>NC_056749.1:788462313-788564078 GCF_019279795.1 Protopterus annectens
TTTATTTATAATTATTAGATCTCATTTTTAAGACAGGGTATAAGTTTATATAGTCATTGATGCCAGGAGGGTAGTTAGCATGTAACTTGATTTGCCATTTTATTTCACTTACTTCTAAAAAGGTTTTAAAGTCACCACCTCTGTGGTTAATTCTTACGTGCTCCAGCTGTCCAAACTTAAAGGTAGAACATGCAGGACTAATGGAAAGGTGTTTAAATAAAGCTTTGTTGCCATTTCTCCTACTTATTTGGTAAAAATGCTCATAAGTCCTGCACTTTAATGCTCTTTTGGTTTTACCAACATAGAAAGCTGTGCAGTCCCATTTAGTTAAATAAACTACTCCTTTAGTTTGGCAATTCCATCTGATGAATGTTACTTTAGATTTAATGTTGTTCTCAAAATGTAAAGAATTAATTTCTAAAATGTGGGGACACTGTTTACAGGAACTATACTTGTAAATCCTTCTTCTGATTTCTCATTGTCTAGACTTTACATTTTTCTGCATGAAATAAATATATGCTGCAAATACACTCTTGTAAGTCTGTAAGCAAACTTTTAATGTACTATAGTGAAACAAACCTTTGTTACTAATAAATAAATTGTCGCAATTCTGTAACTGAACTAATAATATTTTACAGTGAAATTGAAAGGCTGTAACATCTTTATTAAATCAAACAAAAACCTTAGTTGCATGTTTTTTCTCTGTCATAAACTGAAATCTAAAGTAGTAATCTGATGTGTTAATGTTAGCATTTCTGCATCTTTACAAATTTAATCTTAACTGTTGAACTTTCTATGTTTACTCTGTGACAATTAGGTCACAGTTTACAAAAGAATTTCTTTAGCGTTCATGTCTTTGCCCACTGCTTTACACTTAGCTGTCCTCTTAGCTGACGTCATTTAACTCTTTCAGTACTGCTGAATGCTGCAAGTATTTATCATTACTATCTACAGTTTTCTTGGATAAATAGTAGAACTGTTATTGCATAAAACTGTGACTCATAATATTAAACTGATCTTTTCTATACTGTTTTATAGCATACAGTACTGCCTTTAATTCAGCTCACTGGGCTGGCCTGCAATCTGATAACTCTGTTACATAAGTCTATGCCTCTGGTGTGCTTGGTAAACTGGAATTTCTGCTTGGAGTATATACCATCTTGAACTTACATATACACATTTATTACTAGAGTTGAACTGATTTGATTCTGGAAGCTTACTTGTCTGTCCTTTATACAAGTACGTGAAATTTCTTTGTATAATAAAACTACATTGCATTCTTTTTCTAACATAAAATTTGAACCTGTGGCTTTATTGGCCACATAATATTTATGTTGCACTCTTTTCTGCCTGGGATCTGAACATTTGACTGTATTGTCACTTTTAAAATGTAGCATTGACTTTAAATTTTACATTCTGTAAACTAGAAAAACATTCCTCCAGATTTAATAAAACCATTATAGGTATAGTATACAGCCTACATGGAAGGTACTGTGGCCATGTACACAGTTCCCCCTCGGTAGCACACCATGCCTATTAATGAAAGCATGTTACTGAGGGAAAGCCATGTAACATGGTTATTGAATCAGTGTAGGGACTGTGTTACTGTATCCAGAGATGTGTAACACACCCCTTGCACTGTCACAGTGCAGTAAATCAATGTATGCATATGTATTAAATTTATATATTGTTTTATGTTTGCACAGCCATGGTGCACAGCAATGGACATGTGCCAGACATCTAAAAATAGAAGCAGGAATGCAAAGGTCAAGTTTAAGCATAGTTGAGCAGGTTTGCACAGCACAGTGTGGGGCTCAGCATGCTTAAACATAGTTGAGACATATATGTAAAACTATAGCAGCATTTTGCACATCCACATAGCCAAATGGCTGGAGTGATAGCCTTATGTGCAGTAGGCGCAGGGTTTAAGTACACAGAAGGGATATTAACCATTTATTTTACAAATACAAATTATGGCAATTATTTTTAAATCCTGATGTGCTGCGCTCAACTAAGGTCTGCTAAGCCCTGCTAAACCATGCCAAGCACTGCTTAAACAAGATTCATTTAGCACTGCTTGGCACCACATAGCTTCACTTAGCTGGTTTGCGCTCTGCTAAGCAGTACCAAGCACTGCTAAGTATTGCCAATTTAAGCACTGCTGAGCTAAGCTAGTTTGTGTGGTGTTAAGTGATGTGTCACATTTTTAAAAGTTACCCAATGGCATTAAAGGGTGAGAAAACAGAGTATATTAAGCAGAATAGGTGGGAATACTGCAAGTTTAACTTGTAAGAATACTATGGCAGGTGTTGGAGAGGGTTAACTCTTTTGGGAGCAGCAGTAGAGCCTTGAAGAATCCAGGGTCATGGTTGGACTCCTAGTCAATAACTATGAAGGCTGGTTCATGCAGTGGGGTTACTGAGCTCGGAGTACCAGGCTGATGCCTGGGGCTGGCTGGCAAGGGATCTCACCAGTTCAACTAGTATTCCCTGCACAGTTGAGCAGTGTCATCACCACCATGATGACCTGAAAAGAAGGAAGGGGGATCTCTTGGATGCCAGGGTCCAAGAATTTCAGGCAGCAGTGTTCCACAGTGTGTAAGTCTTTTTACCCCTGTTTCACCAATATTTAACTGTGAATGTCTGCTAAAGTGGTATGCATAATGGTGTCATTCTCTCCCAACAGCTGCAGAGGTGAGAGATCGTAACATTGAAGCATATGCAGGGTGCCTGGCCAGGTTGCACTGTGAGTGTAGTGAATATGGATGTATTTTCTAATCTATAGTCATATAACCAAGAAAGAGTACAGTTTTAACTGCCATTAGGTATATAAACAGTTTTTGATTGTATTGTAATGGATGTGGTTGTAGACCTGGATGGCAATAAGTGACTACTGCCACATGTACTACAACAAGCAGGAAACAGTAAAGCATTAACCTTGATTAAGTAAATGAAATAAAGTTTCTATTACAATAACTGTGGAATTACAGCTCTGTTGCAGCACCTGCATTACATTAACTGTTGATCAATAAAAACTTGAAAGTATATCATTAAATGTATGAAGGCATCTGTAATGAACTATTGTGCAATACTTGTGGAATGACAGCTGATATTTCAACCCAGTAACAATATATTGTGTACACCTGCAATTTATTTACTAATGTATAGGTTTCCTAGTCTCTCTCTGCCATGATTACATGTGGCCATGTCCAACTGTCACTGCACTGCATTATAACACTGTAGTATTAGTAGCAGGTGTCCAACTGTCACTGCACTGCATTATAACACTGTAGTATTAGTAGCAGGTGTCCAACTGTCACTGCACTGCATTATAACACTGTAGTATTAGTAGCAGGTGTCCAACTGTCACTGCACTGCATTATAACACTGTAGTATTAGTAGCAGGTGTCCAACTGTCACTGCACTGCATTATAACACTGTAGTATTAGTAGCAGGTGTCCAACTGTCACTGCACTGCATTATAACACTGTAGTATTAGTAGCAGGTGTCCAACTGTCACTGCACTGCATTATAACACTGTAGTATTAGTAGCAGGTGTCCAACTGTCACTGCACTGCATTATAACACTGTAGTATTAGTAGCAGGTGTCCAACTGTCACTGCACTGCATTATAACACTGTAGTATTAGTAGCAGGTGTCCAACTGTCACTGCACTGCATTATAACACTGTAGTATTAGTAGCAGGTGTCCAACTGTCACTGCACTGCATTATAACACTGTAGTATTAGTAGCAGGTGTCCAACTGTCACTGCACTGCATTATAACACTGTAGTATTAGTAGCAGGTGTCCAACTGTCACTGCACTGCATTATAACACTGTAGTATTAGTAGCAGGTGTCCAACTGTCACTGCACTGCATTATAACACTGTAGTATTAGTAGCAGGTGTCCAACTGTCACTGCACTGCATTATAACACTGTAGTATTAGTAGCAGGTGTCCAACTGTCACTGCACTGCATTATAACACTGTAGTATTAGTAGCAGGTGTCCAACTGTCACTGCACTGCATTATAACACTGTAGTATTAGTAGCAGGTGTCCAACTGTCACTGCACTGCATTATAACACTGTAGTATTAGTAGCAGGTGTCCAACTGTCACTGCACTGCATTATAACACTGTAGTATTAGTAGCAGGTGTCCAACTGTCACTGCACTGCATTATAACACTGTAGTATTAGTAGCAGGTCATATTTTGTTTCCAGGTTAGCTCTAGGACAAAATCAGTCAATCAGACATCAGCATTGACTAAGTAGCTCAGTTTGTTAAATGCTGTGTACGACATACATTTTGCTAGACACAGACAAGGGTTTGATTTCATTTCCATGAACTAATAACTATTACTGAATTACATGTTATGATGACAGATATTCACCGCACAGGGACTACTGGTAAATGGGTGAGGTAGCCCATAGTTGTTTGTTCAGATGTCACAGACTGTTGATATTATTCTCACAAATGTGCTATTTATCCACACAATAAATGAAATGGGTTCAATAATAACAAACTATAATAAAACAAAAGAAATAAAATGTGTAATGACAGATGTCATTTTCTCCACAGGGACACAGGTAAAAGGGTGAGCTAGATTATAGTCTGTGCAGATAACTGTTTGTGCAGCTGTCACACACTATTAAAATCATTCTCACGGATGTGGTAGTTATCCACACAATAAAAGAAACAGGTTGAATAATAGCAAACTACAGTAAAATAAAAGAAATAAGATGTGTAATGAAGGTATGGCTGTATTCCTGGAGTGTCTTGTAAAGGTCGATGCAGTCAATTACTGCATGTGATGCATATGTACCCTTGCAGTCAGTGATATTAGGTACAATCCCCATACCTGCTAAGCACGGCTCGATAGTTGTGTACTCCCTGTACTGTACACATGAATGTCTCTTAAGTGTCTCGCTGTCATGGAATGTAATTGCTGTTGTGTAATCCCTCTGTCACAGATGTATCATCGACATGATCTATATGTCAATATCAAATTGGTAGTACATTAGCCCACAGTACTCCTGGGTAGTTAAATAGATCCAGTTATATAGATCCACTTGATGTGAAAGTATGTTTTGTAGTTGCGTACTTGCAGGTGTTACTCCTTAGCCCATAGTGTCCCATACAGATAGCTTGAGAGAAGTCTTTGTGCTACAGCAGCTATAGGTCACACTTACACATAAAGAAAGGACAGACCCGTAGAGTAGATAGCATTACTGTTGTCAACTATATAGCCCATTATGGTATTAATGGACTGTATTTCTCTCTCTTCCCACCCCTTATTTTCACATATTTATTATTGTTATATATTGGTTATGGTTTACTATTAGCATATGTTGTTCCAAAAACTGTATTTTGCACATGTGTTTTATTAAGTTATATATTACTGTGGTTGCATATTAACATACCTTGTTGAATTACTTATACCACTGGCCTTATGCCATAACTGTCACTGGCATGCTGTTAATATACTGAATGTTCTGTTATTTATTGCTGTGTTTCACTTAATATGCATTTAACTGTAATGGGGTTATGTACAATGTTCTGGCATGTGGTTATTACTTACAATGATTTTGTTCATAACTCACCAATGTTTATTGCTCTACCTCCATACCCACAGCATGTCTAGCTAGGCTGGTTCCTGCTGATCCACCTACCTACCTACCTCAGCTGGCTGTAGCACTGGGTACCAGCTCATCTGGGACACAAGCCTGTGGTGCCCCCTCTCTGGCCCTGCACCAACTTTGGGTTGAACCACCTCAGGGGACGGGGCCCATGCCCCACTAGGAGTGGGGTGGAGGGGGAAGTATCACTCAGGATCAACTACCGGCCATGGTGCAAATATACCTGCTGCAGCACTGAGTCAGTAGCTCAGACTGTTAAATGCCTTGCATGCAGTGCATTTTGCCACCCACAGTCAAGGGGTCATATCCAGTGTGTTGTATTTCAATTACATTCTTGTGACTACAGCAAATAACAACTGAGTCATGCAATTTTAACCAAAACATGTTGCTGCTACTGAATTAACTGCTACCCATGTTTGCAAGTCAAAATCCTTAGGGTTGGGACACACTCCACATATTCATTTAGCCTACCTGTATGTCGCCTATTTCTCTCTAATTGGCACTAATGCGTAGCAAATGTACCTTAAGCACATGCCTTGACTGGACTGTTATGGGTACCCTCACCCTGTCTCTGCTGCAATGACAGAGCTGACACTGTTCCCTCAGTGACACATACAGCTTGCTGTCCTCCAAAGTTTTCACAGTCCCCCCCTATGTGTCCTAGGCTGCAGCATATGCAGCTGTATGTCAAGCTATCTGCTACAGACCTACTATACCTCACAATCCCCTAGAACAAGGGATCCAGACAACACCCATACATAAAGGGGTGGCGGGCAAAGGTCGAGTGGCAGGGACATGTTTCATAGTTTGCCTCTACAAACATAGTGAGCTGACAGACTAGCAGCTACTGTAGCAGCATGCATATTCTGATGGGTGTGACATCTGACACTCACATGTCTCTTCCCCCTTACTGACTTTAACCCATAATGTTTAACACCTAACTGCCAAATAATCACAATGTCATTTGACAATGGCCAAACATAGCATGCAAAACTGTGAGCATACCTCCTAAATCTCAACAGTGGACAGTATTTGCACCTTCCCTCTGCGATGCTGTAGTCTCCACAACTCACTAATGTCCATCTCAAAGACTAAGAAAGGGGTCAAGGCCTACATGAAGGCCTTAAATATAGCACTGTGGTGCCATGTCATTGGCTAATGAAAGTGCAACCTAGCTGTTTTGGGTGCAATTATCAATGTCTGAGCCATGGATTGGTGCACAGGCAATCACCTGTTAATAAGCATGACCTACAAAAGGCAAGCTACTGCTTATGGGAAACAGGTCTGTAAGTTGCTTTACCGAGACATAGTATGATTTAGCAAGCTTTTTTCTTTAGGATTTGATCACAAAAGGATTATGTCACTCCACCAGGTGTCATACAAGTCCCCATATAACGGGATGCAGATGGGAGGATGAAGGTATGGGGACCAGGGATTATAACAGTAGGCCTGTACTGCTGTCCAATAGCTACAGGCATGCATCTCATCTGTGCCTGCTTTGAATAAAATCACAGCTGTGGCCTTCTCACTCCCTCCTACAATGGTTGGCTCCTGTACAAAATAAACTGGATTGTGAGTTAGGCATATTGACAGTAACTAAGGGTGGACACAGCTGTCATATCACATGATGTACTGTCATTCAGCTCCTCTCAGTCTATGAGTGTCACACAGGAATAGTTCAGACATTGTAAAAGTGTCCCTGACTGTCCCTGATGTACTCTAGCTAGGTCATTGTTTTGTCCACATTTGTATCTCATCACTTGAGAGCTATGGCTAACATACCTGGCAACCCCCTACAGCAGGAATTCAGGTCACAGCCATTATTAGTGGGGGGACAAAGGCCCAACCTCATCAACAGAGTGTACAAATAAAATAAAAATAAAAAATAAATACATATTGGTCATACAAAGTAAGAATATGAGTAGAGTAACAGATATTACTGTAGCATATGTTTTTTTGAGGGTTCTGGCATGTAGTCAGCCATATTTTCTATATTCTGACAACAACCATCAATGATTGGCCAACCGTTTGCCAGACATCCACATGTTTGTGCCAACAGGACCACATATATCAGGCACACATACACATTCTGCAAACATCTGTGTACTGGAGACATTTGACACCTACAGGGAAGATATACTACAGCAGGTTTGCATTGCTGTCTGTCATTGTGGCACACTGGTGTTGCTGGACTGTCCCCATATATTTGTAATAACACACACTTATTTGTCTAACAGTAGTTGTATGACACAGTAGTGGGACTTTTCCCATAGGGGACACACCACAGTAGATGGCATTGATGGGTGTGGAGACATACACATACTCTGTCACAGCACATAGGATATAACCAGTTTTGTTACTATGTTGCTGATAGCCACATATATACTGTGTTGATAGACTGTGGAGTATAACGTGGGAGGTAACAGTGGATAGTGCAGGCCATTTTGGTTGTGCAGGGTCTGTACATAGTGGATATCCATGTATCTGGTCCTGTGATGTGTTCCCCTCTTGATCTCTTTCAGGAAGAATTTATCGTAGGAGGCACCCACCATTTTTAGATGCTGAAAATAATGTTATCCTGGATGGCCTCAGACTGCATCATAACATTCTGCTGTCCAGGAGTCACCAGCATCGTGAACAACATACAGCACTATGGGCTGACCTTGTCACAGAGTCAACCAGATAGGACTACAGGACAGAACCTGCAAGCAGGTCCAACACTGAGCAACAGATATGGTCAATGCTGCTTAGCAAAGGGCTGCTGCTGTGGCCATGGACCAGGCTTCCACTGGTGGACGGCCTGCAGCAGAATGATCACTCTCAGCCACACAATAATTTTTGGCAAACCTGGGTTCATCCACCAGCTCCCAACCATCCATCACCCCATACATCTTGGAGGTAGGTGCCACAGCATCCACATCAGAGGAGTATCCAGGTAGGCTTCCTATATTAAATACTGTATCAGTCTTAGTGGCAGCCTATGCATACCAGTACATGGATGTCAAGTCTATCTGCATTGGGGGGTTGGTTTTAATGCACAGTTGTGCACACATACTCAAAATGTCAACAATACAGGAAGTATCACATTAGGTACTGTACATGTTGATATACACACATATAACCCTGTAACAATGCCACATTTGGTATTGCTGACAATACCTTTCCCTCACATTTCCATATGTATGTCAGGTGTGGCCGGAGTCCAAGGTCCTGTACCTGGTAAGTGTGATACTGTTGTCTTATGGATCATATATACCCTACAAATGTTAAGGGCTGCCATTTTGTCCTAGGCACAACTGTTATGCCTAGCCAGAGTACAATACTTGTATGTTCCATTTTGGAGGAGTTAACTGAAGTGCATTGAATGGATAATTACAACTGTGTATTTGCAGGAGCAGTAACACATTTGCACTTATTGTTGAGAAGGTCTATGCAGTCTGCTGTACAGGAGGCAATCACTCACAGATGCTTGTTCACACACAATATGGAGACGGTACATACCTGAGGCAGTGCTACTATGACTGGCATAGTATGCTCAAGACGGGTGCACTATGTTTTATGTGTAGGTCTGTCAGATACACTGACATATTGCTAATCTCATAGGTGTATAGTACTGGCAACATTAACTGGACATAGCTGCAGTGCATATTATAAGGGACCTGTCTTGTCTGTGTATGTTGTTGTCTGTGTGTTGTGCATGGGATCAGAAATAACATGTGATATGTGTAATGCAGTTGTGCTCCTCAGCTGTATATGTGTGTGTGTGTGTGTGTGTGTGTGTGTGTGTGTGTGTGTGTGTGTGTGTGTGTGTGTGTGTGTGTGTGTGTGTGTGCATGTGTGTGTGTGTGTGTGTGTGTGTGTGTGTGTGTGTGTGTGTGTGTGTGTGTGTGTGTTTAGATTACCATTCACCTGTTATGAGGAAGACAAAATAAGTACATTACTACCTGCACTATAGGTAGCAATGTACTTATTTTGTCTTCCTCCTCACAAGTGAATGTGGGGATTGGAGTCTGTCCCTCTCACAGCCTGATGTCTGTGTCTCATTGGACTCTATAGATGATGGTTGCCACACTGAGGCACAGGTGGGGTTGTTGGGCACAGACTCTGTCCCATGGATTGACATAGCACTTCCTCCCTATTGTCCCCACACACAGTCAGTATGCCCACACATACCCAGTTCCTTGAGGCCACCAATATCTGACAGAGTGTGGCAACATGGAACAGGAGAGTGTGGTAACTAGGGCATCAGTGACTGGTGACACTGGCCATAGCCAAAGTGCTGGTGTGGTCCCACATAGCCAGATTGACAGAGGTGCTCAAAGGACTGCTGACCATCCATCACCCATCACAGGTGTGACATCACGGGTCACTCAATTCATGTTTCAGTCAGTCATGGAGGCACAGGCATGTTCCGAACACAACACCAGCTGGATGCTCAGGATTATGAATGCAGCACAGTCTGACATCCGTGACTCCCTCCACCACTTTGGTGATGCCATGGATTGTTTCAATGATGTAGTGAACAGATGGTGGTGTGAGACATTGTCAGTCCTTGACCGCATATTGTCTGTGCTGGAATATCTGGTTGGAGTAAGGCATCAGACATGTGGACGTAGGTCAGAAACACCATCTGCTGAGAGTCCATATGGCCATGCACACTCACACTCCCATAGTGGCAGTACCTCCAGCACTCCAGAAAGAGTGTGCTGTCCACATCATGATATAGCAGACCATGGGTACATTGTCCTGGGTGGTTCTGTAGGGAACAGGATCCAGCAGATACCAGTCACCATCAACTACTAGCACCACATCTGACCCTGGGCATGGTGTTGCCAGTGTCATTCCTGGCAGAGTCAGTTCCCGTGTTCATGGCCAGAGATGGTGAACTGTCCACTCTGCCATGTATGGTCCATAGCTGTCCAAAATACACATGTTTAGGGCTAGCACTTGGCTTGACTGTGTACACGCACACACTGAAACATCACTGTCACATGCAGGTCACCAACAGACACACACAGCACCTCTTCATGTCCCAGCTAGCCAGCACTCCTTACAACTCACACACATGCTGTCAACTGCTTGGGCACACCCAAGGCCTCTGGCACCCCCACACCACACCCTGCGGATGTGATGATACCTATGACACATCCCTGCCATCCATACCATCAGTATGCAAATGTGTGTCTGATGGACAGGGTGACTATATTACATTACATGTAGGTTTGTAGTGTGTTAGTGTTATGCCATGACAGGTGCTGTATGCTGGCATGTGTCATGACTACACAAACTCTGTGTACCTTGGTTGCATGATGTTAGATTGCTGGTAGTGTTGCAGAAAAACAGGTGTCTCACAGAACTGTGTATGTTTCTGTTCCAGGGGTCTGAGTGGCTACGCTATGGAGACTTGGTGGCAATACAGTGACACAGGGTGGCATGGCAACACAGCAGACATATGACATCAGCAAGGTACGCCTATATATGTGCATGGTTACCTTGGTGCATATCTATAGAACATCTATTAGTATACACTATAGCACTTAGTACTTATAGCATACACCACAGAGTTTATCTATTTTGAGATTGTCAGCCAGTGCTGTTAAGGTAGATGGCATCAACAGGCCTTGTAAAGGAGGTGAATGGGGAGGCTGGCAGGTAGTCACAGGGCTTTAAAATGTATAACCATTGCACAGAGATAGGTGAGACAAGCACGTGTACACTGCTGCAAGAGGATATATTCATATACACCCACACACACAGAGTTGCCTGTTGCAAAACTAGAACTCTTAGGCATCTATTAAAATACACTGGTGCACTACATACTTATTGCATGCATCACAGAGGATATCTGTTTTAAGATTGTTAGCCAGTGCTGTTAAGGTGGATGACATCAGCAGGTGTTGACAATGAGGCCAATGTTGAGGAGGACGCCAGTCACAGGGCCATAAAATGATCAACCATTGCACAGGCAGGCATATCTGCACTGTTGTAAGGGAAATAACTGCACACACAAGGTGGCTGATATGAGATTAGAACCCCTACCTACTTACTATTACACACTATAGCTCACAGTACTTATTGCATGCACCACATATTACATCTGGTGTACATTAACTGGGGCCACAGTACTTGTGGACTCTGCAAAGTGGCCTTGTAGTACACAGCATGTGTGGCCTGCAGATTGAACCTGCTTTATGCTGTTATTGTATCTACTGTCCTAGCAGTGGGGTACCTGTTAATACCCCTGCTATATGTGTACAGTTACCAGTATCACCTTTTCTGGCCAGTTTCAGTTTGCTAGGTGGACAATTGGCCAGTGACAATATGGCCTGTCCAAGTCCTGCATTGAAGTCATTCCACATTACACCACCTGCTCACCATTGTTTGTCTACAGGGTGACATTCCACAGGCACAGGGGGTTCTGTGGTTGGGTGGATTATGTCATTAAGCAGCCTTGGTGTGTTACCATCAGACAACTGTTGAATGTGTAGCTGCAGATAACACCAGCATTCTGTGTGTAGGTGTGTGCATTCATACATCCCCACACACATATACACGTGTGTGTGTGTGTGTGTGTGTGTGTGTGTGTGTGTGTGTGTGTGTGTGTGTGTGTGTGTGTGTGTATAGATATATATATATATATATATATATATATATATATATATATATATATATATATATATAGGTTTACTATCATAAAATCGAAATGCAAAATCAAATGCATCTCAATGTTCGAATTTAAACATCAGAAATGAACATTTCCGATTTGTCCTAATGTCGAAAACAGCTGTGTATTGTCGAAAATGTCGCTCGCGACATTTTCGGCAATACACAGCACTCCCACCCATCCCATAACTACCTACCTAACTAGCCTAAACACACAGTTATGCAGGGGGGCTGTGCCCCCCTACACCCCCCCCCTGTGGGGGCTGTGCCCCTCACACCCCCCCAACTTAATATTCCAACTCCGAGATCGCACTACAGTGAGGACAGGGATGTATTTCCCTAACCGCACTGTACCGCGATCCCCTCACATGAGTGAACATTAGAATTGTGAATGCACAGTCCATTCGCAATGGTAACGTTCGCTCACATCACCTGCCAAAATATGACATATTCGAACATCTGTTGTTCGACTACTTCATAGCCGTGCAAGTGTACGCCGGCATTGTGATAGTAAACCATATATATATATATATATATATATATATATATATATATATATATATATATATGTATATGGATTCCTATTACAAGAACGAAAGTTCACTACTTTGAACTTGTAATAGGAAGCCTCACTTCTGCGAAAGTTAACTTTAACAAAAGTGAACTTTTCCGTAAGTGCACTTCACCGAAAACACCGCAGCACAGTGGAGGACATAAAAAACAAGCTATGTCCTTCACTATGGTGCAATAGTCATGGACTTTAGGGTTAGGGCACGGGTTAGGGGAAGGGGATAGTTAGTAAAGCTATCCCCTTACTCTAACCCATGCTCTAACCCTAAGGTTCGTGACTATCGCACCATAGTGGAGGACATTGCTATGTCCTTCACTGCGCTGCAGTCATCATGGACCTTAGGGATAGGGCACGGATCATGGTAAGGGGATAGCCCTGCAGGCTATCCCCTTACTATGACCCATGCCCTAACCCTAAGGAGGTCCGTGAGTACTGCATGGAAGTTCAGTACAACACCAGTTGTTGTACTGAACTTCGCGTAAGTGCACTTTCGATTAAGTGCACTTTTGCTGCAGTGAGCATTCCATGCACTATTGAGAATTAGTGAAAATTTGATCTAGTGTATGGAACCCATATATATATATATATATATATATAAAACAGGGGTGTCAACTTAGGTGTAGCTGTGTGTTAGCTAAGTGTAGAAGCATACCCAGTATGACTGTCAGTACTTACAAGGTAACTCCAGGCCAGACCTACCTGTACTCCAGTTTGGGATTTTGTGTGCTGCAGCCAATTGGCTGCTGCACCTGATTCAGCAGTCCAGCACTTCCCTGATAGTTTGTCCAAGGGATTCCCCAGCTGTGTGCTGAACATATTATATGACTCATACCTATCAACTGTAAAGACTGTAATAGACTGTACGGAGTGTTGCATCATATGTATGGTATGTTTTACATAGCCTCATTATGATGATCTTCAGTAGGCGTGTGTGCATTTCTGATGGGTGTCATCATCCATGGTTCCAGTGTGTAGCCAGCATCCCCCAGTAGATGGCCCTATGGGATGTCCCCCCCAGCAAGCATCTGTTAGAGCTGTGATACGTGCCAGCTATGGGAGTCATGATAACTGCCAGGGCTTCCAGCACACACATTCATGTTAATGCCCCAGGCATTACACATGACCTGGCAGTTGGAGTGATACCCCTTGTGGTTGATGTTGATTCTACCCTCCTCATTGGGTGGTGCTTTGATGTGCATATGAGTGCAGTCTATGGCACCCAGTACCTCAGGGTAGTGTACTGCATGGTAGAAGAGACACACACACTGCTGGCCCTCTCCTCAGGGGTGCAGGGTAAATGTGCAGACTGGCATGTGTTTGCATGGCAGCCAGGAACTGGTGAAGTACCCTGGATGCTGATGCTTATGAGAGCCCAATCATGTCCCCATTTGGTCTTTGCAAAGTACCTGTAGCTAGTATTCTAAGGGCTACACATATCTTTGTTTCCATTGGCAAGGGTTTCTGCCTGTTAGCTCTGGGTATGAGTTAAGGGCAGCAGAGCTCATTTAGTTCTTGTTGTATGTCCCTGTCCACCCTGTAGCACTCTACAATCCCCAGCTCATGTGGCTCCTAGAAGGTTACCCTGGGCATGAACACTCTTCTCCTTCTCAGTCTAGGAATATTGTCAGCAGCAGCATCAGCGCTGAGCTCAGCCTCTACCACATACAGATGTAGCAGAGCAGCAGAAGCCCCTAGCATTCTGTCAGTTAAAATTCCCAAATCTGTACTCCAATGTTGCAGAGTATGAGGAAAAATCAGATTGTAGGGTGTATGCATAATTTATAGTGGATGCAGCCTGTGTGACTGGCTAACTATGATGCATTCCACCTGCTAGGTGCATCATTGAGGGGATTGAATGGTCCAGTGTAAGTGGAACAGGGGTTATCAATAACATGCATTATTGGCTTTCACAGGCTATCTCCTTTTTTTTTTCTTTTTAACTGCCTTCCCTGCTAAGCACAGTGGCATGACATGCAAGCATGCTCAAACCAGCTAAAACAAGACCCCCCCAAAGCTAAACAAAGCTTAGCAGCACAGGACACCCCCCCCTGCTTAGTTAAGAAGCTCACTGCATAAACAGGTGCCGCTGAGCTCCAATCTGCTTCGACATATAATGACACATACCCCTTTTTCATGTCAGCTCGCTCTCCTGTGGACACTAATACAGTTCTGGGATGGCACAGACTTTATCTGCGGATGCAGTCACCCATTTTTGCTATTTAGTAACCCCATCTCATTTGCATACAGATCTGTGCACACAACCTGGATAATATGGTATTCCAGGGCCTGCCCCATTAGTAACCATAAAAATCTACCATTATACATACTCCATGCATTATTGTCACATATTTCTTATTTTTCATTTTTAAACTTTTAAATATTTTTTTTTGCATAACAGCATGATTGCACTCTGCTGTGTGCCATGCAAATGTAACATGGGTATTAAAAATATATTAAATTATTTTGCATTGCTGTTCGGACACACAGGGCATAGTTTTGCACATATCTGTGCCTACTATGTAATTTCTGACCTTCTACATAGGCTTTTACAGTCCCTGTTCAATTTTTATTTTCTTGTAGACAAACATTGGACACCAACATGGGGTCTGCAGGACTGCCTATCTGCTTGCTGGATTGCACCAGCACCCTCATTTGTATGCAATTCACCTGCTTATGAGGTAATTTTATGCCACGGACACTTTGGTGTTTGTACGCTCAAGCACGTCCCACTGCTCGGTTTACTTTATTGCATGGTTGCTTACTTCCGTGTAAGCTCTGTGCCACCATGCCAACGCAGAAAATCACTCTGTGCAGACTTTATTGAATTCCTCCCATTATTTAATAGCTGTGCATTCTCTTCTGTCTCTGTATCAAAATATTATTTACACATTGCAACACTTTACTACCATAATTCAAAGGCCTTAACAATGTTTGCTAAACAAAACAATAGCACAATAAAATTAATTTGCCAAATCTGTACTGTAAACCCTTTATTCTGCAAATTAACTTGACTGTCATTTCTGGTATAGTCTACACAACACATGCATTGCTTCCAGAATGGTAAATGAGTACTAGCTTGAAACTCTTACCTTTTTGTAACCAGTCTGTCTTATCTTTTATGAGAATAAGATACTATTTCTGAAAATATGGTGACTTGACTGGCAGCTGAACGGTTATTAATTTTATCTGTAACCCATAAATCTGAGTCCTCTTGTTGTAACCAATTCTTCAAATCCTGTACATTTGCAAAATCTACTGCACACATTCTTAAAAGTGTCATCAGTGTATACTTTAAATTCTGTAGCAGTTTTATTTTTCCATAAAATGTTGTTAATGAAGTGTAAAGTAACATGCAACTCTAATGACATGTCCATACCTAGAACCTAGAACACAACTGTTATAATCAAAACGTCTTACTGCTAACCTTTGACCCTTTAAATCCTGATATAGCTGCACTTGTGCTCTCCAGTAGAGGTTTATTTGTAACTCAAATTGATGCGTCTATCAGTCAGTACATTATCCCATAATTTATTTTCTGTAAACAATGATGTATTACTTTTATCAACCTTAAACAATGACAAATATATAATCTGGATTGGTGCTAGAGTGTCACACCATTTATAGATAAGTTAAAAGTCTTTTTTTATAGAGCTATAACAACCCTGACTTGAGCTATGGTATGAGTTTCTTCTTTATTTTGCCCTGAAACACTAGTAATAACATTGACTTGAGCTAAGGTATGCATTTTTTCTTTTTTTTTTTTGCGCTGATGTCTATATATCATTTATGCAAGTGTTTATCAAACGGATCAAAATCTGCACTTTGATCCCTCTTATTCCTTCTCAGTGCAATATTTTCACTGGCAACTGAAAACAGTACACTAAAATTTATGATATTTTGAACATCTGTATTTGAAATAACATGAACTTGAGATGTTACAAATGTTTGCTTTGTGTCATCTGAAAATCTGCATGTTATCTCTATCTCCAATACTGCAAATTAACTCTGTAATATAAATTGCAGATGCTGTAGCATTTACACTGATTTCCAAAGACGGAAACAAGACTTTGTGTTATTTGAGTCTAAACAAAAAACAACTCCACAAGCAATGAAAACAGAAATAAACACGCAATGAGGAACCAGGCACTAAATTTAATGTAAGTGCTTTCATTCAATAATAATACTTGAACTTCTTCAGACAAAAAAAAAAAAAAAAACTAAAAAATCTCAAAGTTTAAATAACCCTCCATCAAAATCACGACTAACATTCATGATGTAAAAACCCTTTCCTTCCCTTCCACATTTTACATCAACAATGCATTAAAAATGCACACAAAGAAAAACTGTAAAGATTCATTGGATAACAATTATTACCTATCCAAACTTTTCAGTTTTAACAAACAATAAATAGAGCACACATCATTAACACCAGGCAAATTATAAGCATTCATCTGGACTTGCCATAAAAGTTCTAACCTATCCAGTTTTAAATCTAAAGGACCACCCCTTTCGTCATAATGAACTTGATCTATAACTTGAAATTTAAAGAAATGACTTGGACTATATGAAATATGTCCAGCAAAGGCATTTTCAGGTTTCCCCCAATTGTTACTATAAACATTTTCATAAACACGCTCTTTAAACTTGCATTTGGTCTTACCAACATAAAATCTGGCACATCCTTGACATTTAGTTAAATAAATGACCATTTTGGAATTGCAATTAAATCTCATATTAGTATTAAACTTTCTTTTCTCTAGTGAGAAAGTCCCACCTATACCACATATTTACAATAAGAGCACGCTTCACATTTAAATAATCCAGGATGTCTGCTATTAACCATGTTTTTTCTCTCCAAAATACATTTCAGGTTTGCTCCCCTCTTAAAAGTAAATTTAGGTTGTTCTCCTATTTTCACTCTAATACTAGCATCTTCTCGAAGCAAGCATCAATTTGTAACTAAAATTTGTTTCAGACCCACAGAATCCAAACTATAAGGGGTAATAAAAGTTAAACTAAAATTATCTAAACCATTGTCCTTATCTTCCAGTTGTAAAGGACAATGAAAATCATTCATGGCACCATTATCCAAGTTTCTATTATTCAAAATGGGTTTAAAATAACTGATGTTTCTTTTATGGTATAACACACCAGTTAATTCATCCACTAAGGAACTTGGGTAGCCACTTTTACAAAACATATTTCTTAATTTATTACACTCGGTAGTGAAATCATCGTCCAAAGATACCATCTTAGCTGCACAAACTAGTTGGCTTTTCACTACTGTGCATTTTTGATAAAAGGGGTGAGCACTTGAAAATTATAAGAAAGCATTTGAGTATGTACTCTTTCAAAAAATCCAAGCTACATATCTAAACTTTACTTGATCCTTCACTAATTCCACATCCAAATAGGAAATCATGTCTGAATGGAAGCTAAAGGTGAATTCCAAAAAATTAGTTGTACTATTTAAATATTGTAATAAATCTAAATACCGAGGAAAATAACACATTTTAATCCAGATTAATGTGTTTTTAAATAGGAATTATTTATTTTATTTAACATTTGTTTACTGGGAAAGTCTGACTTGGAATGAAGCCAATTTTCAGAGGATGCCCAGGGAGAAATGTTCCAGACGCATGTCTTTGTAACATGGGAGGAAACCAGAACACCCAGAGGAGCCCCACACGAACCCCACACGAACACAGGGAGGACATGCAGACTCCCTACAGAAGGCACCTCAGCTGAGAATCGAACCAGAGGACCTCTTGCTGTAAGGTGACAACAATAACATTGCACCACTGCACTGTCCAAATTTACATTCCCAAAATGCCATTACTAAATTGGCAAAACTGGCACCACAAGGTGACCCCATCACAACACCCTTCTTTTGTAAATAATAATTTACGCCAAACATTATAAAATTATTAGTGAGGATAATATCTAATAATTCCTCTACCAAAGACATGTCCAATGGGGTTGCCCCTTTCTGTCTTCATACACAGGAAACATACTCAGTTCTTATACTATGAGAAATAGAAGTGTAAGGGTCCTTAACGTCAACTATTAAAAAATAATAATCCTCATTAAACACCAAATTATTAATACTTTCCAAAATGGACCAGGAATCCTTAAAAACATTTTTAGTATGCCATCTACAACTTTCACACAGGCATACTTGATAGAGTTCCTCATGTCCACAGTAGGATGTAATGGGAGGTCAATTAAGGTCTTTATGGATCTTAGTGATGCTGAAAATCACCAGGATTAATGGTGCAGGCATCGTTAAATAATTGAATAAGTCAACATTTACCCGGGCATCTATAAATAAATCATTATTTGTAACATGGGAGGAAACCAGAACACCCAGAGGAGCCCCACACGAACCCCACAAATGTCTTTTAAACTTGGTTGACTTTTTTGAAACAGTCATCAAGGCCATTGATGAGGGAAAGGCAGTCCATACAGCCTACCTCGACCTGGCAAAGGCTTTCGACACAATACCCCACTCAGGTATCATTGAAAAACTCATCAGCTTGAATGTAAACCCATACATCACAAGATTGGTTGCAAACTGGCTAAGAGTCAGAACCCACAGGGTCAGAGTTGCTGGTGCCACGTCAGACTCAAAGCCTGTCACAAGTGGTGTCCCACAGGGCTCAGTCCTGGGCCCACTCTTGTTCGGCATCTACTTTTCTGAAGTACAAGCAAACACAGGAGGGTTATGGCTGACATAGTTTGCAGATGACTGCAAACTGGGCGCCATAGTCGAAAACACATCTGACACAGATATCCTTCAGAAGGGTCTCACAGAAACGGATAACTGGTGCCAGAGCCATGGCCTAAAGTTAAACACCAAGAAATGCATAGTCAAACCCTTCGGGAAAAACAAGGTTACCCCTAGCTACCATATAGGTGGCAATCCACTGAGCACAGAAGAAGTTATCAGGGATCTGGGGACCCAGGTTGACAGTAACCTTTCATTTGACACTCACGTTGCTAAAGTAGTTAGGAAGACCTTCTACATTGCCCACCTGATCATGAAGGGATTCACATCTAGATCAAGGGAGGTCATCGTCCCCTGTACTCATCACTCATCAGACCAATGATTGAGTACAATGCCCCATTCGGAATGTATCTGACCCGACACTTGCAGCAGCTGGAAAGGCCCCAAAAGTTCCTCACCAAAAGGATAAAGGGTCTCAAAAATATGTCTTATGCTGCCCGACTGAAAGAACTCCAGCTCTATTCAGTCGCTTACCGCTTGCTCAGAGGTGACCTGTGCCTGACATACAAGGCCATGTCAAACCCAGATTTGATGAACATGCTTCACCTCAAAAAATCTAGATCCCTCAGAACTACAAGGGCGGGAGACTTAAACCTTGACACGGTTATTAATAGGACATGCTGGAGGGACAGATTCATCACCGAGAGACTCCCTATGCTGTGGAACAAAATCCCAGTACATGTGAGGCAGAGCACCTCGCTGGCTGTGTTCAAGAGAAATCTTGACCAGTGGATGGGAGATCGCAGATATACCCCAGGGATTACCTCAGTGTCACTGCTTGACAGAGGCACAGCAAAAAAATGGGCATAGTTTTCTTCAAACTAAAGGGGTGGCAAAAGCCACAAAAACTCTGGGCTAGGCTTATAAATGCCCTTGGGCAGATAGCCTAGTATGAACCTATGAACCTATGAACCTATTAACATTTCATCTTACTGTTTGGTGCGCCACATTGACCTCATTCAAAGAGACAGGTTCATAATTCTCCTATTCAAGTATCCTCTTCATCCTGTCCTCATAGTCATTAAGATCCATAGAGACCAAATCACCCCCTTATGTGGTTTCATAACTCTAACCTTAGAAGCTTTTAAGGAAGTCAAGGCCTCCCATTCAGTTTTTTTTCAAATTATTCCCCATTGGAGACTTAACATTATTCAACAAACACTGACAATTTAGTTCAAAAATTCATTCGAAAGCTGCTAGCGAAAGATGCAGTGGTGGATTGTAAACACTAGATAGTCTAAAATTAGTATCATTCCTCAAAGAATTGTCAAACAAAATAAACAATTTCACTTTACGTAAAAAATAATTTTAAATCCAACAACCATCTCACCAAATCCGCCCTAGAAGTAGGAATAAATGTCAGGTCGTTAGCTACAATATCAACCAGTTTAGGCTCAACTACAAAAGAGGAGTAATTAAAAATATTAACGTCACCTTCAGAATTTTTCACAATGATACACTTGGACTTCTCCAGTGTTGCTCGATTCATTAATCCATCATAAACCATCTCCGCCGTTTGTTCAACTTCTGAAAGTTCCTCTTGTATTGTGGGCCCCATTGTCCATTCCACTAGTTCAACATCATGGGGGTGTGAAAATTTGAGTTATTTGATTGGGCCTTAAATCTTCATTCAGTGTTCTGCTGTAATTGATTAGACTGACTCTTAAGTTGTTCACTGCACACTGCACTGCAAAACAGGGTGGATTTGGCTGATTAGAATTATTATTCACAGAGTCTGAAGAATTGGACATAATCACCTCCATGTCATAACTATGGCCTCCTTGCACACTACCTGAGTTGTCATTAGAATTCCAAACCTGAGACAATGGAGGTCACTGATATGCCAACCTCTTTTCATAATCAAGACAGTCCTTTTCAATTTTTCTTAATTTAATGGCTCTAAGTTTTTGTAAATGTTGGTCCAGACTGTTGAAGACCCCACTGTAATCATATGTATATCTGTCAAAGTCAGGGTCTAATTTAATAGCATTATCCAAAAGACCAACTTCATTAGCTAAACTTTCCACCATTAGCTGGTAATGTTTGATCATTGTCTCCAGCAGCTCAAAACCCTGTTATCAAACAAATGAATCAGGTCAAAATGAAAGGGAGAACCGGTTTCCAACCCCATTGGAAACCACCAAAGTCTCAATCCTTTTGGATGTAATTATTTGCGAATGCACTCCTTAAATTATTCAAGTTGTAATTTTTTATATTTAAGTAGCTTATAGTCCAATAACTTCAAATTTATGACAATGCTATTACCACTGACCAGTGGTCCAGGACTCAGTCCAATACCTGGCTCAACAAAATCCAAAGATTTAAGAAGCCAGTCATTAAGGTCTGGGAGTCCTTTAAGCCCTGGTGGAGGTTCAGAATGTTGCAAAGCCACACGGTCACTTATAGGGCCATAGTTACACCCCGATCCAGCACTAGTATTAGCATGCTCACCTCCTAGTCCAGTTCCAATCTGATTAACTCCATTCTCAGAAACATTGGATGAAAAATGTGGACAATCACAGAGGGTAATAGATGTAGAAAAATCATAAAGTTCAGGTGCATGACTGATGTTGAAAATTTACCAAATATTTTCCCGGAAAGATCTTCCACATGCTGAGTCAACAATTCAGCAAGTGCAGTTAGGTTACCAACCACATCCACACCATTGCTACTTTGGGAAAATAAAACTGGTGTGCTAGAAATTCCTTTAGTTGCCATGTCTTTTATTGTACCAAAAGGTGACAAGGAGACAGCTTTAGATGTATTACAATATTTAAATAATTCAGCCAATTTTTTGGAATTCACCTTTTGCTTCCATTCAGACATGATTTCCTATTAGGATGTGGAATTAGTGAAGGATCAAGTAAACTTTAAACATGTAGCTAGGATTTTTTCAGAGTACATACTCGAAAGCTTTCTTACATTTTTCAAGTGCTCACCCCTTTTATCAAAAAGACTCAGTAGTGAAAGGCCAACTAGTTTGTGCGCTAAGATGGTATCTTTGGATGATAATTTCATTTCTGAGTATAATAAACTAAAAAATATGTTTTGTAAACATGGCTACCCAAGTTCCTTAGTGGATGAATTAATTGGTGAGGTATACCATAAAAGAAACCTCAGTTATTTTAAACCCATTTTAAGTAATAGAAATGTGGATAATGGTGCCACAAATGATTTTCATTGTCCTATACAACTGGAAGATAAGGACAATGGTTTAGATAATTTTAGTTTAAGTTTTATTACCCCTTATAGTTTAAAAATATTAAAGTCATCTTCAGAATTTTTCACAATGATACACTTGGACTTCTTCTGTGGGTCTGAGACAAATTTTAGTTAAAAATCGGTGAATGCTTTGAGAAAATGCTAGTATTAGAGCAAAAATAGGAGAACAACATAAAATTACTTTTAAGAGGGGTGCAAATCTGAAATGTATTTTGGAGAGAAAAAGTATGGTTAATAGAAGACATACTCGCATGTTTAAATGTGAAGTGTGCTCTTATTGTAAATACATGGATATAGGATAAAAGTATGGTTAATAGCAGACATCCTGGCATGTTTAAATGTGAAGTGTGCTCTTATTGTAAATACATGGATATAGGATAAAAGTATGGTTAATAGCAGACATCGTGGCATGTTTAAATGTGAAGTGTGCTCTTATTGTAAATACATGGATATAGGATAAAAGTATGGTTAATAGCAGACATCGTGGCATGTTTAAATGTGAAGTGCGCTCTTATTGTAAATACATGGATATAGGATAAAAGTATGGTTAATAGCAGACATCCTGGCATGTTTACATGTGAAGTGTGCTCTTATTGTAATACATGGATATAGGATAAAAGTATGGTTAATAGCAGACATCCTGGCATGTTTACATGTGAAGTGTGCTCTTATTGTAAATACATGGATATAGGATAAAAGTATGGTTAATAGCAGACATCCTGGCATGTTTACATGTGAAGTGTGCTCTTATTGTATATACATGGATATAGGATAAAAGTATGGCTAATAGCAGACATCCTGGCATGTTTAAATGTGAAGTGTGCTCTTATTGTAAATACATGGATATAGGATAAAAGTATGGTTAATAGCAGACATCCTGGCATGTTTACATGTGAAGTGTGCTCTTATTGTAAATACATGGATATAGGATAAAAGTATGGTTAATACCAGACATCCTGGCATGTTTACATGTGAAGTGTGCTCTTATTGTAAATACATGGATATAGGATAAAAGTATGGTTAATAGCAGACATCCTGGCATGTTTACATGTGACGTGTGCTCTTATTGTAATACATGGATATAGGATAAAAGTATGGTTAATACCAGACATCGTGGCATGTTTACATGTGACGTGTGCTCTTATTGTAATACATGGATATAGGATAAAAGTATGGTTAATACCAGACATCGTGGCATGTTTACATGTGAAGTGTGCTCTTTTGTAAATACATGGATATAGGATAAAAGTATGGTTAATACCAGACATCCTGGCATGTTTAAATGTGAAGTGTGCTCTTATTGTAAATACATGGATATAGGATAAAAGTATGGTTAATACCAGACATCCTGGCATGATTAAATGTGAAGTGTGCTCTTATTGTAAATAAATGGATATAGGATAAAAGTATGGTTAATAGCAGACATCCTGGAATGTTTACATGTGAAGTGTGCTCTTATTGTAAACACATGGATATAGGATAAAAGTATGGTTAATACCAGACATCCTGGAATGTTTAAATGTGAAGTGTGCTCTTATTGTAAATACATGGATATAGGATAAAAGTATGGTTAATACCAGACATCCTGGCATGTTTAAATGTGGTGTGCTCTTATTGTAATACATGGATATAGGATAAAAGTATGGTTAATAGCAGACATCCTGGCATGTTTACATGTGAAGTGTGCTCTTATTGTAAACACATGGATATAGGATAAAAGTATGGTTAATACCTGACATCCTGGCATGTTTAAATGTGAAGTGTGCTCTTATTGTAAATACATGGATATAGGATCGAAGTATGGTTAATACCAGACATCCTGGCATGTTTAAATGTGAAGTGTGCTCTTATTGTAAATACATGGATATAGGATAAAAGTATGGTTAATAGCAGACATCCTGGCATGTTGAAATGTGAAGTGTGCTCTTATTGTAAATACATGGATATAGGATAAAAGTATGGTTAATACCAGACATCCTGGCATGTTTAAATGTGAAGTGTGCTCTTATTGTAAATACATGTATATAGGATAAAAGTATGGTTAATAGCAGACATCCTGGCATGTTTACATGTGAAGTGTGCTCTTATGGTAAAACATGGATATAGGATAAAAGTATGGTTAATACCAGACATCCTGGCATGTTTAAATGTGAAGTGTTCTCTTATTGTAAACACATGGATATAGGATAAAAGTATGGTTAATACCAGACATCCTGGCATGTTTAAATGTGGTGTGCTCTTATTGTAAATACATGGATATAGGATAAAAGTATGGTTAATACCAGACATCCTGGCATGTTTAAATGTGGTGTGCTCTTATTGTAAATACATGGATATAGGATAAAAGTATGGTTAATACCAGACATCGTGGCATGTTTACATGTGAAGTGTGCTCTTATTGTAAATACATGGATATAGGATAAAAGTATGGTTAATACTAGACATCGTGGCATGTTTAAATGTGAAGTGTGCTCTTATTGTAAATACATGGATATAGGATAAAAGTATGGTTAATAGCAGACATCCTGGCATGTTTAAATGTGATGTGTGCTCTTATTGTAAATACATGGATATAGGATACAAGTATGGTTAATAGCAGACATCCTGGCATGTTTACATGTGAAGTGTGCTCTTATTGTAAATACATGGATATAGGATAAAAGTATGGTTAATACCAGACATCCTGGCATGTTTACATGTGAAGTGTGCTCTTATTGTAAATACATGGATATAGGATAAAAGTATGGTTAATAGCAGACATCCTGGCATGTTTACATGTGAAGTGTGCTCTTATTGTAAATACATGGATATAGGATAAAAGTATGGTTAATAGCAGACATCCTGGCATGTTTAAATGTGGTGTGCTCTTATTGTAAATACATGGATATAGGATAAAAGTATGGTTAATAGCAGACATCCTGGCATGTTTAAATGTGGTGTGCTCTTATTGTAAATACATGGATATAGGATAAAAGTATGGTTAATACCAGACATCCTGGCATGTTTACATGTGAAGTGTGCTCTTATTGTAAATACATTGATATAGGATAAAAGTATGGTTAATACCAGACATCCTGGCATGTTTACATGTGAAGTGTGCTCTTATTGTAAATACATGGATATAGGATAAAAGTATGGTTAATAGCAGACATCCTGGCATGTTTACATGTGAAGTGTGCTCTTATTGTAAATACATGGATATAGGATAAAAGTATGGTTAATAGCAGGCATCCTGGCATGTTTACATGTGAAGTGTGCTCTTATTGTAAATACATGTATATAGGATAAAAGTATGGTTAATACCAGACATCCTGGCATGTTTGCATGTGAAGTGTGCTCTTATTGTAATACATGGATATAGGATAAAAGTATGGTTAATACCAGACATCCTGGCATGTTTACATGTGAAGTGTGCTCTTATTGTAAATACATGGATATAGGATAAAAGTATGGTTAATAGCAGACATCCTGGCATGTTTAAATGTGAAGTGTGCTCTTATTGTAATACATGGATATAGGATAAAAGTATGGTTAATAGCAGACATCCTGGCATGTTTAAATGTGGTGTCCTCTTATTGTAAATACATGGATATAGGATAAAAGTATGGTTAATAGCAGACATCCTGGCATGTTTACATGTGAAGTGTGCTCTTATTGTAAATACATGGATATAGGATAAAAGTATGGTTAATAGCAGACATCCTGGCATGTTTACATGTGAAGTGTGCTCTTATTGTAAATACATGGATATAGGATAAAAGTATGGTTAATAGCAGACATCCTGGCATGTTTACATGTGAAGTGTGCTCTTATTGTAAATACATGGATATAGGATAAAAGTATGGTTAATAGCAGACATCCTGGCATGTTTACACGTGAAGTGTGCTCTTATTGTAAATACATGGATATAGGATAAAAGTATGGTTAATAGCAGACATCCTGGCATGTTTACATGTGATGTGTGCTCTTATTGTAATACATGGATATAGGATAAAAGTATGGTTAATACCAGACATCGTGGCATGTTTACATGTGACGTGTGCTCTTATTGTAATACATGGATATAGGATAAAAGTATGGTTAATACCAGACATCGTGGCATGTTTACATGTGAAGTGTGCTCTTTTGTAAATACATGGATATAGGATAAAAGTATGGTTAATACCAGACATCCTGGCATGTTTAAATGTGAATTGTGCTCTTATTGTAAATACATGGATATAGGATAAAAGTATGGTTAATAGCAGACATCCTGGCATGATTAAATGTGAAGTGTGCTCTTATTGTAAATAAATGGATATAGGATAAAAGTATGAAACACAAAATTTAAAACAGACTAACGAAACCAATCCCTGGGTAGAGCGAAAGAAGACACACACTAAGACCAAAAAGTATAAATGAAGCGCTTTTCGTTTATGTAGGTTCATAAACTTCTTCAGACAATACAAAACATTTCAACAGTCCTTTAAATGCATACAATTTAAAATAATCAACCAATCCACAAACAGGTGCAATTGAGTGAAAGAACTAGGTCACCACCCCCTAAGACATGAATAAGGCCAATAATTAAAATTTAAAAAAGACGTAAAAACTTTACTAAGACCACAATATTCTATGCAAACTGTAAAAATAAAAAGTATATATATGAAAATAACATGTATATAAAAAGTGAATTATAAATGAGTTGTATCATGCAGAAAAATGTGTTTGAATTTCCATTAATGATAAATTCAACACAAATACTCTAACATTAACGTTTTAAACTTTTAAGCTTCAAAATGCTGTTAAGAACACAGCCCTCATTCAATCCAGGTTGGTTGTATGCGTTCAACCTAATTTGCCAGGAAAGTTCTAATTCTTCCAATTTTAGGGAATCTGGGCTGCCTCTTAGATTTTTATTAACTTGGTCTACAATAATGAATTTAAATGTATGGTCAGGAAATAAGTCAACATGTTTCGCTAAAGCGTTCTCTACTTTGTGTTTTCTTATTGCGTAAAGGTGTTCATAGACACGTTCAGAAGCTTTCTTTCCGTTTGCCCACATAAAATGCTGGGCAAAACTGACAAAGCAAGGTAGACCACCATCTTAGAGTTACAGTTATTTCTCAGTTTCAAATTATGTAAGAAGTTGTTAACTGAAATTCTGTTAGATTCAAGATGTAGCCACAGTAATTGCAAGCTTGGCATTTATACATGCCAGGAGTTCTAACAGAATTAACTTTGATACTCTCACAGTAGTTTTAAGGTTCCTGCCTTTCTTGTAGATCACTACAGGATGGTCACCCGCGTCGAACACATTCGTGTCACCCTTAAGGATATCCCAGTTTTCATCAAGATTTTAAAACAGGAATTACTGTTTAAGTTGTAAGTAGTTATAAAGACAAGTCAAACCCTCTTAATTTAGACTGTTGTTCTACAGGTACGACATCTAAATTAAAGGACCCATTTAATATGGAAGAGGCATTAAACAAATTGTTCAACAATGGTACATAAAGGCAGACTGGCGTTTCAATGCGACTTCATCAATTAATTGTTAATCAGTAACAGTGGATACACGTGCCAAAACATTTCCTTGATAAAGTCACATTCCTGATCGAAGACAACGTCAAGTGTGATCATCTGAGCCGCCCGGACCAATTGGCCTTTTACAATGGCACGCTTTTGGTGGTACGGGTGACAACTCGTAAAATGTAACATTGAATTACAATATGTACTCTTCCTGTGTATTGAAGAAACAAATCTATTCAACACACTGTCCTTCATAAGTGTAATGTCTAAGTAATCAATAGAGGTGTCACCAAAAGAATGTGTAAATTTTAAGAACTGTGTTGTTGAATTTAAATAGTTCACCAACGATTCACCAACATCTACATTACCATCAAGTAAAATAAAGATGTCGTCAAGAAATCGGGTGTAGAAAACTATTTTGTCTTTGAACTCACAATTATTTAGTACGAACATAGCTTCCCAAAAAGCCATGACCATATTGGCCACACTAGCGCCACAGGGTGACCCCATGGCGACACCAATTTTTTGGAGGTAAAAATCCCCTTCAAAGACAAAAAAATTGTGACACCTCTATTGATTACTTAGACATTACACTTATGAAGGACAGTGTGTTGAATAGATTTGTTTCTTCAATACACAGGAAGAGTACATATTGTAATTCAATGTTACATTTTACGAGTTGTCACCCGTACCACCAAAAGCGTGCCATTGTAAAAGGCCAATTGGTCCGGGCGGCTCGTATGATCACACTTGACGTTGTCTTCGATCAGGAATGTGACTTTATCAAGGAAATGTTTTTGGCACGTGGCTATCCACTGTTACTGATTAACGAATTAATTGATGAAGTCACATTGAAACGCCAGTCTGCCTTTTATGTACCATTGTTGAACAATTTGTTTAATGCCTCTTCCATATTAAATGGGTCCTTTAATTTAGATGTCGTGCCACCTGTAGAACAACAGTCTAAATTAAGAGGGTTTGACTTGTCTTTTATAACTACTTACAACTTAAACAGTAATTCCTGTTTTAAAATCTTGATGAAAAACTGGGATATCCTTAAGGGTGACACGAATGTGTTCGCACGTGTGGGTGACCATCCTGTAGTGATCTACAAGAAAGGCAGGAACCTTAAAAACTACTGTGAGAGTATCAAAGTTAATTCTGTTAGAACTCCTGGCATGTATAAATGCCAAGCTTGCAATTACTGTGGCTACATCTTGGAATCTAACAGAATTTCAGTTAACAACTTCTTACATAATTTGAAACTGAGAAATAACTGTAACTCTAAGATGGTGGTCTACCTTGCTTTGTGTCAGTTTTGCCCAGCATTTTATGTGGGCAAAACGGAAAGAAAGCTTCGCGAACGTGTCTATGAACACCTTTACGCAATAAGAAAACACAAAGTAGAGAACGCCTTAGCGAAACATGTTGACTTATTTCCTGACCATACATTTAAATTCATTATTGTAGACCAAGTTAATAAAAATCTAAGAGGCAGCCCAGATTCCCTAAAATTGGAAGAATTAGAACTTTCCTGGCAAATTAGGTTGAACGCATACAACCAACCTGGATTGAATGAGGGCTGTGTTCTTAACAGCATTTTGAAGCTTAAAAGTTTAAAACGTTAATGTTAGAGTATTTGTGTTGAATTTATCATTAATGGAAATTCAAACACATTTTTCTGCATGATACAACTCATTTATAATTCACTTTTTATATACATGTTATTTTTCATATATATACTTTTTATTTTTTACAGTTTGCATAGAATATTGTGGTCTTAGTAAAGTTTTTACGTCTTTTTTAAATTTTAATTATTGGCCTTATTCATGTCTTAGGGGGTGGTGACCTAGTTCTTTCACTCAATTGCACCTGTTTGTGGATTGGTTGATTATTTTAAATTGTATGTATTTAAAGGACTGTTGAAATGTTTTGTATTGTCTGAAGAAGTTTATGAACCTACATAAACGAAAAGCGCTTCATTTATACTTTTTGGTCTTAGTGTGTGTCTTCTTTCGCTCTACCCAGGGATAGGATAAAAGTATGGTTAATAGCAGACATCCTGGCATGTTTACATGTGAACTGTGCTCTTATTGTAAACACATGGATATAGGATAAAAGTATGGTTAATACCAGACATCCTGGTATGTTTAAATGTGAAGTGTGCTCTTATTGTAAATACATGGATATAGGTAGGGCTTTCTCTAGATATTGGGAAGGTCAATACTAATAAGAGGTTTAATTGCAATTCCAAAATGGTCATTTATTTAGCTAAGTGTCAAGGTGTGCCTGCGTTTATATCAGTAAGACCAAATGCAAGTTTAAAGAACGTGTTTATGAACATGTTTATAGTATCAATAGGGGGAAACTTGAAAATGCCTTAGCTAGACATATTTCATCTAACCCAAGTCATTTCTTTAAATTTCAAGTTATAGATCAAGTTGATTATGGTGAAAGGACTGGTCCCTTCATTTTAAAACTGGATAATTTAGATTTTTTCCGGTTGAATACTTATAATTTCCCTGGTCTTAATGCTGTGTGCTCTATTTATTGTTTATTAAAATGTAAAAGTTTGGATGGTAATAACTGTTATCCAATGTATCTTTACAGTTTTTCTTTGTATGCATTTTTAATGTATTGCTGATTTAAAATGTGGAAGGGAAGATTTATACATCATGAATGTTAGTCATGTGATTGGGTTATTTAAACTTTGAGGTTTTGTATATATTTTTTTTTTGTCTGAAAAAGTTCACATATTATTATTGAACGAAAGCGCTTACATTAAATTCAGTGCCTGGTTCCTTGTTTTATGTTTATTTCTGTTTTCATTATTTAAGTCTAAAACTACACTGATAGAAGCTGGCTCATTCTACGAAACATGAGACAGTGTGTCTGTTGCCCTACTTATTACAGACTGCTTAATCCTTTTGTGTCTAGAAAGATTTAACATTCCTGAACTAGTAACATTGACATTTAAATGAACATTTCTGGAAAACAGGTTTTTAGACTGTTTTACCCAATTTTAACTTTAAACCACACATTTACTGGTATCTTTCCTGTAGAAGCACTGTTTGACACATTTATACAATTTACATTAACTGATGTATTTAAACCTTTCTGAGATTTATTGTCTGACTTAGCTAGAAAATTGGCTGCAATAAAAGTGATTGATCACATAAGGAAAGTTGAAGACTGCATTAAGAAGGTTGCCTACCATCTCACTGCTTTTTTAAACTCTGCCTTGTAGGGATTTTTTGGGATCTGTAATGTCACACTGGAAACTTGAAAGTCTGCCATCTGCTTTACAGATGGTGAAGATTTCTGATACATTGCTGTTAACTGAATAATATCCTGTACACTGGTAGCTTGGAAATTCTGAAGGTTTGCGAGACTTTACTGTAGATTTTCTAAAGTAATCTTCCGAAGGAACACTGCTACTCTTGAAGTTCTTTGAGACATTACTGTAGATTGTCTGTAGTAAAGTTCTGAAGGAAAACTGCTGTTCTGTAGGATGCACTTAGTTTGACTGTTGATGAGGTTGCTATGGGGTTATGGGACACACTTTAACTGCAAATACTGCCCCCATCAATGCTGGCTTGTCATTGTAAAAATGAATAACCAGAAGAAACTGGAATGAATATCTTTATCTGTTAATTACACAAACTTGTACTAAACAGGTGCCAGTGTCTCCTTTATGGGCCAAATCTTGTACCTCTTAGAATAAAGTCTGCACACACACACTGTAGTTCAGTTAAAAATGTTTTATTTATGTACACTGGAGGCAGATGTCAATATCTCATCAAATCTTAATGTCTGTAGCTTCTGCAGTCGCTATACTGTCTTTAAATCCTGTATTCAGAATGTACTGTCTCCAATAACTGCTGATAATTATGTCCATAGTTTCTGCACTCATATTCTGATAATTATGTCTGTAGCTTCTGCACTCATTTTCTGCTCCTCCTGAATAATATCATTAATATTCTGGAATGCTAGATATTTGACCTGACTTCTGCACCCACTCTTGAGTGTCTGTATATAACTTCTGAGGACTGCACTGCAATGGCTTTCTGCATACCACTCGAAATTAATTAACTTAACTGACTGTGTCTGAAGTATCTCCTAATAATACAAAACTCTGCAAATGTCTACATGCCTCTTTAACCTTGGTTCCCAGGCCTTGTACCATACAAACAAAATACTTGCGTCTAATGTACTGCACATTCTCATTCGTATCAGTATTGTTGACTGAAGGTTATTTTCACTGACTGCAAACTGTGAAGGCCTTCTTTAATGTGGTTGCATTTCTAGACTAATGCAAATAGAATGAGATCTTTAGAAAAGGGTAGGAGAAAACTACATTGTAAAACATGGGAAATGTGGGAACAATACATACAGGGGAGGAATGAGGTTTAAAAGAAGGCAGGACTTAAATGAGCTGTGTATGTGTCAGTGCATTTTATGGTGACTGATAGACAAAACCTGACCTGAGAATTTTTCCAGATTGTTTATTTTTGGTATTATTGATAATCTGCTTTTTTATTTTTATTTTATTTATTTATTTTTTTTTATTTATTTAACATTTGCTAACTGGGAAAGTCCAACTTGGACCGAAGCCAATTTTCAGTGGAAGCCAAGGGAGAAATGTTCCAGATGCATGTTTTTGTAATGTGGGAGGAAACTGGAGTACCCAGAGGAAACCCACATGAATGCAGGGGGGTATGCAAACTCCACACAGAATGCACACCAGCCGAGAATCGAACCGGAGAACCTCCTCCTGTGAGGTGACAATGCTACCTCTGCACCATTGCACCGTCCACTGCTTCATTGGCTTATCCCACTAAATTAGGCCTTGCTTCGCTCAAGCTCACTCCACTCCCCTATCCTAACCCCATTCTCACTCACCCCCCTTTACTCAGGTTTATAGTGTATAGACCACTCCCTTTCTCCCCTCTATCCAACCACATTACACCTCACCCATCCCAACCATCCACCAACCATCACAACACACTATAATTATATCACACACCACACCTACCTCATTGCTATAGGTATCACCTCATTTCTCTTTCTACCTTCACTACCATAACCTGTAGCATTTCTGCTATATTACTTTTACCAACAAATTCTCAACCTAATCCAGACTTATTTAGGTATTTTTGGAGTGCTTATCTACTATACCCATCTCCTTTCTTAATATGCCCTGCCTATGTACGTACATGCAGCCAATACTACTAACACTCCTCTTATTATTTTTTACATATACTACCTCCTGTCACAGCATTCTACTCCACACATTACCTCACCATGTCACTTGTACCACTTTCTCCACACTATCTACACCTTTCTCCCCCACCATTACCACAACTAGCCTACATACATACATCTTTCTGCACACCCCCAAACCAACACTTCCCTTCTATCATACCAACAAAATATCCACCAAATATCACAGGTATATAAAAATCTAATCAGACCTAAAACAAGTAAGACATTCACCCAAACCCAGGCCCAAATGATAACTCCCACATGTGTAACATAAATCTCTCTCCCAACATACTCAATACACCTACACAGGTTAATGACCTAGTAATACTTAATATGAACGTCAGAAGCATCACCAAAAAAAGTCCATGATCTACATGCTACTCTATCCCTATACTCCCCTGACCTCTTATTACTAACTGAAACCTGGCTAAAACCTGAAATCTCCAACAATTAAATACTTGCCCCAGGCTATAATATCCTATGTAATGACCACACAAATAAAAAGGGAGGTGATGTAGCCTTGATCTTTAAAAATCAATTAAATGTGGATAACCTGGATATAAGTACACCACACTTAGCCAATATGAAAATTCTGCTTGCAAAACTAAAAATCAACTCTAAAAAAAGTACAGATATAATTGGTTGCTACATACCATCCGGCAGCAACATAACAATTCTGGAGACTCTACTCGAATGGGCTGCTGATGTCCTCCAACATGAAACCATCATCTTAGGAGACTTTAACATTGATTAGTTAACCTGTAACTCCAGTTCTCCAATCAACTTCACCAACCTCCATGGATTTTACCAACTCATCCAGTCTCCTATCAGAATTGACAAATCAACAAACAGACAATCAGTATGTGACTGGATTCTTACAAACAGACCAACTTTTATATGCCAATCAGGCTGTCTCCCTGACAGTCTGAGTGACCACCTACCCACATTTGTAATTAGACATCATACATATCAGATAAAGCCCATTAATGACCAAACAATCAGAAACATAAAAAACTTCAATACAACAAGCTTTATTAATATGTTCAAAGACTGTAACTAGTCTCCTCTCAGATACCTAAAACTAGATGAAGCAGTACAATATTTCAACTCTACCTTCCTATACATCCTTGATTCCCTGGCCCCTTCTCGAACCATCAGAGTTAAATCTAATCATGCCCCTTGGATGATCAAAAAAAACTAGATCTGTACTAAAATCCAGAGATAAAGCCTGGGCTCTTTGGCATAACGCAGAACCACCTATAGGTAAGCAGGTTTTCCCTTGAACTCCATAACAAAGCAAAGAAATGTGTCAAAACAGACAAAACTAGTTACTTCCACAATATCCAGTCTAGATATTTATTTTATTTTTATTTATTTTACATTTGTTGATCGGGATAGTCCAACTGGATACATGCCCATTTTCAGCGGAGGCCCGGGGAGAAAAGCTTTAAAGGTGGTTACATATACAATCATCACAATGTACAGATAGAACAGCAGTCATCATAACATTATACAAACATAGCACACTTTACAGTCCAGTTAAATTTATACAGTCTAACAAACTTCTAAAGTGGCTTAACAAATAAAGATATTTGAGTTCCATTTACAGACATAGTATTAGTACACCAGTATGAATAAAGATTTAGTCAGCCTTGGAGCAGGAACATATCCATTGAGACTTGAAATCCTCCTTGAGAGCTTTTTTGAATTGAGATAGGGTGGTATCTAGGGTAATGTTAGCAGGAAGTGAATTCCAAATTTTGCCAGCAGAGTTGGTGAACAGGGAGTCACCAGTTGAGATGTAGGATTTGATGGTTTGCACTACCAATCTATTAGATGACCGGAGTGATCTGGAGTTGGAGTGGGGATAGATGATGTTTTTTAGGGCAAGTGTATTATCTGGTTGGTTAAGTGCTTTGTGAGCCACAATATGTTGATTATATTGAATCTGCCTGGGTAGCTTTAGCCATCCGAGATAATTTAGATTTTTACAATGATGTGTTCTATAGGGAAGACCAATGGCAAATCTAGTTATGTTATTATATCAGCTTAAGAGTGTTAAGATCAGTTTTATTTAGGTTGGCAAGTAAAGGGGAAGCATAGTAGAGGGTAGAGAGTAGATGGGAGCTGGCAATGGAAGTCCTAGCATGTGGGGTAAGGAATGGCTTTATCCTATATAGTGAGCCCAGTTTTCTGTTATTGGTTTTGATTGTTTCATTGATGTGCACATCAAACTTAAGATTGTTATCTATAATAACTCCTAGGAGTTTTGTATGGGCATCTGGAGAGATTATGGTACCATCATTAGCCTTAATGGAGAGAGATAGCACCATGGATCTTTGGGTGGAGGTGAAAAGTAGGAGCTTTGTTTTGTTAGGATTTAGAATCAGACAGTGAGCGGCAAGCCAGTTCTCTACTACGTTAAAAGTACTCTGAGTTATTGATAGCAACTCTGTGAGGTGCCAGTACAGATCAACATTGAGTCATCTGCATATTGAATGCAGATGGCTTCAGGGATGACTGTGTGGAGGTCAACAGAAGTGGTCCCAAGATGGACCCCTGTGGAACACCAAGGGTGCTGGGTAGGAGGTTTGAGAGTTTGTTCTGCCATAAGACAGATTGTTGTCTATTGTGCAGGTAGAATTTAAACCATCATAGAGAGTAATTTCCTAGAGACATTGTTGCCAGGGTGTTGATGAGAAGATGGTGGTTAACCATATCAAAAGCTTTGGACAGGTCCAAGAAAAGGGCTGAAGATAACTTGTTGTTCCTGTTATAGTTTATTGCATTAGAGAAGGTGAGGAGAGTTGTGGTGGTACTATGATATGGCCAGTACTATGATACGGCCTGAAGACATGCTTGGAGTTAGCCAGTAGGTTATTTTGGATTAGAAAGTACAGGAGTTGTTTATGGATGCATTTTTCCATGATTTTTGCCAGAGGTGATAAGATGGCTATGGGTCTATAACTGGATAATTCAGTAGAGTTACCACCTTTATGGAGAGGTATAACATGAGATATTTTCCAGATAGAGGGGACTGAGGCTTCTGATATGGACCGATTAATTAGAATGGAACTGGGGTACACTATGGTATCAGCAGCTTTTTTCAAATATTCAGCTGGGAGAATGCCTGCAGCTGGGATAGTAGGTTTTTGAGTAGTGAACAAATGAAAGACGTAGAGACTGGTGGGAAACTAAAGGAGGGCTGGAAGCTGGGAGTTAATGGGTAACTGGCGAGCAAGGGCTTGGATAGTTTCAGTAAAGAAATGATTAACGGTGTTAGCAACATCCGCTGGTAGTTTATCAGCAGAGGCTGAGGGAGATGGAGTCGTGGTTTGTCCTGGTTGCAGTAATTTATTTATCCCTGCCCAGAATTTTTGGGGGTGATTTTGGTTTCCTTGTTGAGATGGAAGTAGTAGTTTTTTTATCTAATAGAATGGATCGTTCTGTGTCATTTCTTAGTTGCCTAAATTTGGTTTGATTTCGAGGGTCTTTTGTAGCACGCCATGTTGCCCATGCCTTATTTCTGACTATGTTTTTTGATTTAGTTTATTTAGAGATCCACGGGGCAGCTTTTGTTTTTACCCTAGTGGAACAAGCGGGACCATGAGAATCGAGGATGGTGAGGAATTTATTGTTGAAGTGGGAGACAGCTTGGTCTAGGGGCAAGTACTTTAGGGCAGCCCAGCTGCATGCCTTAGGTTCATCCTGGAACTTACTAGGATTGAAGCTTTTACTATTCCTTATTGTTCTGTAGATGGGCTGATGGGAGTAATTAGAGTTGTGCTTGCAGATAAAGGTGAGAAAGTGGTCACTGAAGTCATCAGGGATGGCCCCCGATGAATACATTTTGGGGTGGCTATTGATTAGTATCCAGTCCAATATACTATCTTTTTGATTAAGTTTTCCTATCGTAGTGGGGGTGGATATAACCTGTGTGAATCCATACAGGTTTACATGGGTGGTAGGAGATTGAAAGAAACAAGCCTTCCAGTTGATGTTAAGGTCTCCTAGTACAATGGTTTCTTGTGGATAGTTACTAGCTAACCATTGGAGGATGTCTTCTAGGGAACTTGTATTATTCCCTGGTGGAATATATGTACAGACTATATTTATGCTTTTGATTTTGTTAATTTGGAGCTTGGTAGCAATTATTTCTGTCTTATTGACCTGGGGTGGTTGAATGGGGTCTAACATTTAGTGTAGATTTGAAGAACACAGCTACCCCCCCTTCCTGGTAGAGCGATCGAGTATAAGTATATTATACCCAGGAGGTAGAATTTCATTATCTGAGGTTGATGGTTTCAGCCAGGTTTCAGTTAGGCAGAGAATATCAGGGGAATGAACTTGTAGGAGGGCATGCAGATTGTGTACTTTGTTATTTATACTACAAATATTTAGCTGGCAGATCAGGAGGGAGTTGGGGACCTTATTAATAGATAGTGATTCATCTGGGTTAGTTGTAATTGAAGTTACCTTTTCTAAGGTGGCAGGGCCAGGGTTTGGGTGAATATCTCCATCCATTGCCAGGTTATTGCATATAATTACTATAAGCTTCAGGATTTTTGTTTATACATTTTTGATAGTGTTTAGATTTTGAGCTGATGTATCTGGGTCTAATAGGCTGACAGTGTTTTATGGTTAAGGAGTTGGTAATAAGTGTAACTAGTGGGTAGCCTGTTATATTCGATATATCTGGTCTAGTTTGAGATTTTGGGTGGTGAAACCTTAGGTAAGACTGATTTTCATAAATGGAGAGGAAATATGGAATTAGCATGAGGGGTAGCAGGGAGAGTAGTGACATTGCCTTGTATGGTAACATGGTTGGAGGTTAGATTAATGTTATAGGCCTAGGTCCCTCAGGATATTAAGACTGGATATTAACTACAGGGGGGAGGGGTGGGGGCTGGAGTAGAGTACACAGTACAGTTCTGATTGCTTTCGATAGGAGAAAAAGGAGGGGTGGATGTGGGATGAGGTAGACTGAGTAGAGGATCATTGATTGGTTCAGCTAGAGGGGGAGTGGTATTTTTGCTATAAAGCTAGCCACAGTGGGGCTGGTGAGAATTGGGGGCAGGGAGGGGTGTGGAGCGAGGGTGAGCAGAGCAGGGCTCAACCACACACAAGGAACCTGCAAGTAAGCTTTGAATACTTAAAATTACTGTGTAAATTGTAAGTCAGGGGTATGCTTTTTAACCTTTACTTATAATTTTAGTTTTAATTTTGGGGAAATCTCTGTATTTTGCTTCCAATTTTATAAATAATATATGGGGGAAGTGTAGTTTAGGGTTTGGTACTGGAGTTGGGGCTAGGGAATAGTGCTATAGACCCAGGTCAGCAAATGTGATATTTACAGAGAGTTTTAAATGAATAATAACCTTAACAGGGCTTTTGGCCATTGGGCAGCTTAGAACAGGTTTGCTGAGTTATTCAGTAGGGCAGTGTCCTTCTTGCAGTAAGCCTTGCAGGACTGCTTATTTAGGGGGATAGTTCTTTAGCAAGGCTTTTGGCCATTGGGCATCTTAGAGCAGGTTTCCTGAGTTATTCAGTAGGGCAGTGTCCTTCTTGCTGTAAGCCTTGCAGGATTGCTTGTTTAGTGGGATAGTTCCTTAGCAGGGTTTTGGCCATTGGGCAGCTTAGAACAGGTGTGTTGAGTTATTCAGCAGGGCAGCGCCCTTCGTGCTGTAAGCCTTGCAGGACTGCTTGTTTAGGGGTATAGTTCCTTAGCAGGGCTTTTGGCCGTTGGGTAGCTTAGAACAGGTTTGCTGAGTTATTCAGTAGGGCAGCGTCCTTCTTGCTGTAAGCCTTGTAGGACTGCTTATTTAGGGGGATAGTTCTTTAGCAGGGCTTTTGGCCATTGGGCATCTTAGAGGAGGTTTCCTGAGTTATTCAGTAGGGCAGTGTCCTTCTTGCTGTAAGCCTTGCAGGATTGCTTCTTTAGTGGGATAGTTCCTTAGCAGGGCTTTTGGCCATTGGGCAGCTTAGAACAGGTGTGTTGAGTTATTCAGCAGGGCAGCGCCCTTCTTGCTGTAAGTCTTGCAGGACTGCTTGTTTAGGGGGATAGTTCCATGAGGGAGAGGGCTGCCAACTGGGTCTAGGAGCACTGATTTTTTAAAATCATCACAATCCCAAAAATTTTTGATCAGCAATTAACAATATTCTTCACCCTGGAAAATCAGGCACTCCCCCTCCAACCTTAGCAGATACCTCAAATAATATTTCCTCCCTATTTAACAAATTCTTCACTGAGTCAGTCATCGTACTTGCCAACTCTCAGAGCTGTCCAACCTCAAACTTACCATCTGATCTTCATTCTAATAGGAATGACTTTAGCTTCCACCCCATTCCTACTGACATAATCAGAACCTTCCTTAGGAAATTAAAACCTACCACTATATCTTCTGACAAACTCCCTGCTGAATTCCAAAAAAAAAAAATCTGCCAGTGCCATAACATATCCAGTATCTATTCTCATCAACCATTCCATATCTGAAAACCTAGTCCCTGAGATCTGGAAAGTGTCTCATGTCATTCCAATACACAAAGGTAGTAATTCTAAAGAGCTAACAAACTATTGCCCTATAGCCATACTCTCATCTCTATCCAAAATACTGGAGAGGTGTATAGGTTCATAGGTAGGTACTAGGCTATTGGCCCTGGGGCCTATACAAGCTCAGCCAAAAAGGTTCCCTGTCTTTTGCCACCCAAGAAAATTATTTTCCTATGCCATTGTTGAGCAGAGCCACAGAGGTGATCCCTGGGGTGAATTTCCTATTTCCCATCCAATCATCAAGATTTTTCTTGAAGAGTGCTAATGAGGAGGTTTGTTTGATATAGATATGTAGTTTATTCCAGAGTATGGGAAGTCTCTGAGACAGGAATCTATCCCTCCGGCATGTTCTGTTTATTGTGGTGACAAGGTTTAGGTCCCTAGAGCATGTAGCTCGGAGGGATTGGGATTTCTTTAAGTGGAGCATGTCCAACAGCTCTGGGTTTGACATAGCTTTGTATGTTAGGCAGAGATCACCTCTGAGTAGGCGATATGTGTGTACAAACAAATTATGAAATGTCTTAACAGCAGCAACCTTCTCACTGATACTCATCATGGTTTTAGACCATAACAGCCCTTATGTTATTCACTCATATAATTAACACCCACAGAAATAATGGCAATTATGTCTCCACTGTGTTTCTTGATCTCTCCAAGGTATTTCATATGGTTAACATAATAAACTCATTATAGCCCTCTCTAAACTAAATCTTAGCAAACCCACCCTCACCTAGTTTCAGAGTTACTTAAACAGACAACAAGCAGTAAAATGGAGACAAGACCTCTCTCCTCTTTTAGCAGGTACAGTAGGTGTTCCCCAAGACTCCATACTTGGTCCATTACTTTTCTCTGTCTTTACTAACAACCTCCACACTTCAGCTCTTCATGCTTCAGTCATCCAATACACTGATGACTCTGCACTAATCTGTTCTTCACCTTCATTCCAAGAACTACAAGTGAAAACTTAGGCCTCCTTCCTCTCTGTAGATGAATGGCTCAATAACTCAACTAATACTAAACCCTAACAAAACAAACCTTCTCATCTTCCTTCAAACGAACCGCACCACTCATATACCCACATTTACTACCACATCTAACAACAGCACTACTGTCCTTCCTGCCCCTCACGTCATACTTCTGGGAGTTGAGAGAGACCACAACGTGAGGTTTAATACTCACATTTCACTCACTGTTAAAGTTCACAAAAAAAAAAAAATATATATATATATATATATATATATATATATATATATATATATATAGGGAGACTATATAGAAACAAACAATTCCTCACAAACAGCACTAAAGCCAAACCAGCACAAAGACACCTCCTGTCCACACTCCTATATGTTTCCCCTATCCTCACCAACCTCAAAAAATCAGAGATATCTTAGCTTGAAGTTTGTTATAACAAAATAACAAACTTTGCCTCTAATAGCTCACATCTCAATCACCACTTCGCAGCCCTAAAAAAAAGTTCTCAACTTCTACTTTATAACCACCTTGTACTAACCCAAAAAAGACTTTATTAACCCAATAAAACCACATCATTACAAAACCTAATACAACCTTACTCCATTACTAGGGTCCTACATTCCAATAACAAACATCTTTTACAAGTCACTATAGCCGATCACTATGCAGGAGATTCTCTCTAGTCTAACTATATAGCCAAAAAATGAAACACTCTGCCCACAAATATAATAGCCATCACTACCTTGACCCAGTTCAGAAAATGCCTAAAAACACACTTCCAATTAAATTGATCTGCAATTGAACTCACCAGGATAGATTACCTCCACCTTTCATCTGCTCATTCATAATAACCTTCCCTCCAATACTGTCAGGTAGCTATCCTGATTTTTTTTTCAGTTTAAATAGCCTCTCTCATCATACCATCACACTTCATATCCTAATCTTCTTCCACACTTAATCATTTGCTCTGTTTAATGTTATCTCTGAATAGATATTTATAACCAAATTGTTTAATGGTGTATTCCTATAATAAGTGGTAAACTTATCTATTTTTTTTTATCTTGTGTTATCATTTAATTTTTGTATCATAAATTACTTCTTGTATATGAAAATGTAAATGTCACTCTTCTGTAACTACAAAGTTTTACTATGTCAAATCTTGTCTTTGTAATATATGGAGCATTTCACCCCGGGCCTCCGCTGAAAAAGGACTTGTGTCCAGTTGGACTTTCCTGGTAAACAAATGTAAAATAAAATAAATAAATAAAAAATATTTGACTGAAATGATTGGGTAGATTGTAAGGGATATATAATGCTTGCAACGTGGAGTTTATCAGTATGGTTTGTGATGTAAAATGCTCGCAACTAGGATTATGTCAGTGTGGTTTGTTTTCATTTATATAAACATATGATTGTTTATGTAAAAAATGCCCAGCAGCAACCAGAATACCTCTGCAAACACGCTGAAAGCAAACAAAAATCCAAAACAAATGCTGAGGTAAGGCTCCAGTGTCCAAATCAAAGTAAAAAAGCAGTCTTCAGTCTTCAATCAAGGTAAAAAAGCAGTCTTGAATCGAAAAATAAAAGTATAAGAAGTCTTCTTTATTGTTACACAAGCGCTTTCACATATTGCTTCCTCAGGTGTATACTAACAAGGGTAAACCACACCTATATGTATTTAACTAAAATCATCATGTGACTTAATAGTCCATTTGCCATTAAAGCTGTATTATCTCTTGTGGATCAGAAAGCATTGCTTAAAGCTATGTGTGTATGACACAACAATAAAAAAGGGGGTGTGACTATTTAATAAAATGCAATAAATCTAAAATACATAATATACATCTAGAAGACATTCTATCTTCAATTCATAATGTAAAACTTCTAAAAAAATACGTCAATTTTAATACATCATTTTAATAAAATTCTTAAAAACATATAAATATAAATATTTCATGAAAAAACATTACATGAAAAATAATACATTAAAAGCATAAACCCATAGCCATCTATTTATCTACGTATCCCCCTTTTTCTTAAGATAGGCTTAATGGGCATGCTGTCATTCAGCCCGTGACCAAAGTTGGCTCTCAGCATAACTATCCATCTTGCTTCATTTTCTTCGGTTCTATCTCTAATATCACTGTTTCTCATATTCTCATAAGTTTTTGCAACAATCATAAACCTAAATGTATGACTTTGGCCAACCTTCAAAATGTGCTTAGACAAAGCGTTGTTCTCTGAGCCCTTCCCTATGTGGTATATATGTTCTCTAACCCTTTCTCTGAGGCTGCGGTCTGTTTTCTCTACATAAAAACAGTTACACAGGCCACAGATAGCAAGATAGACCACATGGTTGGTCACACATGAGCCACCAACCCTAACCTCATAAAGTGCATTTGTATCTGGATGTACAAAGTGAGTATCACTGCAAATATATTGGCATTGATTACACTTGCCACATGGTCTAGTGCCAATCATGTTCTCAAGATTCACTTCGTCTCGACCGTTACATAATCTCCTTTTGAGATTCTTTTTGTTCTTAAAGGTAAATTGTGGTTTACATCCTACCACTCCACTAATTACTGGGTCGGTCATCAGAATTTTCCAATGGTTATTAACTATCTCAGTATATTTCCTCATATCCCTAGAGTAGGAAATATTGACCTTGAGCTTATTCTCACTTGCCTTAGCTTCCCTATTAAATTTATCTGAGAAATAAGGTCTAGCCCTTGTACCTCTCATTTGCTGTGCTTTTATAAAACCTTCCTCTATCATACTTCTCTCATAACCCCTCTCATCCAATTCATAACAGTTCTTAACAAGCTGTTTGTGACAGTCATTGTCTCTCGCACTTAATCTGGATGCCCTAAAAAATTGATTCTGGGTAACGTTCCTGAACACATACTTAGGGTGCATGCTCTCCCTTAATAATAAGCTATTTACATGGCATTCCTTCCTATATAATCTGGTGGTAATAGCCCCTTCTTCATATCTTTCTATTAATACATCCAAAAAGCTCACACTTTCTTCAGAGTAATTTAAAGTGAATTTCAAAAAACTTGTTGTATTATTAATGGGTCTACTTCTAATGACCGAAACGCCAATTCGCCGACAGTGAAATCACCGATGCCAGAAAACCGACAACACACAAACCCGACAACGCGAAACACCGAACACCATAACACCGACACACTACACGTAAACAACACAGTACACTACAACACATATCCACTAGCCCTAACCCAAACCCTAACCCTAAGGTCCGACACTACCGCACACTCTCCCTACCTGCACCCTAACCCTAACTCACTTACACACCCCGAACCCCAAGCTCCGACACTACCGCACACTCTCCCTACCTGCACCCTAACCCTAACTCACTTACACCCCGAACCCCAAGCTCCGACACTACCGCACACTCTCCCTACCTGCACCCTAACCCTAACTCACTTACACACCCCGAACCCCAAGCTCAGACACTACCGCACACTCACCTATCACACACCCTAACCCTACATCCCTGAGTATTGCACACTTACCTGTCCGCTCCCTACTCCTAAATCCCTCACCATCGCATACTTACCAGGTCGGCTTACATTCCCTTGTCGGTCTTCCGTCTGTCGGGATTCGAGCGTGTCGGTCAACTGCGTTGTCGGTCGTTTCATGTCGGTGATTTCACTGTCGGCGAATCGGCGTTTCGGTCATTAGAAGTAGACCCATTATTAATATAATCAACAAACTCTAACAACTCTGTCACATTCCCCTTCCACAGAATAAAAAGATCATCTACAAATCTCCTGTAGAAAGGTATCATGCCACTAAAGGGTCCATTTAATATGTGTACTCTCTCCCAGGCTAACATGACTGCATTGGCATAGGTATTGGAGCAAGAGCTACCCATCGCTACGCCATTCATTTGATGATAGACCTGTTTCTTAAATAGAAATACATTATTATTAAGCACAATTCTCATTAATTCAATTAGTATCACTATTTCATCTGGTTCATATATATATTAACATCATTCATTAATTCATGTAATAACTCCAAACCCACTGTATTGGGAATTACAGTAAATAGTGACACAACATCTAGCATCACTAAGACAATGCCAGAACTAGTTATATCCTTCTTCATAAAAACAAAAAGGTCATGCAAAAACTGCTCTGTATCCTTAAGAATAACTTCAGAGCTATCCACTATTGTTCTAAGCTTCTTGTCCAACTATATTGATATCGCTTCTGTGCACCATCCACCACTCGAGATGATAGGCCTCATGGGTGGTCTATCGGGGTTCTTATGCACCTTAGGCAAACCTTTTATATATGGAATGGTATATTTAATATTAAAGAAATAGTCACATAGCTCCTTGGTAATCATCTGCGCATGATGTACATGTTTAATATAATTATTAACTGATTCTACCATTCCTTTCACTTCACTATGATTAATTTTCTTGTAAAAGTCAGTGTTGCCTAACATTTCATACATCAAGCTTTCATAGAGCTCAGTGTCTAGGACAACTATACGCCCACCCTTATCTGCAGGTCTAATAACCAAGTCATCATCTTTTTCAAGATCATGTAGAGCTTCTGATTTACTGCTACTGAGATTATGCCACTTGTTCTTATTCACTTTACTATTATGTACTCTATATATATCATCTATCACTATTTGTTCAAACGCATTAATCAGTGCTGTCTGTTTGGGGACATACGTACTAGGTCTATTAAAGACATCACTGACATCATTACTATTACTTACTTGATTCTGATGAAATATATATTTAAGCATCAAATTCCTTGTGAACATCTTAATTTCAAAAATCAAATCTGTTACATTCATATCACTGGTGGGTATGAAGGACAGACCCTTAGAAAGTACATTAATCTCAGAATTAGTCAAAGTACGTTTAGAAAGATTAGTTATTAATGTCTTACATTTTGGAATGCTTTCTTTATCATGTACGTATTCTCCTTCACTTCTTCGAATTTTCTTTTGTGGCGTGTGTTGCTCCTACCCCTGGGTTGAAAACCTGACCCCTGAGGTGCTCTCCGGTTCAGCGAATTGTCCCTCATAGGAAGCGGAAAAAACAGGGCTTGTGTGGCTGCTGTAACCGCTTCCAAATGTGGCAATGGATGTTGCCTCTGGAGTGTAGTTTGCACTTCTTCATTAGCTCCATGGTGTACTTCCGCTGTTGTTACCACAACTTTCCTCCTTGCACCCATGGATTCACTCGAATTTACTGCAGGCAAATGAAAACTATACCACATAGGGAAGGGCTCAGAGAACAACACTTTGTCTAAGCACGTTTTGAAGGTAGGCCAAAAACATACATTTAGGTTTATGATTGTTGCAAAAACTTATGAGAATATGAGAAACAGTGATATTAGAGATAGAACCGAAGAAGCTGAAGCAAGATGGATAGTTATGCTGAGAGCCAACTTTGGTCACGGGCTGAATGACAGCATGCCCATTAAGCCTATCTTAAGAAAAAGGGGGATACGTAGATAAATAGATGGCTATGGGTTTATGCTTTTAATGTATTATTTTTCATGTAATGTTTTTTCATGAAATATTTATATTTATATGTTTTTAAGAATTTTATTAAAATGATGTATTAAAATTGATGTATTTTTTTAGAAGTTTTACATTATGAATTGAAGATAGACTGTCTTCTAGATATATATTATGTATTTTAGATTTATTGCATTTTATTAAATAGTCACACCCCCTTTTTTATTGTTGTGTCATACACACATAGCTTTAAGCAATGCTTTCTGATCCACAAGAGATAATACAGCTTTAATGGCAAATGGACTATTAAGTCACATGATGATTTTAGTTAAATATATATAGGTGTGGTTTACCCTTGTTAGTATACACCTGAGGAAGCAAAATGTGAAAGCGCTTGTGTAACAATAAAGAAGACTTCTTATACTTTTATTTTTCAATTCAAGACTGCTTTTTTACCTTGATTGAAGACTGAAGACTGTTTTTTTTACTTTGATTTGGACACTGGAGCCTTACCTCAGCATTTGTTTTGGATATGATTGTTTATGTCATAAGTGATGGTTTAATAAAGATGTTTCTTGTTTAATAAAAAAGAGGCAGGAATTGAATAATTTATGTTAACGTTGCTTAGGTTATATGATACATAGCAATATATGTGAAGCATAATGTTTGCTAATGTTAATTTGTTAATACAATTTGATTACTTTTGTATAAATATAAATTTGCCTATGTCACAGTGTTTAAAAAAATATACTTAAATGAAACCTAATCTTACAGTCACATCGATTGCTACATGATGCCTTGTATGAGTTTACTACTGAGTTGAGTACAGTTGTCTTTTTACATGACAGTGGCGTGTTAAACCTCACCACTGAAGGTGGAGTCAAAGGTGGACATGTCAGGTAGGTTTTATGTATTGTATTCACATCTTCTGTCATATTTGCTTGATTTGTGAATGCATGACATATATCTGGTTTATAGGGTCCATGCACCACCCACAGCCACATTGACCTGGTAGGTCCATATCATCATAAGCAGTGTAATTATATAATTGTCCAAAATTTCATAAATATGCTGCATCATTTGACTTCTGTGAATGTGTATGAAATGTATCATCTGTCTCTTTTCACAGCATATCCACAACTTGCCTTCTCCCATAGCCTGTCCACTGATCTTGAGGTAGGATATGATGTGCTTCACTCATATAGTATGGCCAATGGCATATGTACCACTGCACTATATTCACTATCTTCCCTAGAAGTGGACACTCATGTGCATCATGGTGTAGCCGCTGATAGGGATGATAGTGCAGCCAGACATTCTGATGATGTGGGGACATCCGATAATGGACATGATGATAACCATAACCTGCTGTCCCATGTAGACTCTGGTAATGATGATGACTCTTCCCTAGACTGATACTGTCCAACGGACTACCTGTGCGAGTGTAGCTGATGTGCACAGACATGTGTTAGAGGGTGTCCTTTTATTATTGCAGGCACATGAACATTCACAGCAATGTTATGGTTCTGCCTTGTATGGACCTGGCCATACCACTGATACAGTAACACACCAGCTGCATGTGTTACATGAAGGTCAGGAACACAGCCATGGCAAGGTTATGGCAACAATGGTTGCAAAGCATGACAGTGTGGTACCTGTTACAGACTCTGTTGTAAGTTTTGTTATGGTGGTGCTAGAGCAGTGCCATAGTGCTAAGCTGGTGTTAACATGCATGGGGAGGTCATGGCAACACTGGTTGCACAACATGACAGTGTGGTATCTGTTGCATGCTCTGTTGAAAGCCCTGTTATGACTGTGTTAGAGCAGTGCTGTAGTACTAATCAGGTGTTACATGTATGGGGAAGTCATGGCAGCACTGACTGCACAGTATGACAACATGGTATTTGTTGCATACTCCATTGAAAGCCTTGTTATGGCTATGTAAGAGCAGTGCTGTAGTACTAGCCAGGTATTACATGCATTGGGGGCATAGCATGACAACGTGTTATCTGTTACACACTCTGTTGAAAGCCTTTTTATGGCTGTAGTACTAACGAGGTGTTACATGCATGGTGAGTTCATGGCAGTACTGGCTGCACAGCATGACAGTGTGGTATCTGTTGCACTCTCTGTTGAAAGCCTTATTATGGATGTAGTACTAATGAGGTGTTACATGCATGGTGAGTTCATGGCAGTACTGGCTGCACAGCATGACAACGTGTTATCTGTTGCACACTCTGTTGAAAGCCTTTTTATAGCTGTAGTACTAACGAGGTGTTACATGCATGGTGAGTTCATGGCAGTACTGGCTGCACAGCATGACAACGTGTTATCTGTTGCACACTCTGTTGAAAGCCTTTTTATGGCTGTAGTACTAACGAGGTGTTACATGTATGGTGAGTTCATGGCAGTACTGGCTGCACAGCATGACAGTGTGGTATCTGTTGCACTCTCTGTTGAAAGCCTTATTATGGATGTAGTACTAACGAGGTGTTACATGCATGGTGAGTTCATGGCAGTACTGGCTGCACAGCATGACAGTGTGGTATCTGTTGCACTCTCTGTTGAAAGCCTTATTATGGCTGTAGTACTAATGAGGTGTTACATGCATGGTGAGTTCATAGCAGTACTGGCTGCACAGCATGACAGTGTGGTATCTGTTGCACTCTCTGTTGAAAGCCTTATTATGGCTGTAGTGCTAACAAGGTGTTACATGCAAGTAGTTAGGAAGACCTTCTACATTGCCCACCTTATCATGAAGGGATTCACATCTAGATCAAGGGAAGTCATAGTCTCCCTATAGTCATCACTCATCAGACCAATGATCGAGTACAATGCCCCATTTGGAATGTATCTGACCCGACACTTGCAGCAGCTGGAGAGGCCACAAAAGTTCCTCACCAAAAGGATAAAGGGTCTCAAAAATCTGTCTTATGCTCCCCGACTGAAAGAACTCCAGTTATATTCAGTTGCTTACCGCTTGCTCAGAGGTGACCTATGCCTGACATACAAGGCCATGTCAAACCCAGATTTGATGAACATGCTTAATCTCAAAATCTAGATCCCTCAGAGCCACAAGGGCGGGAGACTTAAACCTCGACACGGTTATTAATAGGACGTGCTGGAGGGATAGATTCATCACCCAAAGACTCCCTATGCTGTGGAAAAAAATCCCGGTTTATGTGAGGCAGAGCACCTCGCTGGCCTTGTTCAAGAGGAATCTTGACCAATGGATGGGAGATCGCAGATACACCCCAGGGGTTACCTCAGTGTCACTGCTCGACAGAGGCACAGCTAAATAATGGGCATAGTTTCTCCAAACTAAAGGGGTGGCGTAAGCCACAAAATTATGGGCTAGGCTTATAAATGCCCTCGGGCAGATAGCCTAGTATGAACCTATGAACCTATGGTGAGTTCATGGCAGTACTGGCTGCACAGCATGACAACGTGTTATCTGTTTCACACTCTGCTGAAAGCCTTTTTATGGCTGTAGTACTAACGAGGTGTTACATGCATGGTGAGTTCATGGCAGTACTGGCTGCATAGCATGACAGTGTGGTATCTGTTGCACTCTCTGTTGAAAGCCTTATTATGGCTGTAGTACTAACGAGGTGTTACATGCATGGTGAGTTCATGGCAGTACTGGCTGCACAGCATGACAATGTGTTATCTGTTGCACACTCTGTTGAAAGCCTTTTTATGGCTGTAGTACTAATGAGGTGTTACATGCATGGTAAGTTCATGGCAGTACTGGCTGCACAGCATGACAACGTGTTATCTGTTGCACACTCTGTTGAAAGCCTTTTTATGGCTGTAGTACTAACGAGGTGTTACATGTATGGTGAGTTCATGGCAGTACTGGCTGCACAGCATGACAGTGTGGTATCTGTTGCACTCTCTGTTGAAAGCCTTATTATGGATGTAGTACTAACGGGGTGTTACATGCATGGTGAGTTCATGGCAGTACTGGCTGCACAGCATGACAGTGTGGTATCTGTTGCACTCTCTGTTGAAAGCCTTATTATGGATGTAGTACTAACGGGTGTTACATGCATGGTGAGTTCATGGCAGTACTGGCTGCACAGCATGACAGTGTGGTATCTGTTGCACTCTCTGTTGAAAGCCTTATTATGGCTGTAGTACTAATGAGGTGTTACATGCATGGTGAGTTAATGGCAGTACTGGCTGCACAGCATGACAGTGTGGTATCTGTTGCACTCTCTGTTGAAAGCCTTATTATGGCTGTAGTACTAATGAGGTGTTACATGCATGGTGAGTTCATGGCAGTACTGGCTGCACAGCATGACAGTGTGGTATCTGTTGCACTCTCTGTTGAAAGCCTTATTATGGCTGTAGTACTAACAAGGTGTTACATGCATGGTGAGTTCATGGCAGTACTGCCTGCACAGCTTGACAATGTGTTATCTGTTGCACACTCTGTTGAAAGCCTTTTTATGGCTGTAGTACTAACGAGGTGTTACATGCATGGTGAGTTCATGGCAGAACTGGCTGCATAGCATGACAGTGTGGTATCTGTTGCACTCTCTGTTGAAAGCCTTATTATGGCTGTAGTACTAACGAGGTGTTACATGCATGGTGAGTTCATGGCAGTACTGGCTGCACAGCATGACAACGTGTTATCTGGTGCCCTCTCTGTTGATAGCCTTGTTATGGCTGTAAATCACCAAAAACTGCCAACAGGTCAAAAAGTAACTAAAAAAACCATATGCCAAGACCCTGGAAGAAAACACAATGAAACTTACGGACAGGGCAACTTAGTCAAGCCTTGTAGTTGTTGATTTAACAGTGTAGTCCACAGAAATCCACAGGATAAAAATGCCAAGGAACAAAGCTTTTCGGCTGTCAATATAGTTTAATCCAAGCATTCGCTTCACAGGAAAAAACACTGAAATCACACTAACGCTCCAAATGCAAGTACGTTTTCGTTTCAAAAACTTCCTCAGATGTGGACTGGTAACTACATCAGTGCATATATATATATATATATATATATATATATATATATATATATATATATATATATACATCAATTAACATTTAAAGCCACCAATCTCATGCTGCATAGTAAATGAGGCATATTTGAAAAGTATGCCATGAAAACTTTTAAAGCACATTCTAAATGCCTTATTTCTTGCATAAAAAGTATGGTTGACCTAATTGTACTACTGATAACAATCACATATCATACCAGTTGTCTAAAGGGCTGCAAACTCTTTGATACAGTCACTTTTATTACTTTAATTTAAACTTTAAAATCTCTAAAACCTTTTAAAACCTTTTCTAAAACAACTTTTAATACAATGCCATCTTGTGGAACAAAGTTGAGCTACAATTTTCTATTATAAAGAATGTATGTTTCCTAGGAATTTCTTTGAACCCAGAAGTTATATGGAGTAACTGTTGTAATTATGTTTACAAAATTCAGAGAAATACAGTAATAAGCAGCTATCCATGTTAATACAAATATGTTTAAAATCTTCATGTTAAATAAATAAATGAATAACGTGCAAAATAGCAAAATGCAAAATACAAATACTTTAAAAACATTCTAAAAACACTTTAAAAATTCTTTCAGTTTCTTGACATCAGTGTAGTTCATCATCTTATGCTGAAAAATATATTGTTGAAATACAACTGAGACAACAGTCCTGACATGGAAATTAGTTAATAACTTAATAATTAAGTAAAGGAAGAACTCAATTATTAAGTTATTAACTAATTTCCATGTCAGGACGGTTATCTCAGTTGTATTTCAACAATATATTTTTCAACATAAGTTGATGAACTACACTGACATCAAGAAACTGAAAGAATTTTTAAAGTGTTTTTAGAATGTTTTTAAAGTATTTGTATTTTGCATTTTGCTATTTTGCACATTATTCATTTATTTATTTAACATGAAGATGAAGGGGAGCTCATGGCAGCACTGACTGCACACCATGGCAGTGTGGTATCTGTTACATGCTCTGTTGAAATCCTTGTTATGGCAGTGCTAGACCAGTGCTGTAGTACTAACCAGTTGTTAGATTCATGGGGAGGTCATGGCACACTGGCTGCACTGCATGACAGTGTGGCATCTGTTGCACACTCTGTTGAATGCCTTGTTATGGCAGTACTAGAGCAATGCTGTAGTACTAACCAGGTGTTACACGCATGGGGAGGTCATGGCAGCACTGGCTGCACAACATGACATGGTGGTATCTGTTGCACACTCTGTTAAAATACTTGTTATGGCTGTGCTAGAGCAGTGCTATAGTACTACCTTGGTGTCATGTGACCTAAATATACTGATTAAATTAGCTCTAGTGGGGAGAGGCAGACCCCCTCTCATTAGGCCCACACATGGTCCTCAGGCATCAGTGTCTGTACTGCAATGTGCATGCTGTTGGTCACTGCACTATGTCATGTACAGACAGGCACATTGCACTAGTGCTCCTACTTATATTATATCCTAAAGTGCTAGCATCACAGCATCCAGCTCCTCAGTATAGCACCACAGGCCAAGTGTTTCCAGATGTGGCAAGGGCAGCCAGGATCATGGTGTAAGCCATCAGTGTGAGCTTCCTTTACTCTGTTAGAATAACACTGACAGTTGATCCAATGTGTGTTCTGTTGCTTCATTCTGACTCTCTGGTAATTTTGACTAATGTTCTGACTACTAACTAATCCATATGTAGGTGGTTTATCAAATGTCTGATGCCACAGGTTTGCTCTAATCATTTATCTGATCTAAGTGACTGCCTTCAAGGTGTGATGTGCTGTTATATACCTGTCATTATTATATGCTAGCTCAGATGTTGATGGTACTGATGCTGACAAGACAATCACCATGCTTATATGTCTGCATCTCTTGCTAGTTGACATATAACACTTATTTACATGGTTAACACAATGATATCTTTGTCATCCAGCTAGATTACTATATTACACCTTTCTTGTTGTTTTCCATTCCCACATGCACAGGTATGGCTCTGTATGCATACCTGTGTTACTTATGGCAATTCGATATGGTACTGCACATGCCTCACCCTCAGCATGGAATGCACTTCTGTGGACAAGTTTCCCCTTTGTGATCCTCGTGCTGACCTGTAGTTCCATTGTGTGCCTTCTCATATCTACTTAATTCCACATACATATATATCTACATTGCTATATCCCAGACAATGCTGCATGTTCTGTGGCTGATGTGTACAGATGGTCACATGCTCCATGGCTAATGTGCACTGATGGTCACTGTGGCTTTGTGTAATTGAACATGTTCTTACCTCTAACTGACTCATGTTACAACGGTAACGTGTATACCATAACATCGCATTATGTGTGACATTCCACATCAAGCATGTGATGTGAGACTTGTTTGTGGTACATTTCTGTTTGGCCAGTCCTTGATATTGCTTTTATTATTCATGCTGCTATATGCTGTATATTTTATTCATTTATTTATTGACATTTGATTACTGGGAAATTCCAACTGGTAGAAGCCCATTTTCAGAACAGGCCTGAGGAGAAAAGCTCCAAGTTATTATAAAACATTTTAAGAACAATCATTTTACAATCTTCAAAAATAAAACAAAAACATATGCAGTTTAAATAATTATAACAAATGAGACATATCAAAACATTGGTTAAAAATTGATACACGGTACATGCCAATCATTTAATATTTAGTGAAATTTTAGACAATTTGCAGATAAATTAAAGGTAACTTAGTGCAATACAAATAGGAATTGTAATATGAAGTGAAGGAAAAACAGACTTATGGTATATTTAGAGAGAAAATCAGAGAAGAAAATTAGATAGCAGTAAGAAAGTAAGTGAAGAAGGGATAAAAAGGAGGTATAAGGAATGAAAAGGTACTTGTTGACATTTAATGTGTGTGTGTTGTACAACATTGTTACACATCACTATGCTATGTGTGATGCGTCAGTGTTAGTGAATGACATCTGCATTTAGGTTATGTTTGTGCTGATATATCCATATATACTGCATGGGCCTATAGTTATTGTGGTACTGGCTACTGTACAGCTACCCTCACATGCCAGTTATCTATATGATAATATCCTAGCTGTACAACAACACTTTTTAATGTTCACACCTCCTGTGTGCCGCACATATGGCAGTGTGGTCTTCTTTGGTGATGTACCTTGCAGAGAGAAAATTCATGTGGTGATGTTTCCTCTGTACACATCTGGATGTGCTCCTTGCTATGTTGTGTTTATAAGGTATCACATGTAAATCATATCTTCTGTTATGTATGATGTTAAATGTTGACAACTAATGTTTTTTTCTGTTAGTCAAGCTCTGCTGTTTGGGGCAACACTGTGTGAACCTCATTGTTTAGTCTGTGCACGTCTGTATGAGTGGCTTGACTCAAAGGTCTTTATCAGATGCTGCAGTATTGTATGAGCTAGGACATATGGCTGCTGCCTGTGTCACCCATGCCTATTCCTTCTCAATCCTGTGTCTACCTGATCATCCTGTGAAAGCTGTGATAACTCCACATCTGACAACGGGTATTCTTGTGGTAGGTCACCCACACCTGCAGCTGGTAGCCCACCATTTTTGATATCATGATGTACAGCATGGCACACAGAGTGACCATCTGTAATGCTATTTCTGGTGTGTATTGGAGTGCACCTTCGTATGTGTCCAGATGACTGAATCTTGCTTTCAGCACTCCAGACACATGCTTGATAGTGATTTTTTATCACGGTGCATGCTCTGTTGTGAGTAACCTCAGAAGGTGCTGATGGAGCTCTTTATGGCATCATAAGCCAAGGCTCCAGTAGATAACTCCGGTCTCTTTTTTAGAGGGATGAGAAGGAATAGTTGGTCATCGTGCTTTCTGTTGCAATATCTGGCTACTGCTTTCAATATAGTAGTGGTCAGGTACTTACTGAGAAGGACCCCCTCCAGTATTTCACTATGTTGGAAAGTAGACTTCAGGACACTTTCCCCCTAAATTGTTGGATCATGCACATTACCAAGATGTGTTGCCATGATGTTAGTAATGAGGCCATCTGTGAAGCACACCATCTAGCACCCCTTTCTATTGATGGAACATTTAGCATCAGGTACTGCAGGGGCTTTGATTGGGTTATGGATGCAGACAATTGCATTTAGGACAAGAGGGAAGTTGGCAATGGCATGGCACTGCTGCATGACATTTCTGAACACCATGGCTGTTATTGGGAAGTGGAAGTATTCATCCACCTTGGTATGCCTTACTGCCAGGAACCGCTGTCTGGGACTCTCTTTCAGCATCATCCATATGCCTATGAAAAGTCCCAGAGGCACACTGTTGTCTCTGCTGGTATTGTCTTTAACCCACAGACAGCAAGTATGGATATGGGCTGCACACATCCTGCACAAAGTATGCACCAACTCTGTCTAACCTGTACCTATCTATTATTTCCTGTTCAAAGAGCTGACTTAACTGTCACCTGGATAGTTTCCTTGCTGGCTGCCTTCTGGGATGCATTTACAGAGTGTCTTCTATTATGGCTTGCAGTACCCTGGCTTGCTCTAGTACATTAAATGCCAGTTGCATGTGTCTGAGGATTCTACAGGATTGCATAGGAATTTGGAGAATAAAGTATCATTAAAAGTAAGCACAGATGGCCTCTGCTGAGTGCTTTCAGAAAATCATTCACAAAGTCCTCTGTCATATTTAAATTGTGTTAGGCACACCCATTGTGTTTAAGAATCCCATGGGTGTGTGGAAGTCCAAAAACATCCTGTTCTAAATAAATAATTAGTCTTGTTTTAGAGTCCATTATGTTATCATAATATTTAAATGAAAATAAAAAATAAATTTGCTCAACTTCATTTGGAACTAATTATAAAAATGCAGTTCTGGAAATGCCAAAAATCTTGATGAAACTGAGAAAACATTTAATTTCCCATTAATTATTTAGTTGTCCAACCATTAATACATATGTTTAGAAAATACTGTTTCTTATTATTGACTAGGATGGTCATAGAAGGTCCATAAATTCACAAAGATTACTTTCTCTCCAGCTGTGCTAATGGGCTAATTACTGGTTGTTGAAGCAGCAAGACAGAGACAGATTCAGGGACAAGGACAGGCTGCACAGAGAACCACCTCATTAGTTGCTGACTTACATATGTATGAAATGAACACTGCACTGATAGGCCTTACTGTGCTAATGCTCTCCCTAACAGACCAGGCACTGTAGAACAGGTACACATTCAGACCCCATGTATAATCAAATACACTTCCAGACACACAATCACAAACACACCCACACACATACACATATACATACATACATCATACCTCTCAGTAAAAATCTGGGCAAAGGCACTTGCAAGGAAGGTTCACATGAACACAAAGTAACACAATTACCAAAATTTGAGCACAACAATCATGTCTTATTTCAGATTAATCTATGACTGTGACGGGTTAACTAAAAAGTAAAACATAAAAAAAAAAAAAAAAATGTTTTTCCACAAAGTGCACAAGTACAAGCTCTCACACAGGCCCCCCCCACCCCCCCCCACCACGCATGCTTACTCCAGCCAGTGATGGCCACTACCCGTGCCCGCAAACCTCCATGACCACAAGAGCATATAATTCTAGTAATAAAGCAATACGTCACAGAGGAGGCAGGGCACCAAGAAAGGACAAAGAAGGGCAAGAAGAAATCTTGACTATAGAGTATTTGCCCAGCACATGAACTGAGGATGAAAGCAATATAACACAGTAACTTGATAACCAAAATAAAACTGTTTCCAGTACAAAAATACAGTAACATAGACATATATAAAAATAACTGTAAAAGCTGCTGTTTATGACTGCAAACGGCTGTTATAAAAGTTGCAGCAATAAAAAAAACTGTTGCAAAGATCTATAAAATATTTAATTTAATCTTAGCAGAAAAAAAAAATGTGTGGCATAAAAACAAGGAAATACCTAACTTTGTAGCCTAGTATGAACTAGTGCTGTCCAGAAAATTGAGCACATAAATTAGCAGATAGAGCAGGACAGCATTTTAAGCTGGATTTACTACAATTAATTGCATCCTGTCACTGACATGTAATTAACTGTCATCCTACACACCCAGTAGGAAATGATAAAAACCCAACACAATACTGAAGCAACAGAAAGTTCACAACGTAAGTCTAACATAAGCCACTGAAACTAAAGAAAATGTAGGGTGCTGTGAGTGATGCCATTAGTTTGTACCTCATGAAAAATGACATGGCAGAAGGCAGACAAGCATGTGTTGCAAATGTGTGGATTGAAACACAACATCATGTAACTGAGAGTTACACTGGGCATCAATTAAAAACAGTAGCAACAAGTGAAAACTCATGATCATAATCAAACAGCTGGAAGAGGCTGCATTCTTCAGGACCTCACAAGGCTGCAGTTACAATGAAACACTAAGTAATTATTACTAGTAACCCAAATAGAGGCTGCATTCTTCAGGACCTGACAAGGCTGCAGTTACAATGAAACACTAAGTAATTATTACTAGTAACCCAAATAGAGGCTGCATTCTTCAGGACCTCACAAGGCTGCAGTTACAATGAAACACTAGGTGATTATTACTAGTAACCCAAATAGAGGCTGCATTCTTCAGGACCTCACAAGGCTGCAGTTACAATGAAACACTAGGTAATTATTACTAGTAACCCAAATAGAGGCTGCATTCTTCAGGACCTCACAAGGCTGCAGTTACAATGAAACACTAGGTAATTATTACTAGTAACCCAAATAGAGGCTGCATTCTTCAGGACCTCACAAGGCTGCAGTTACAATGAAACACTAAGTAATTATTACTAGTAACCCAAATAGAGGCTGCATTCTTCAGGACCTCACAAGGCTGCAGTTACAATGAAACACTAAGTAATTATTACTAGTAACCCAAATAGAGGCTGCATTCTTCAGGACCTCACAAGGCTGCAGTTACAATGAAACACTAAGTAATTATTACTAGTAACCCAAATAGAGGCTGCATTCTTCAGGACCTCACAAGGCTGCAGTTACAATGAAACACTAAGTAATTATTACTAGTAACCCAAATAGAGGCTGCATTCTTCAGGACCTCACAAGGCTGCAGTTACAATGAAACACTAAGTAATTATTACTAGTAACCCAAATAGAGGCTGCATTCTTCAGGACCTCACAAGGCTGCAGTTACAATGAAACACTAAGTAATTATTACTAGTAACCCAAATAGAGGCTGCATTCTTCAGGACCTCACAAGGCTGCAGTTACAATGAAACACTAAGTAATTATTACTAGTAACCCAAATAGAGGCTGCATTCTTCAGGACCTCACAAGGCTGCAGTTACAATGAAACACTAGGTAATTATTACTAGTAACCCAAATAGAGGCTGCAATCTTCAGGACCTCACAAGGCTGCAGTTACAATGAAACACTAGGTAATTATTACTAGTAACCCAAATAGAGGCTGCATTCTTCAGGACCTCACAAGGCTGCAGTTACAATGAAACACTAGGTAATTATTACTAGTAACCCAAATAGAGGCTGCATTCTTCAGGACCTCACAAGGCTGCAGTTACAATGAAACACTAAGTAATTATTACTAGTAACCCAAATAGAGGCTGCATTCTTCAGGACCTCACAAGGCTGCAGTTACAATGAAACACTAAGTAATTATTACTAGTAACCCAAATAGAGGCTGCATTCTTCAGGACCTCACAAGGCTGCAGTTACAATGAAACACTAAGTAATTATTACTAGTAACCCAAATAGAGGCTGCATTCTTCAGGACCTCACAAGGCTGCAGTTACAATGAAACACTAAGTAATTATTACTAGTAACCCAAATAGAGGCTGCATTCTTCAGGACCTCACAAGGCTGCAGTTACAATGAAACACTAAGTAATTATTACTAGTAACCCAAATAGAGGCTGCATTCTTCAGGACCTCACAAGGCTGCAGTTACAATTAAACACTAAGTAATTATTACTAGTAACCCAAATAGAGGCTGCATTCTTCAGGGCCTCACAAGGCTGCAGTTACAATGAAACACTAAGTAATTATTACTAGTAACCCAAATAGAGGCTGCATTCCTCAGGACCTCACAAGGCTGCAGTTACAATTAAACACTAAGTAATTATTACTAGCAACCCAAATAGAGGCTGCATTCCTCAGGACCTCACAAGGCTGCAGTTACAATGAAACACTAAGTAATTATTACTAGTAACCCAAATAGAGGCTGCATTCTTCAGGACCTCACAAGGCTGCAGTTACAATGAAACACTAAGTAATTATTACTAGTAACCCAAATAGAGGCTGCATTCTTCAGGACCTCACAAGGCTGCAGTTACAATGAAACACTAAGTAATTATTACTAGTAACCCAAATAGAGGCTGCATTCTTCAGGACCTCACAAGGCTGCAGTTACAATGAAACACTAAGTAATTATTACTAGTAATCCAAATAGAGGCTGCATTCTTCAGGACCTCACAAGGCTGCAGTTACAATGAAACACTACGTAATTATTACTAGTAACCCAAATAGAGGCTGCATTCTTCAGGACCTCACAAGGCTGCAGTTACAATGAAACACTAAGTATTTATTACTAGTAACCCAAATAGAGGCTGCATTCTTCAGGACCTCACAAGGCTGCAGTTACAATGAAACACTAAGTAATTATTACTAGTAACCCAAATAGAGGCTGCATTCCTCAGGACCTCACAAGGCTGCAGTTACAATGAAACACTAAGTAATTATTACTAGTAACCCAAATAGAGGCTGCATTCCTCAGGACCTCACAAGGCTGCAATTACAATGAAACACTAAGTAATTATTACTAGTAACCCAAATAGAGGCTGCATTCCTCAGGACCTCACAAGGCTGCAGTTACAATGAAACACTAAGTAATTATTACTAGTAACCCAAATAGAGGCTGCATTCTTCAGGACCTCACAAGGCTGCAGTTACAATGAAACACTAAGTAATTATTACTAGTAATGCAAACAGAGGCTGTTTAAAGAATGGTCAAGTAAATTTAAGAAGATGCTTCAAAACCAAATAAAAGATTGCTTGTTTTGCTCATTCTCAGTTCAAGTGCACAAATCCTTGGCTCCCCTTGAGTTTCTAAGTACTTTAGTGCATGATCATGTAAATTGTGGTTCTCTGCCTTCCCAAGACTGTGCCTCTGTTGCACACTAGGTCAGTTCCCTCTCTCCAAACTGGCTGAACTAGTGTTGTCTGTTGTGCCAGGATAATTTATTTAGCATCAATGATGATACTTGAACTTGAGACATATAGGTCATTCACAAGTCTTAATCCCTCTGAGTCTTACAGGATGCTGTTTCTCCTCTACTTTAATTGATGTTTGATCAAGCTGGTAATGATACTCTGGAAAACTTTTGAAAGGCAAAAAACAACTAAACAAATATTTTCTACATCTTAACATCTGACACAACACCCTATAAAATTATTTTATTTGTTGCAGTTCTGAAAACATTGTGAAAAAAAATTTATTGGTTCACAGCGTCAGCAACTTGCTTTCTAAACTCTGGCCCAAGAAATGCAACATCCGTAAGGTAAATGAAGTAATTCAACTTGAGAACAAGATAAAGCTAACATCTTATCCTGTCAATCTACTAAGTTATATTAAGATGCTTCTTCTTTGAAACAAATAGCACATATCTGCATTTTTATAGCCTTTTCTTATTCTTGGTTTGCTTAATGTTCAGTGTGCTTGGCAGCCCATGTTTTAGTTTATCAATAGATCACACAGTTTCACTATTTTCTGAAATCACTGAATCCTATCCAGGTGTTTTATTTTGGAGATCTTGCAAAGGTAGCCCTTTCCCATATACTGAGATTGAAATGTACTTCTCCAGTATATGACCAAGTTATTGCTGCTGTGCAGTCCTTTGTGAAACCTAATTCCTCACTTTCTCCTACTTGTTTCCTTATTCTGCATTCTACTTCATCCTCGATTATGGTCCAGCTTCTTACATTAGCAGGTTTTTATCAGTTTCACTCATACCTCTCTATTGCCCCTGATTTTGCAGAGCATCCCTAAAGTCTTTTGGCAGTTTTATCACATCCCTTATAAAATTTTGGATTTTATAACAATTTATACTTCTTATGGTTAAAAAATGCATGTAGATTCAAAGCTTGTTGTTCCGTTAACTGCATTTTCAGGAATGCTAGTGCAAGTAAGATGTGAAAGACATCCTTGACATAGCCATCTCTAATCATTCTTAGCCCTGACTGCTGTCACATCCAAAGTCACCGATGATGCAGAGAAATACATCCTTGATGTAGCTATCTCTAATCATTCTCAGTCCTATCACATCTGAAATCACTGATGATGCAGAGAAATATGTCCTCAACATAGCCATCTCAAATCATTCTTAGCCCTGACTGTTATCACATCCAAAGTCACTGATGATGCAGAGAAATATGTCCTTGATGTAGCCATCTCTAATCATTCTCAGTCCTGACTGTTATAACATCCAGAGTCACCAATGATGCAGAGAAATATGTCCTCAACATAGCCATCTCGAATCATTCTTAGCCCTGACTGTTATTACATGCAAAGTCACCGATGATACAGAGAAATATGTCCTTGATGTAGCCATCTCTAATCATTCTCAGTCCTGACTGTTATAACATCCAGAATCACCAATGATGCAGAAAAATATGTCCTCAACATAGCAATCTCTAATCATTCTTAGTCCTGACTGTTATAACATCCATAGTCATGAATGATGCAAAGAAATATGTCATCAACATAGCCATCTCTAATCATTCTTAGCTCTGACTGTTATCACATCCGAAATCACTAATGATGCAAAAAAATACTTCCTCAATATAACCATCTCTAATAATTCTTAGTCGTGACCGTTATCACATCCGAAGTCACCGATGATGTACTGCTGGAAAAACACAAATGTAGCATGACTTAAAGGGGCAGCTCAGAATTTAGTGGCACCCTCTTATTTTTGGATTAAATTTGGTGTTTTCCAACATATTTGTGATAGCTGAGATGTATATCTGTTTTTCTCTCTCCCTGTCACTCAAACTCAAACACACACACACACACACCAGTCACTCATACGTCACATGTGTGTACATGCAACCACAGAGAGACACATATAAAAGAATTAAAAGGAGATGCCCTAAACCTTGTCACCACAATAAACAGAACATGCCGGAGGGACAGATTCCTATCCAAGAGACAAACTACCTATCTATATCAAACAAAGCTCCTCATTAGCACTCTTCAAGAAAAATCTTGATGATTGGATGGGAAATAGGAAATTCACCCCGGGAATCACCTCTATGGCTCTGCTCGACAGTGGCACAGGAAAATCCTTTTCTTGGGTGGCAAAAGCCAGGGTACCTTTTTGGCTGGGCTTGTATAGGCCCCAGGGCTGATAGCCTAGTACCTACTTATGAAGCTATGAACAGGTAAGAAAGGAAAGGCAAATAGATTCAGACAAGAAAAAAGTGAGCTATGGAAGGATGGACAAAGAGAGACTGACAGACAGATTTGTGATAAAATAATTTCCTACTTCTATAATGTTTCCAAATAACATTACCACACTAGTAGCATGTTATATCAGCAGAACTTGTTATTGTACATTGAGTGAGAAAGTAAAAACATTAATGGTGCTATTTATAAACATAGCATTCAATTGCATAAGACTGGTGCATGATAAAACCCTCACACTATGTCCCTCACATACCTTATAAAGGACATCAGGAACATTGGAAGACAGGTTGACCCTACTACATATCTGGATGACTGCTGATATGCAAACAAAGTGCTGTAGCTTTCACTACAATTTCAAGTGTGTGAACTGCAGAGAAAAGTGTCAAGACAATCAACATTTTGTGGCAGTACAACCATGGGTTACCTCCACTGGAAGCTGAGCACACAAGTCAGATGATCAGGACTTGTTTATGATGCACTAGGCTGAATATTAAGTGCACTGAGGAGATTAAGTGCACTAAGATGAATATTACTGGCCATTAATAGTAGTGAACTTGCCCATAAAATTCTCATGTAATATATATATATATATATATTCAACAGTGCAAACAGTACCCAGCTTTTTACATGTACTGCATCTTGCAACACAGTTTAACTACCTAACTTACAGCCACATACATAATACCATTTCCATCAATGGGAATACTTATGTGAGTGTATGTCATCTGCATGGTAGACAAATGAAAGTAGCTCCACAGTCATTGCAAAGAAATTGAAAATGTTATCAAACATACATTTGTATGACAGTAGAGGAGTTTGCAAATCTGGTGCACCATTACTCAACTCATAAACTAAACAGCCTAATGCAGACAACACAGACTTCCTACCATAGCAGTTATCAACTTAGCATGTCAGCTATTGACAGCTAGTGTGACAACATGGAGATGTGGTAGGAAACCCAAATGGGGATCTGTTTTTATGTCTGAAACTGTATGTCAGCGGGTGTGGGTAGATGTAGGGAAGATTGTGCCATTACAGCTGATGACAGTAATCAGGTGTTGGCCATTTGATATTCTTCTCCCTAATGCACAGGTTTGATTCGGTCCATGTCTAATGCATTCCCTCACTCCGTCCCTTGTGTACTGTGGACACATTCATTGCAGCATCAGGTACTTCTATCCACCAATGTTAACTGACCATGTTTTGTCTTGCGACAAGTCTTTCACTCTTCAGGTAGCCCATTATGCAGACAGCATTTTTTTCTTATATGTTTCAGCTTCTATTTCCGTTAATATAGTTACTTCATAGCTACATAATATGGTGTCAGCTGCAGAAAATGTGCTTCCTGAAACTGAGGTGCACAATTAACAGAGCAAATTTTGTAAATGTAGCTTCAGGTCAGTAGCACAATCCATGTATCTGAGTTGTGTTGCTTACCTAATCACAGACTAATCACATCATGCCTAGTTTATTAACAAGAGGTTTCACAGGCAGATGGGCTTGGATAGCATTTGTTAAAGCAGCATTTAAGAAAAAAGAAACAGCATGTGTGCATATTTGTTTATTTATTAAGAATCCACAAGTCTCATATAACTGAGAATCTGCTAAAACCTGTAAACATAACACTGATGTAAATATAAAAAGTCACACATGAAAACGTTACATAAAAGTCAACAGACATCATTTTTTTCTGAAGAAATATATGTTATAATATTCTCTACAAAAGCACTTAACAACTGATATTAAATTTATTCCATTTTTTGGCTCTGCCTGCACTTGTTTTATTAGGTTCCTACTAAATAAACTAGAAGTAGGAAGTGGCAGCATTTTGCACATAACACTACTAACTTCACAGAACTTAGCAGCAGTTCCATAAACATAAATCATATTTGGTACAACATAGTTATACTGTTTGCCTCTTTCTATAAATAAGATAAAAGATTCAGTAGATATAAGAGCAGAGAAAATCTGATCTAATGCAGTTAGTACCAAGGGAGAAATGGCACAAAAACCTAAACGCTGTGTTTGTGCTGTAATTTATCACAGCACCGGTATGTTCTGATGTTAGCTGAGGCAAACTGCAGAAGGAGTGACAGAACCAGTCTATAAAGCAAATATGCAATTAAGCTACAATAATTACTATCTAACACCATTAGATTCAAGACTTTATAAAATATTTTTATGAAGAAGCACATCAATTTACAAATAAATAAATAAAAACACATGAAACATGGTCACTCCCTTCTTTTCCAACAAGATGACAGTTTACTAAGACTTCAAGTACATTACCCTATAGCTGAAAGAGGAAACTAAAATTGTGAACTGCTTAGTAACATTGTGATATTTTATTTTTTTTAAATCTGATAACACGAGTGTAAGTAACTGTTCACTTGTGTAGAATCCAATAATTCAATACAAGTGCAAGTAACTGTTTACTTGTGTAAAATCCATTATCTTTTTTGTTTCATAAATTAAATTATTTAAATTTACTTAAATGTGAATATATACTGAAGATAACCTCATAATCTAACAGGCATTGTAAACACCTAGCATTCATCTATACAAGATGCAACCACTTTGTATTTTATAATGTGGACTATTTAAACAAATACAAGAAGTGATAGATCCATATTTCTGCTTTAGATGAAGATAACCAACTAGTTCATGTCATCTGAATGAACAGCCGTTCAACCAATTGACTGAGACTCAGTGATTTTGTGTCCCAAGGTCTGTTTTACATAGAAAATCACTGCTGTTCTGTTTCGATTTCTGCACCAGCAGTGATAAAACTTTGTGTGGTTTTGTCCATTTTGAAGCAACTATGATATATAGAGTCTATGTTAAATCAGCGAACGCTTAAAAAAGAGAACAATGATTTATCGAACTCATGTAAGCGAAAGCGTACAATCTTGAATGCTTAGAACAGTGATTTTTTTCCAAGGGAAAAAAAAATTGCTGTTCCACAAAAAAAAAAATAATAATAATTTTAAAACATTACATAAAGTGGGGGGCTTTGCCCCCACACCCCCCTACCTAAATATACCAACTCTGAGATTGCACTACGGTGATGAAAATGGCAAAGTAATGGAAGCAGCCAAGTGGCTTGTTTCGCAGGGAAAGAATACGCTTATATGCCATTTTGCTATTTTCCTTATTTGCGCTTTCAAGTTTGATCTAGACACATTCAAAAGAATGTGTCTTCGATCATTTAATAGGAACTCAGTATATATATAAGCTTGGGGGGTGGAGTGAGCTTGGCCTGACACTCCCCTCCCCCTTCTTGGGGAGGGGAAAGAGAGGTCACCTTACAAAAAATGCTTTTAAGACAGCTTAGCTGAGTGGAAGGTTCAATTCATTGTTTTCATTTTTTGAGCCTTTGTTGACATTTTGACTCAATCTTCTTGAAAATTAAGTCTGCACATGTAACACTGCACAGTAGGTTGGGGTATAAACTTACTGCATCCGTTTATTCATGTCATGTTATCCTGCATAGAGCTCAATAGTTGTTATAATATTCTCCTTGCGAAAACAGGACAGTGTAAAAAGATGTGATACTGCAGTGCAAAATATCTCCAATAGTATACAGGCTGTTTTCCATTTATACAAATCTAGAGCTGTTGTTGTTCTGTCTTTCGGCTTATCCCGGTTAGTGGCCGCCACAGCGGAACTCCGGTCGGCTAATGTTTGGTAGTGGATTTTTACGTGCCGAGTTACCAGCCCTGACGCACAACCTTCAATGAAGGCACGCCCATTCATGCATGCTTCCACACAGAAGACGCTCTAGCTGAGAATCGAATGCGACAACGTCTTGCTGTGAGGCGACAATGCTACCGCAGCACCACTACCGCTAGTCACAAATCTAGAACACACTGTTTAATGTCACAGCAAGCTGCATAGTTATAAACTATTCAGCACATTTTGTTAAAAATTGGTAGTTGTTCCCTTGAAATTATTTTAAAATATAACTTTATTGAATAATGTGTTTACAATGTACACTTAAAAAAACAATGCTCAGGACATGGAGCTGTTTTGTTAAATATTTTCAGTTTTTGTTGACAATATTTAAACACTGTCAGTCTCAAGAATTGTTAGTTACTTAAAGAGCTTGTTTAACATGTATGTTATAATTTATTCACCCCTACTTGTTTTGAAATCAATGCATTTAGAATGACAGAGATGTTTGGCTACAAATCTTGATTTAATAAGATTTAGCCTTTAAATAAGACATTATTAAAAAATAATTAAGATGTTACAACTATTTTGTCTCTTCACTTTGAAGCCCAAGGTTTTAGTAAATTTAAATATTATAATGTGTGTGTATGTGTGTGTGTGTGTGTGTGTGTGTGTGTGTGTGTGTGTGTGTGTGTGTGTGTGTGTGTGTATGTGTGTGTATACCATGTGATCTGAAAAAGATAAATAAATATTCCTGAACCCAAGTCTTTTTTGACTCAGTGGTGGGGAATACATAAGGAAAGGCTTTATTTACCCTATGTATGCCATATGTGTGGAGGAAAACACACTATTAAAAAATGCCAAAAAGGAATAATCTCCTACATGATGCATAATTGCCTGGTCTATCTGATACCATTTCTGTGATGTTAAATTATGTTTTGGAGTTGAATGTGTTACCACAAGTTATTATCAGTCACGTGATGGTGTAAAACTGCTAAATGAAATGGGTAGGATGAAATATGGACACTAATTTGTCAAACAACTAATTAAGTACTGTTGAAAACCATTCATTAAGACCTTGAAAGTGTTTTATGGCGTAATTGGCTTTCATTTTTCTGAGGGTCAGAGGCTGCTGTAAAATTGTCTATGGTTGTGCTAAAGAGATAATTGCACAGTGACATTGCCAAAATGTCACTGAATTCATTGACTAATTCTTACAATGGGCATCAAATAACCATAATAACATATCTTGTACCTTAGGATGTGTTCTACACTTATTTAGAAGTGACACATTGGTAAAAACAAATCTTTGCAGCAGTTGTCATTGTAAATCTAATTGTGGCTTAATTACTGTTATACAGAACTCCCAAAAGAAGAGCAGTGCCTGTATTAATGTAGACCTGAAATATATACACATATGTACATATATATATATATATTTTTTTTTTTTTTTTTTTTATTTCATAGTGAGAATGAATATATTTCTAATGCATTTTATATTGAACATTCCTGTACATTTGTACCAGTAAAGTTGTAGTAGAAAGTATGTGAGAAAGCTATCAGAATGTAAGAAAATATACATACATACATACATACATACATGCATACGACTATAAAGATGACAGATGTTCCCCATCAATTCTGTCCCCTTTTCTTCACCGGATTACGCTTGATCGACACAAGGTAACAGTGGTGGGAGGTATACGTTTTTACTCGATATGCAGCTTGTTGTGCTGCTGAGTAGTTATGTGCTATGCCAGCTTTTCAGGTAGGTGTTACAATATTTAGAAAGAGCAGAATTATTTTAAGAGCATTGGTAACTTTAGTTTGAGATTGCACTGCAGTAAGGATTGGGACATCTATCCTTCTTCTCACTGTAGTGTGATCTCGAAGTTGGTATATATAGTTTTCTGGGGGTGTAGGGGGTGCATGGGGGGCTTGCCCTACTGGGAAATGTGATTTTTTTGTTTGTTTTTTAATCAGTTACTTGTGTTTGGGCATTTTATATAAATTGTTATACTAGAGGTGAATGCAACTGCATTTATTATTTGAGAAGGCATTGAAATTGTGAAGAGGAAGTTCATATTGTACCATTGTTTGCATTTACATTATTTTATTGCAGTGTCTTTTGTAGGATTGTGTTTGTTGTTTAAGGCTGGATGCTACTGAGTAAACTAATTAAACTGTCAGCACAAAAGTTGTGTGTGAGTCATCAGTTGAGATATTTTGCTTCGTAAACTTGTTTTTTGGTGGTTTAAGTGCACGTGGAGTGTATTTTCAGAGAAGTGTGTTTTCGAAGTACTGGGTTTGTTTATTTCACATTTGGTGAAGTGTGAATTGAATAACAAGAAGTAGACCCTATATATATATATATATATATATATATATATATATATATATATATGGGTATATGTTGACCCATAGAAATTACAGCTCACCGAACTGCCATTTCCCCGAGTTCATTTTTATGAAAGTGCATTTATCTAAAACTGCACTTTTGTGAAAACGGAGATACCAAAACAAAAATAACTCCCCTCAAAAAAATACACTAAACACATTTATGCAGGAGGGCAAGCCCCCCTGTGCCCCACCACACCCCCACTACTTATATATATTAACTCTGAGATCGCACTACAGTGGCAAAAAGGGAATATTCCCTTATCCTCACTGTATCACAATCTACAACAGCTAGTGCACCTCCAATAAACCACTGAGGAAATACCACACCTGCACCACTACAGGATCCCAGAACCGACAGCCTCACTTTGCTGAACCAATTTTCAGTAAAGTGCATTTTCGGATAAACACACTTTCTTGAAAATGGACTCGGGGGAAATTGCGGTTCGCTGAACTGTAATTTTGATGGGTCAAAGTAGACCCATATAGTGTATATGTATATATATATTTTTATATATATATATATATATATATATATATATATATATATATATATATACATATATATATATATATATATATATATATATATACACACACACACACACACACACACACACACACACACACACACACACACACACACGTGTGTGTATATATATATATATATATATATATATATATATATATATATATATTTATAAAATCATCATCATATTTTTTCGGCTGTTCCCGTTAAGGGTCGCCACAGTGGATCACCTATTTCCATGTCTTCCTGTCCTCTGCATCTTGCTCTGTCACACCAACCACCTGCATGTCCTCTCTTACCACATCCATAAACCTTATCGTAGGCCTTCCTCTTTTCCTGTTACCTGGTAGCTTCATCCTTAGCATCTTTTTCCCAATATACTCAGCGTCCCACCTCAGCACATGTCCAAACCAACATAATCTTACCTTTCTGGCTTTGTCTCCAAACCTTCCAACCTGGGCTGACCCTCTAATATACTTATTCCTAATCCTGTCCAACCTCGTCACACCCAGTGCAAATCTTAACATCTTTAACTCTGCCACATCCAGCTCAAACTCCTGCCTTTTTGTCAGTGCCAATGTCTCTAACCCATATAACATAGCTGGTCTCAATGCCCTCTTGTAGACCTTCCCTTTCACTCTTACAGGTAGTCATCTGTCACAAATCACTCCTGACAATCTTCTCCACCCACTCCATCCTGCCTGTATTCTCTTCTTCACCTCTCTTCCACATTCGCCATTACTCTGAACTATTGACCCCATGTATTTAAACTCATCCACCTTCACCACCTCTACTCCCTGCATCCTCACCATTCCTCTATCCTCCCTCTCATTCCCACACATATATTCTGTCTTAGTCCTGTTGACCTTCATTCCTATTCTATCTAGAGCATATCTCCATCTCTCCAGGGTTTCCTCCACCTGTTCCCTACTCTCACTATAGATCACAATGTCAACTGCAGACATCATAGTCCACGGGGACTCCTGTCTGATCTCGTCTGTCAACCTGTCCATCACCATTGCAAATAAGAAAGGGCTCGGAGCTGATCCTTGATGAAATCCCACCTCCACCTTAAATTCATCCGTCACTCCCACCGCAGACCTCACCGCTGTCACACTACTCTTGTACATATCATGTACCACTCTTACATACTTCTCTGACACTCCTGACTTCCTCATACAATACCACAACTCCTCTCTAGGCACCCTGTCATATGCTTTCTCTAAATCCACAAAGACACAATGCAACTTCTTCTGACATTCTCTGTACTTCTCCATCAACACTCTCAGAGCAAACATCGCATCTGTAGTGCTCTTTCCTGGCATGAAACCTTACTGGTGATCACTAATCATCACATCCCTTCTTAACCTAGCTTCCACTACTCTTTCCCATACCTTCATGCTGTGACTGATCAATTTAATCCCTCTGTAGTTACTACAGCTCTGCACATCACCCTTATTCTTAAAAATCGGTACCAAAACACTTTTTCCTCCATTCCTCAGGCATCCTCTCACTTTCTAAGATTTCATTAAACAATCTGGTTAAAAACTCCACTGCCATTTCACCTAAACACCTCCATGCATCCACAGGTATGTCATCTGGGCCAGCAGCCTTTCCATTCTTCATTCTCTTCATAGCCATCCTTACTTCCTCCTTGCTAATCCATTGTACTTCATGATTCACTATCCCTACATCATCCAACCTTCTCTCCCTCTCATTCTCTTCATTCATCAGCCCCTCAGAGTGCTCTTTCCATCTCCTCAGCACACTCTCCTCACTTGTGAGTGGGTTTCCCTCACTGTCCGTTATCACCTTTACCTGCTGCACATCCTTCCTAGCTCGCTCCCTATGTCTAGCCAATCGGTACAGGTCCTTTTCTCCCTCCTTAGTGTCCAACCTTTCATACAATTCTTCATATGCCTTATCCTTATCCTTCGCCACCTCTCTCTTTGCCATGCACCTCATCTCCTTATAGTCCTGCCTACTTCATCTCTCTGACAATCCCACTTCTTCTTTGCCAACCTCTTTGCCTGTATACTCTCCTGTACTTCCTCATTCCACCACCATGTCTCTTTGTCATCCTTCCTCTGTCCCGATGTGATACCAAGCACCTTTCTAGCCATCTCTCTTACTCGCTCTGCTGTAGTTACCCAGCTATTTGGTAACTCTTCACTGCCACCCAGTGCCTGTCTTAACTCATCCCTGAACTCCACCTCACAATTACCCTTTTTCAATTTCCACCATTTGATCCTTGGTGCTGCCCTCACACTCCTCCTCCTCTTCTTGATCACCAACGTCATCCTACAAACCACCATCCTATGCTGCCTAACTACACTTTCTCTGGTCACCACTCTACAGTCTCCAGTCTCCATCAGACTGGCCCTCCTACATGAGAAATAATCCACCTGTGTGCATCTTCCTCCACTCTTGTATATCACCCTATATATGGGTCTACTACCGGAGTTCGAAATTACACTATTTTGAAATCCGGTAGTAGATGCCCACGAATGCGAAAGTGCACTTCACCGAAAGTGCACTTTCACGAACACCACTTGAGTGAATGGTTATGGACCTTAGGGTTAGGGCTTGGGTTAAGGATAGTGGATAGCTAGTAGGGCTATCCACTATCCTTATCCCAAGCCCTAAACCTAAGGTCCATGACTACCGCACCACAGTGGAGGAAATTGTATGTCCTCCATGGTGCAGTAGTCATGGAACTATGTCCTCCACTGTGGTGCAATAGTCACGGACCTTAGAGTTAGGGCTTGGGTTAAGGATAGTAGATATCTAGTAGTGCTATCCACTATCCAAAACTCAAGCCCTAACCCTAAGGTCCGTGACTACCGCACCACAGTGGAGGACACTGCCCGTTTGTTCTAGTGGTGTTCACGAAAGTGCACTTTCGATGAAGTGCACTTTCACGTTCGTGGGCATATACTACCGGATTTCGAAATAGTGTAATTTCGATCTCTGGTAGTAGACCCACATATATATACATATATATATATATATATATATATATATATATATATATATATATATAGATATATATAGATATATAGATATACTGTATAGATATAGATAAATAAAGATATATATATATATATATATATATATATATATATATATATATATATATATATATATATATATATATATATATATATATATATATATATACACAAACATATATAGATAGATATACTGTATAGATATAGATATATAAAGATATATATATCTATATATATATATATATATATATATATATATATATATATATATATATATATATATATATATATATATATATATATGTGTGTGTGTGTGTAGATATATATATATATATATATATATATATATATATATATATATATATATATATATATATATATATATATGTATGTAGGGGTCTACTTCACAAGCCTGAAATCTCACTTACTCAACTTTCATAAGACTGAGACAAAAAAAATGAAAACCCACCCATGCGGGGGGGGGGGGGGTTTGCACCCCCCACCCCCCTAACTAAATATACCAATGCACTACCACAGAGGTAAGGGGCAAATGTCAACATTTTGGCCAAGCAGTTACTTACCTCTAGTAAAATGTCGGTGTTCCGAGCGGTATTGTGGAATTTTGTCTTTTTTCATCTCTGTCATTTGAAAGTCAGGTAAGTGAGCTTTCGTGTTTCTGAAGGGGATCCATAGACAGATGTAGTATATATGTATACAGATGTATGCACATGTGGTGCAGTGGTGCAGTGATTAGCACTGTTGCTTCACAGTAAGAGGTTTTCCGGTTCAATTCTCGGCTGGAGTACCTTCTGTGCAAAGTTGCCCGCCTCTTATGCTGTTATTTTTTGTATTACTGTATTGCCTTTCTATATTTTGAATACTGCTCTCTCTGTTCTGAGTCAGGCAGAAATAAGAACTGATTAATTAAGGACTCATTCATAAGACAGAAGAGGTCACTTAAGGTTAATCACTTGTTAACAGAGGGGGTGGAGCTAGGAACTAAAATTTCTATTTAAGGAGTAAACTAAAACATTTCAGAGCTTTACCAGAAAGGCTCATCCAGCCTCTGCTACACTTTGCTGTGAAGGAAAGGTTAGTTTGCTGTTATTTTTTGTATTTCTGTATTGCCTTTCTATATTTTGAATACTGTAGCTTGTTTTCTTTACCTTGTGTTTTGCTTGCATTCTGTTTTAACAGCATATTAAAACTTCAAAAGAGACCACAGCTCTCTCTGTTCTGAGTCAGGCATGTACACAGACAACCCTCTCCTCCTACCACCCAACACTACAACCTGTGAGAGATGCACTTACATAGCCAAAATGGAAGCAAAGCTCTCTCCACCAAAGATTGTGCTAAACAGTCAAGAGGAGAAGGTTAACACCCACACTACATCTCAAGCAACACATAGCCCTTCTAAACCCGCACCACCAAAATACCACTGTCTTTCTAGTTGCCCGCCTCTTATGTTAATCTGACCATATATCTCATTTCTCTCTACTTTCACTGGCTTATGTGAGTAATCACAAAATCATCATTTTTGAAATCCCACCCCTTCAATTATTTAAATTTATTGGCCATCCTACAGTATTTCATAGTACCAAAATACAAAAGTGACCACCCCTTTCAATCCATCTTGCTGTTTTAAAAATAGTAACTCTCCACTAAACCTTAACTTTTTAAACAGGTAAAACTCAAGTTACCTACTTTCACATCTAACTTCTCTAGTGCACACTGCAGTGCATTCTTTTCAATCTTACCTTTAAGCATCCCTGTGACTAGCACTTTCTCTAATACCTGTTGGAAAGCACTAGGAAGCCTTAAACTCATACAAACACTGAACTCTCCTTGTTAACAAGGAGAAATTAATAGTAGGCACTAAACAGTCTATAATTGCAAAGTACCTTGCTAAGTAAACAGCTCCTATACTTTACAAAGAAAAAAAAAAAGCCCCAAACCAAGCATGTCCAAGGGTCAGCTTCCGGTGATTTCTCCTGTCCACCTGGTGAATCTGGGCATACTGGGGCAATGCAGCAATTGCCTCATGTACACAGACAACCCTCTCCTCCTACCACCCAACACTACAACCTGTGAGAGATGCACTTACATAGCCAAAATGGAAGCAAAGCTCTCTCCACCCAAGATTGTGCTAAACACTCAAGAGGAGAAGGTTAACACCCACACTACATCTCAAGCAACACATAGCCCTTCTAAACCCGCACCACCAACACCCACATATAGCAAAACTAAATCCACATATGCAGAGGCCCTTAACTGTAACCTGCCCAAGCAACAAAGACCTCTGAAGCTCAAACGCAAACAAACACCAATCACAACCAATGTGTCACATAGTTCACAACACCAGTTTGCCACCCAGCAACAGCCCCTAAGGCAAGACAATGTACCTAACACTTTAGTCATAGGTGACTCTATAGTCCCGCACACTGATGTCCCTCTCACCAGGTTGAATAAGGAGAAAATTACAGTCAGCTGCCTGTCAGGTGCCAGGATCCGCCACATAACGCATGCACTCAAGTCACTCCACAACAAGTACAAATATGACTCTGTCATTGTCCATGTTGGAGGGAATGACTTGAGACGTACCTCCCTGGACTACATGAAAAGAGACATGGAAGAGCTCTCGGATCATGTGGCCCAGGCAGGTATGACCCTAGCCCTGAGTAGCATCCTGCCTTCGCCCAGAATGATACCACAATATAAGGATAAAATGATTGACTTCAACAATTGGCTAAGCTTATGGTGTCATTCAAAGGGGATCCAGTATCTGTCTGCCTGGGATGACATGATTGACAGACCACGATGCTTTGCCAGAGATGGTGTGCACCTGTCGCCCCTGGGATTCAGGTTACTGGCTAAGGCTTTTGCCACCCCTATAGTGCCTTTTTTAGGCAAACTTCAAAGGACAAAACCACCACCGTAACAGGTACAAGCATGCAAAATCTGAAGGTAATGCTACTCAATGCTAGAAGTCTAAACCTCAAAATGCACTCTCTCGAGGCACTCCTAAAAATGGAGAACATCGATATCTGTGCAGTAACTGAGACCTGGTTCAAGGCTCCAGAGAGCACCGCTGCAATACCAGGCTACAACTCTTACCACACTTTTCGGCCACCAAACCAGGACCGAAACACTAAAGGTGGAGGAGTGTCAATATTCACCAAGGATATTCACACCACCAGGCTAGTTGGCCAACACAATGTGTCTGAAATTTTCCAAGTGCAACTAACACTAGGTAAGACTGCAATCCAAATTGTGGCTTGTTACAGATCCCCCACCATACCCCAAGATTCTCACTACACCTTTCTAAACATACTGGAAAATATTAAGATAGAACCAAACACCCTAATACTGGGTGATTTTAACTACCCTGCCATTAACTGGGAAAACTACTCATGTCCCAACACCTTTGCGCAACGGTTCTTGGAATTCATAAATTCCAACGCCCTGGATCAACTAATCCAAAGTCCCACCAGGGGCTCCAATATCCTAGACCTGGTCATTACCGACATGGAAAATCAATGCTCCATACCTATGGTCACCCCCTCGTTAGTCAGGTCTGACCATAAGCTAATCACCCTTAACATCCACATCCCACCCCCCAGTAAAGAAACCACCATAAAAAACTTCTCCAAAGCCAACTTCATGCTACTCAAGTCAGAAGTGACAAACTTCATAACACCCATGCAGACAGAAACTGAAAGTTCAACTGCTGAATCCTACACTAAGGCACTGTACGAGCACATCCACTCATGCATGAATCGTGCCATCCCAAATAGAACCAAAATGCTCTCATCCAAAAAAAGGAAGCCAATCTGGTGGTCCCCTGCCATAAACAAACTTTACAACAAAAGGAAGAAACTTTTGCAGAAAAGAGGAAAATCCCAGGATGCAAAAAACTCCCTTACTGGCCTCAGTAAGAAACTGAGATGCCTCATAAAATCCTCCAAAGCTAGTTACGAAAATAAAATTGCCAAAGATTCCAAAGACAACCACAAAGCATTCTATAACTATGTCAAGAATCTAAATGGCAATGCCCAGATCTGCGCTGAGCTAAAACAGAATGGCATTAAATATACTGATCCAAAGGATATTGCCAATATCCTGGCAGATCAATTCAGTGCCAACTTCACCCCCCTCTCACCCCCTAAATGGCCCATCTCAATACCGGAAGATTGCCAAATTCCAGTAATAACGGCCACACAGGTACAAAACGCACTCTCTAAAGCCAAGAATACAGCATCCATGGGACCAGATGACATCCCGGGCTGTGTACTACATGAACTACAATATGAACTGGCACCTCACCTAAGTGTCATGTTTAATCATAGCCTCACCTCAGGTTTCGTGCCCACTGAGTGGCGCAGAGCTACAGTTATCCCAATCCACAAGGGGGGAATCCACCTTGGATCTCGGAAACTACCGTCCCATCAGTCTGACAAGCCTTATCTGCAAGGCCATGGAGCGTATTATCATGGATCTTATAAACAAAGACATTGGCAACCTTCAAACACTGGACCCCACCCAGTTTGGGTTTGTGAAGGGCCGATCTTGTCTCCTGAACCTGATTGACTTCTTTGAATCAGTCTCCAGAGCCATGGACAAGGGTAAGGTGGTCCACACAGCCTATCTAGACCTTGCCAAGGCCTTTGACACCATCCCCCACTCTGAAATCATAGATAAACTTACTAATTTGGGCATTAATCCCTATGTCACCCAATGGGTTGCTAAATGGCTTACTGATAGAACCCACACTGTAAAAGTAGCCGACTCCAAATCCAGCTCCAGACAAGTGACAACTGGAGTACCTCAGGGTTCAGTCCTGGGGCTGCTCTTGTTTGGCATCTACTTCTCTGAAGTACAGGTCAACACTAAGGGACTCTGGCTAACAAAGTTTGCAGATGACTGCAAACTGGGAGCCATTATTGAATCCCAAATGATGTGGATACTCTACAAAAGGGCCTTACAGAAACAGATGCTTGGTGCCAGAGCCATGGACTCAAGCTCAATGCCAAGAAATGTATTGTTATCCCCTTTGGGAAAAAACATGTATCCATGAATTACCATATAGGTGGCAGTACACTAAACACAGAAAGTGTGATAAGAGACTTAGGGACACAGGTGGACAGTGGTCTCACCTTCGATAACCACATCGCCACAACAGTCAGGAAATCCTTCTATGTGTCACACCTCATCGCGAAGGGCTTTTCATCCAGAAAAAAGGAGGTCATTGTCCCACTGTACTCATCCCTCATTAGACCCATTATAGAATACAACGCTCCATTTGGTATGTACCTCTCAAGACATCTGCAACAACTGGAAAGGCCTCAGAAATACCTCACTAAAAGAATCACAGGCCTAAAGCAGATGCCCTATGCTGACTGCCTTAAAAAAACTCCAGCTATACTCTGTCGCATATCATCTACTCAGAGGCGATCTCTGCTTAACATACAAGGCCATGTCAAACCCAGAGCTGTTGGACATGCTACACTTAAAGAAATCCCAATCCCTCAGAGCTACACGCTCCAGGGATCTAAACCTTATCATCACAATAAACAAAACATGCTGGAGGGATAGGTTCCTGACCCAGAGACTCCCCAGACTCTGGAACAGATTGCCCATACATGTCAAGCAGAGTGCCTCTTTGGACCTCTTCAAGAGGAACCTTGACGATTGGATGGGGGAAAGGAAATTCACCCCAGGGATCACATCAGTCGCCCTGCTAGACAGGGGTCCAGGAAAGTAAATAATGTGGGAAGAAATAGCCAGGGAATTGTTATGGCTAGGCTTGTATAGGCCCTAGGGCTGATAGCCTAGTACCAACCTATGAACCTATGAACCTATGAAGTCTGCATGACCTCCCTGCCTTTGCGTGGGTTTCCTTTGGGTGCTCCAGTTTCCTCCCACATTCCAAAGTCATGCATCTAGAGTGTTTCTCCCCAGGCTTCCACTGAAAATGGGCTCTGTCCCAGTTGGACTTTTCTGGTAAACAACTGTTAAATAAATAAGATATGTTTGACACTGTAACCTGCATTACTTGAGTTTGTCCTGAAGTAATACATATTCGTGTAATGTAATGAATATAATTTCTAGTTACTGGTAAAATGAAATAAGCAATACAACATGCAACAAGTGCCTAAGGTGTGGTGACTAGCTCTGATCAGTAAAAACTATTCTGTAAAGAAGTTGCACACGTTACAAAAATGTGCAGCTTGCACATCAATAAAACTCTAAGACCTTACTTCTAGCTAACAATAACTGCTGGCAAAGAACTTGGCATTCATTTACTGTGTCTGTATGTATTAAAAAGTTATACATTCCCTACAAATTCACACTAGCTAGCTATCTATTTGCACATATAAATGTAAATATAAGTGCAGTCTGTTATACATACATATACCTGCACTGAGATTTCCTAGTTACAAATGCACAACAGTTTGCTTAATTTACCCCTTTTATAGAAACAAAAATACTTACTATAGGATTTTGTCCTTCTATTCTACACTTGAGCTACTCATAAGGTCAGCTGGTCCCCTCTACATGTCTATAGGCTGTCATACCTTTGACAACACTGCTGCCCAGAGCAGTGGAGCCCTGTCAGGGATGCCAGCTGCATCCTCTAACTCCTGACAGATATCTATTTTTCCATATACTGCTAGCTACAGTCTGTACAGGATTCTGTAGGTATTACCCCTGCAGAGTGTAGACAAGGAACTTGGCATCTTTCTAAGACCAGCTTGGTGCTCGACTCTGGGCTTTCATAGATGCCATCTGACAAATCACAAATGATAAAGTGAAGAATGTAAGTGCAGATCATGAGATAATATGCAGTCAGCCACACCCTATTAGTTGTGATATCAGCATGCCCAACCTATGATGCCATATAGGGGTTGTACCCATGAAACTGAAACTAGTCTAACTGTTGGTTGACTGTCAAGGTTGGTTTACTAACTGGTCTTAGCAAGTTGTATGGACCTCTACAGATTTTGTACTCAGTTTACTCGATTTTTTATATGTGCAATATCTGCAGAAGTGTTGCAGTGGTGGCTTTTACACTAAACAAAAGTATCCAAAATGCTATCAGTATTTCTTTCTTTTGGATAAAAAAAAAATCATTTATGATATTGTAGCCTTAAGATTGATAGTGTAACCAGTGTTTCTTTAATGTAGTCATTGTTTGATAGTAAAGCAGATTACTATTATTGATGGTACTTTGTAAGATGTTTTATGGGTCTTAGGGACACAGTAGTGCTAGGTTAGAGTTCATTTCTACTGACTACTAATATACTATATAGATAAGGAAAAGGTATGGCATACTTCAATAGGCTTGAGATCTGCTATGTGCTGACACACATTGCAGTGCTCAGCGCAATGTGCCCATGGCAAGCCTAGGTCACTGTAGATCAGAGCGTGTGCATGTACCTTTAAGAAACATTTCCAGATGTAGCACGTACATATAAATACTGAGCATGTGCAGGCAACAGTGCCATTTTGAGAGAACAGCCAGAGTGTTAACATCTATGAGTGTGGTAGTCAGTCTGTTTATAAGTTTATTTAAGTTAAAAAGCCTCATTTCTGATGTTTGTGTGTAATAAAGCTGCTTGAACTGAACCCGTGAATGTTTGTTTCATCCTGACCAGACGAACGACGTGGTGTCAGAACCAGGATTAGGAGAAAAACTTCTTCAAGCCATGAGGTGCAGAGCTGAAGGTGAAAGCAGATTAAGCAGGTTAAGTGAAAGAGAGCTCAGACAAATATAAAGGGGCCAGAAATGATCTCAAGGTAAAGAAAATTGCACAAATGATTTATTTGGCAAAGAAAATGAAACAGAGCATTATAAGGTACAAAACATATTATTAATCAAACAAGGGGCACAAAATGCATTTATTAATTAAACAAAATGTTCAAAGCCATGATACTTGATAAACCTAGCAGAGATATTCATATGGGGCTCAGAATTACCTTTGGTTTGCATAACAAGCACGTTTAAAGTAAAACGGGCACAAGAAAAGCATATTGAGCATGATGAGAGATTAAAAGGGCATAACGAGTACAATAAAAGGACAAATTAAGCTTAAAGAGCAAGGTGACTGCATGTTTTTAGTGAAAGACCATGTCTGGGCATAAACTATTATTTAGCATTGACCGAAAAAGTCACAGCATAACTAGAGTTGTTGGAAATATCTCAGAGTGTGCAAAGTGTTTGCAGAGTGTGTGCTTTATTATGGTGCAATTATTTCCAAGAGTTTGTTGTGTGCAAAGTACAGTTGCATTGCAAAGTGTAGTCAAAGTTCAGCCATTTCAAAAAGTTTCTTGTGCTGTGTGCATTTATTCCCAGAGTGCTGCCATTTCAAAGTGTTTCTTACTCTGTGCAGAGTTATTTTGCAAAGTACAGCTATTTTGAAAGGTTCCTGTGCTGTATACAGTTTATTTAAAAAGTACATTAATTTTGAAGTTTTTCTTACTCTGAGATTTTCTGCTGTGTACAGTTAATTTACAAAATACAGTTATCTGAAAGTATTTCTTACACCGATAAGGAGTGGTTTCATAAAGTACAGTGATTTCAAAGTTTTCTTCTGCTACGGAGACTTATTTGGCAAAGTGCAGTTATTTCAAAGAGTTTATTTTGCTATTGGACATTATTGCAAGCACTGACATAAAGTTCTGGCATATATTTTTATGTGTGTGTGTGTGTTTGTACATTATTTGAAGTGCCTTCACTACTGTGTGTTGATATGGCACAGATATTTCACAGACCAAGTCCACTTGTGTTTGATTATAATATAGCAGAGAACTGGAGAGTATTCGAGCAGGAATACAATATTTTCATACAAGCAACTTTTTCTGACAAAGATGCATATATGAGGGCATTCATTTTGCTTAACTTAGCTGAGTCAGAGGCTATTGAAAGAGAGCATTTGTGTATGCACTAGAAGTATATACAGGAGAGGGGGAAAACAGCCATATTGTAGTATCGGCTGAATCAAGGGAAGATCCTGAGTGCTTGAAATGTGAATTTAAAGAAATGTGCAACCCCTAGAAAACAGTTACATTAGAGGGGCACTTATTTTATGCAAGAGACCAAAAGCCAGGTGAAACCTTTTCAGCTTATATCACTGACTTTAGGAATAAGGCTAAAACATGCATATTTGGTGACTTGAAAGATGAGTTAATAAAGGACAGGATTTTGTGTGGTGTTAATAGTGCTGCACTGAGAAAGATTTTGTTTCATGACAGTGATCTGATGTTAAGTAAAGCCACAGAGATTTGTCAAATCCATGAGCTCACAGAAAGGCACACAAGTATGCTTGCAAGTGATAAGAACATGGTTTCCGCAGCCTCTAGAGCAAACATAGACAGCATGCAACATGTGGCAAGCAGAAGCAAGCCTAAGCACATGGCAGCAGCAAGTTTGACAGAGATAACCTGTAACTTTCTAGCAAGTTCCAAGACTAGCTCAGTAAAAAGTGCATGCTCAGTACAGTACAAGAGTGAGTCAGAAAAACCCAAGTCAAGTCTTATTAACTGTCATAATTGTCGAGCCAGTCATGAGTTTAAAAGAGAGAAGTGCTTAGCATTTCATCAGCAATGCCATAAGTGTAAAAAATGGAACCATTTTCAAAATTTTGTAAATCAAGCAAGCCTCATTCAGTTATAAGAAAGGTCACTCAAAAAAGCAAGTTGATCTTGTAGAAAGCTACAACTCTTTCTATGTAGATGGTGTATCAGTGGTCAGTGAAAGGGTTAATGCAGTAGATTTGTCGGCAAAGAATGAAGTATTTTGTACTGTCCTGAATGATAAGCCCACATAGCTCAAAGCAGACACTGGTTCAAAGTGTAATGAGATGTCAGCAGAAACATTTGCTAAAGAAAGAGCTGCGGAGCAACTTAATTTGGTCAGTTGTGCAAAGCTTGTTGCTTATGGAGGTGAAGAGATTCAAACTGAAGGCTAAGTAGTGTTTTCCTACTATTTCACTGGGAACACTTACAACCCTCAATTTTATGTTGTCCGAAGACATGTGCAGTCATTATTAGATCTCAGAGATAGTTTTAGAATTAAACTATTTTCTTTTACCAAAATAGTACATCATGAAAGCACATGTCCCTGTTCCAGCTTTACTGATGCTATTTTTTTTTTACAGTATGCTGCTGTGTTCAACGACAGGCTAGTCAAACTTCCAGTTGTGTACTCCATGAAGTTAGACCTAGAGGCCAATTCAATGGTCAGACCAGCAAGGAGATTTCCAATAGCTATGCTAGACAAAGTCAAGGTCCAGTTAGACAAAATGGTGTAACAAGATGTGATTTGTCCAGTCAAAGAATCCACTGAGTGGGTGTCATCCATGGTAGCTGCTCATAAGAAAAGTTCAGATGAACTCAGAATATCCATTGAGCCAAGAGACTTGAACAAGGCATTGAAGAGACTTCATCATCCTATGCTTACAGTTGAGGAGATTGCCATCCTGATGCCAAATGCCACTTTTCTGTCTTAGATGCAAAGAGTTTATTTTGGCAAGTGATGATTGATAGCAAATCTTCACTACTGACTATATTCAGTACCCCATTTGGTAGATACAGATTCCTCAAACACCTTTTGGAATAAATTCTGCCAGTGAAGTCTTTTTGGAGCAGATTTTTTCAGGCTACCTGTGTGCAGTAGTAGTTGATGATTTATTGGTTGGAGGTAATGGTGAAGCAGAGCATGATAGAAACCTCAGGAACATTCTGGAAAGAGCATGTGAAGTGAATTTAAAGCTCAATTCTCTGAAGTGCAAATTCAACAGAAGTTACTTACGTAGGTCATTTATTTACCAGTACAAGCTTACAACTAAATCCTTCCATGCAAGCAGCCATTCTTGAGATGCCAGCACCAGACAATGTCCAAGCTCTACAGTGTTTTCTTGGTATGATTAACAATTTGCACAAATTTATCCCTAACTTTAGTGAGTTATCAGTGCCTTTAAGAGAGATGACATGCAAAAATGTTGCCTGGTTATGGTTAGAACAACACCAAAGAGCATTTGATAACCTCAAACAACAAATTGCTAACCCGCCTACATTGAGATACTATGATGTCCACAAACCAGCAGTTCTTTCCTGTGATGCTTCAAAGTTCGGTGTCGGTGCAGTTATTCTTCAAAAGGGCAGACCTCTTGTTTATGCATCTAGAACTCTTATCCAAACTGAGATGCAGTATGCTCAAATTGAGAAGGAACGTTTAACAATTGTGTTCGGATGTTCAAAGTTTCATGATAATATTTATGGCCAAACTATCCAGAGAGAAACTGACCATCAAACTCTAGTCACTAGTTTAAAAAAGCCTATGCAATCAGCTCCAGCAAGTTTACAAAGAATGATCCTCAAATTGCAAAAGTATAATTTCAAAATGGTCTATACAAAAGGTACACTTTTTTGTCTGTCTGATACCTTATCCAGATCACAGATCACACAGAAATACAACAGAACAGAGAATTTTGACTTTGATGTCATGGAAGTGCATAATTTTTCTACTGTGAGACATTACAAGCTAAGAAATTCTACTAAGACTGATCAGATTTTGCAAAAGCTCAACAACTTCAACAATGTAGGATGGCCATCAAAGCAGTCTTGTGTACCGCTAGAAGTACAACCTTACTTTCCATACAGAGATGAGATGCTGATAGAAAATGGTATCATTTTCAAAGGTCCCAAAGTTGTTATTCCTGCTTCTTTACAGCATGAATACATTCAGATTTTGCATTGTGGCCACCCAGATTCCGATTCTTCCAAAAGAAGGGTAAGAGGACTAGTATTTTGTCCTCTATCGAAAGGCATTGATAAAGTGCTTTCTTTCTGTTCAGTGTGCAACAGGACTAAGCCACATTTGCTAAAACAGCCACTTAAACTAAGCCAAATTCCTGAACTACCTTGGTCAACAGTAGCAAATGACATATTTGAGTGGAATAATCAGCATTACTTAGTGTTGGTAGACTCTTATTCAAACTGGTTTGAGATTGATTTGCTACCTAACCTTATGTCCAGTGCTGTTATTACCAAGATGAAACATAATTTCTCATTCCATGGTAGTCCACACAAAGTTATTTCTGACAACGGTTCTCAGTTTACCAGTCAACTGTTTCAGAAATTTGCAAAAGAGTGGGACTTTATCCATGTTACTAGTTGTCCGGAATACCCACAGTCAAATGGCCTTGCCGAGCATGCAGTACAGATTTAAAAGCAATGATTAGAGAGGTCAAAGTGTAATAATACTGATATCTTCTTGAATTTACTTAATCTCAGAAATATACCCCGTGACAATCTACTTGGCCTGCATGCTCAGAGACTTCTATCTAGGCAAACCAGAACAACCTTGCCTATTAGTTCTAGTTTATTAGTGCCTAATGCTAAACATAACAGAGAAATCAAAGCCCGACTTTTTAAGAAGCGTTCTTCTCAGAAGTCCAGCTATGATAATAAAATAGCAGATTTCTTCATCTTTTAAAAGAAGGAGAGACAGTGAGGATGCAAATGGCGAAAGGCTCTGATTGAATTGGTCAAGTGAGACATATATGTGCTGAACTGAGATCCTACTTTGTGGAATCTGAGGGTATAGAGTAGAGGAGATACTGCAGACATCTTTTTTTCCTGTATCAGAAACAATATCGAAGCATCATACCAGTGATGTAGACTCTAGATCTCAGAGCGACCCTGAAATGATCATACTGAGGAACATGACTCAGTATCCATTCTCGTTCCTGATGATGTTTAAGTTGTCCCCAAAGTAGTACATTCCTTGAAGACAACTCCTGTTGCTAGATCTAATTCTGACTTTTATGTTACATGATTAGGTCATATTTCTAGACCTAGTGTAAAATACACAGCAACCTGGACATGATTGTTTTATATGTATTTAAGTTTATATGATTGCATGGCAAATAATTAAATAATAAGTTCTGTATAACTGCATGTCAAAAGATAATTTCTGCAAATTGCATGTCATTGAATACTGTCATTTCATATACGGACTATGTCTCAAAGAGGGAGGATGTAGAACAGAGCATGTGTATGCACGTTTAAGGAGCATTTCCAGATGTAGCCTGTGCATATAAATACTGAGCATGTGCAGGCAGCAGTGCCATTTTGAGAGAACAGCCAGAGTGTTAGCATGTACGAGTGTGGTAGTCAGTTTATAAGTTTATTTAACTTTGTTACAAAGCCTCATTTCTGATGTTTGTGTGTAATAAAACTGCTTGAACTGAACCCACGAATGTTCATCTGTTTTAATCTGACCAGACGAGTGACAGTCACTGTACACCAATTGAACAGGCACTTAGAATTGAATGTTTTCACTATAAAAACTACCCTTGAAATCTCTTCAGTACTTAGCTGTGCAACAAGCAACTAGTTTGTGAATTAAGAAGTACTGTCCTGTGAGCTAAGTTTTAGATGGCCTTGACTGCATTCACATAATAAGGACCTGTAACCACTGATGTGCACTTTATTATTATCTCTGTGCCTGCTTGGTGGATATGGGCATATAGAGATTGAGATAATGCAGCAATTGTCTCATGTTTACAGACAACCAGCTGATTACTAAACAAACTGATACAGTATGTGAGAGATCTGATTACACAATGTCACTAGTGCAAGGTTCTCACAATCAAGCACTTATAATGCCAAACAGGTTGTCAGGAATACATACACAACACCAGCCATGCATAATATTGGACCAGTCACACAGAAGCACATATACTGAGGCTCATGAATGTAACTTTTCTAAACCACAACAGTCTCCTAGAACTTGCACTCAAGTTTACACCTCTCTCACCCCCTAAAGGGCCCATCTTTATAATGGAAGAATGCAGAGTTCCTGTAATCATGGCTGCACAGGTAAAAAAGACACTCTCCAAAGCCAAGAACACAGCATCCATGGGAACTGACAATATCCCAGGCTGCTTTCTACATGAACTACAGAACGAACTGGCACCCCACCTAAGTACCATGTTCAATCATAGCCTCACCTCAGGCTTTGTGCCCACTGAATGATGCACAACAACGGTTATCCCACTCCACAAAGTGGGAGTCAACATAGACCCCCATGAACTACCGCACCATTAGCCTGATGAGCCTGGTCTGCAAGGCTATGGAATGTATCTTCATGGAACTTATAAACAATGACATTGGTAATCTCCAAACTCTGGACCCTACCCAGTTTGGGTTTGTAAAAGGCAGTTCATGTCTCCTAAACCTGATAGACTTCTTTGAAAAGGTCAACAAAGCTGTAGATGAGGGTAAGGTGGTTCACACAACCTATCTAGATCTTGCCAAGGTTTTCGACACCATGCCCCACTCTGGAATTATAGATAAACTCACTAAACTAGGTATAAATCCCTATGTCACAAGATGGGTTGCCAACTGGTTCACTGACAGAACCCACACTGTGAAAGTAGCAGACTCTAAATCCAACTTCAGACCAGTTACAAGTGGAGTACCACAGGGTTCAGTCCTGGGTCCTCTCCTGTTTGGTATCTACTTCTCGGAAGTACAGGCTAACACAGAAGGTCTTTGGCTAACAAAGTTTGCAGATGACTGCAAACTAGGAGCCATAATCAAAGTTCCTAACGATGTGAACATCCTTCAAAAGGGCCTCACTGAGACAGATGCCTGTTGTCAAAGCCATGGCCTCAAGCTCAATGCCAAAAAGTGCATTGTCATCCCTTTTGGTAAAAACTCTGTACCCATGAGCTACCACATAGGCAGTAGCCTACTTAACACCAAAAGTGTGATAAGAGACCTTGGGAAAGAGGTGGACAGTAGTCTCTCCTTTGATAATCACATTGCCACAGTAGTCAGGAAATCCTTCTATGTGGCACACCTCATCACAAAAAGTTTCTCATTTAGGAAAAAAGAGGTCATTGTTCTCCTCTACTCATCACTCATTAGACCCATTATAGAGTACAACGCCCCTTTTGGTATGTACCTCACAAGACATCTACAACAACTGGAAAGGCGGCAGAAATACCTCACAAAAAGGATTACCTGCATCAAACAGATGCCCTATGCAGATCGTCTCAAAACTCCAGCCTTACTCTGTTGCATATCGCCTACTCAGAGGCAATCTTTGCCTAACATACAAAGCTATTATTGTGGTTTATACAAAGCTATGTCAAGCCCAGAGCTCTCGGACATGCTCCACTTAAAGAAATCTCAGTCCCTCCGAGCTACATGCTCTAGGGACCTAAACCTTGTCACCACAATAAACAGAACATGCTGGAGGGATAGATTTCTATCCCAGAGACTTCCCATACTCTGGAACAAACTACCTATCTATATCAAACAAAGCTCCTAATTAGCACTCTTCAAGAAAAATCTTGATGATTGGATGGGAGATAAGAAATTCACCCCGGGGATCACTTCTGTGGCTCTGCTTGACAACAGCACAAGAAAATAATTTTCTTGGGTGGCAAAAGCCAGGGTACCGTTTAGCTAGGCTTTTATAGGCCCTAGGGCCAATAGCCTAGTACCTACTTATGAACCCATGAACCTATGAAATCATAACAAAATATAACAATAATCAACATTTTCCAAAATATACTTTGTTTAACAAAATATGTTAATATTACATTATAATACATTACAATGTTGTGTCTTTCTGCTTTTCCTGGTTAGGGATTGCCACAGCGGAACTCCTGTCCGCTAATGATTGGCAGTTGATTTTTATGTGCTAAGTTGCCAGCCCTAATGCACAACCTTCAATGAAAGTATGCCCATTCACGCATGTCTCCACGCAGAAGACGCTCTAGCTGAGAGTCGAACCGGTCAGCGTCTTACTGTGAGGCGACAACGCTACCACAGCACATAAATTATGATAAGTGGTGGGGAGAGCGAGAAAGACATTCCATTAGTGACATTGCAGATGATATCCCTTACAACACTGGTCATGTATACTTCTACAGGTGTGTACTGACAGTTGTGATTACAGTGACTACAATTCTCCCTATAGCTGTTGTAGTATGTACATACCTGTCAAGCTGATAGCATGAGACAGTAAGGGACAAGCACTAACAAATGCAGGTACAGAACTACTCAGAATGGTTTCACATAATGTGGACTTATATAACTACTAGTGTGTTCTGTAAACAGATTTGGTATTGCATTGCATTCCAGGTAATAATTTATCTGATAAATATGTGACAGACAGATTAGTCAGTTCTAATTACATCACGAGAAATTGTGATACTTGAGAGGCACGTTTGTGTACAGTAATTAAACTAGACAGCCGTCATGGCTTAGTTGGCAAGCATGGGAGTAGAACCCACTAACTGTGACTGCAGGGGCATCTGAAAATACTTTAATAATTGACTGGAGCAGCATAGTACACACATGCAAGGAATACAGCCATACTGGGATTACACAGTTTTATTTCTGAATCAACAATATGCTGATGAACACATTCTTGGTATTGAATGTAAAATCCTGTAAGATCTAAACACAATATCTGCACATAATATGGGTTATCTCACCCATCACATTTTTGTGTTCTTGAGGAAAGAGAGAAACTGTGACCATTACATGACTGATACTAACAATGTAGTGCTACACAGCAGTGGATTTGAACCCAGGATTGTATGTGACAAAATGTACAGTGTACAAGGAATTTAACATACTGGGCTATTGAAGCACTGCTGACTACAATGTGACTGATACTTGCCTGGAGATCACGTGGAAACATACTATGAATTGTGCAATACAAGTTACAGGACTCTCCTTTAGCATTCTAGTACTGTCAGTGTTTTACTAGACTGCAGTGCCAATAAAACACACATAGATGGTATACATACATACTGCATATATTACTACAACTTTATTTCACTTTCAACAATACAGGTGAACACAAATTCTTGTTATTGGTTTGCAATATATGTAAAGTCCACACACACAATATCTGACTGTGGAGTGAGCTAACTCACCCATATATTTTTATTACCTGATATCTGTGGAAGACAGAGCATTATGTGCCCAGTATTGGCCTAGAGATGCCTTGCACAGTACTATGAGTTAAGCAGTACAGTTTGCAGCCATTAGATGTGCATTTGACAGCAGTACTGCATTTGCATAAGTGTGTTTGATTATCCAACTCACTTTCATTTTGCGACAGACATTCTAATTTTTGGCAGCATAACCGCTGACAGCATGTCGTTTGCACAAATGATAGTAAACTGTTGTTAGACAATGCACTGGGAAACACAAAAATGTATAAGTACACAATTAAATGCATTATTAATTGTACATTTAATGTTTTATCAGTCTTTTATTAAAGAAAAAACATTTAACGTTAACAATGTCATTCAGTTGAGGAATTTTTTCTGCCTGAAGCCTGATCTGCCAACTAGTCTCCTTCATTTCTAATGCGGTTTTGTTATCATGATGTCTAAGATCCAAAAGCAGAAGTTCCATATCACTAACATAAAACCTATCATGTCCTGTACAAGTTGTAGGATGCCTGTAAACTAGTCTCTTTCATTTCTAATGCGGTTTTGTTATCATGATGTCTAAGATCCAAAGGCGGAAATTCCATATCACTAACATAAAACCTATTATATCCTGTGCAAGATGTAGGATGCCTGTAAACTAGTCTCCTTCATTTCTAATGCGGTTTTGTTATCATGATGTCTAAGATCCAAAGGCGGAAGTTCCATATCACTAACATAAAACCTATCATGTTCCATATCACTAACATAAAACCTATCATGTCCTGCACAAGATGTAGGATGCCTGTAAACTAGTCTCCTTCATTTCTAATGCATTTTTGTTATCATGATGTCTAAGATCCAAAGGCGGACGTTCCATATCACTAACATAAAACCTATCATGTCCTGTACAAGATGTAGGATGCCTGTAAACTAGTCTCCTTCATTTCTAATGCGGTTTTGTTATCATGATGTCTAAGATCCAAAGGCGGAAGTTCCAAATCACTAACATAAAACCTATCATGTCCTGTACAACATGTAGGATGCCTGTAAACTAGTCTCCTTCATTTCTAATGCGGTTTTGTTATCATGATGTCTAAGATCCAAAGGCGGAAGTTCCAAATCACTAACATAAAACCTATCATTTCCTGTACAAGTTGTAGGATGCCTGTAAACTAGTCTCCTTCATTTCTTATGCAGTTTTGTTATCGTGATGTCTAAGATCCGAAGGCGGAAGTTCCATATCACTAACATAAAACCTATCATGTCCTGTACAAGATGTAGGATGCCTGTAAACTAGTCTCCTTCATTTCTAATGCGGTTTTGTTATCATGATGTCTAAGATCCAAAGGCGGAAGTTCCATATCACTAACATAAAACCTATCATCTCCTGTATAAGTTGCAGGATGCCTGTAAACTAGTCTCCTTCATTTCTAATGTGGTTTTGTTATCATGATGTCTAAGATCCAAAGGCGGAAGTTCCATATCACTAACATAAAACCTATCATGTCCTGTACAAAATGGGGGATGCCTGTAAACTAGTCTTCTTCATTTCTAAAGCGGTTTTGTTATCATGATGTCTAAGATCCAAAGGCAGAAGTTCCATATCACTAACATAAAACCTATCATGTCCTGTACAAGTTGTAGGATGCCTGTAAACTAGTCTCCTTCATTTCTAATGTGGTTTTGTTATCATGATGTCTAAGATCCAAAGGCGGAAGTTCCATATCACTAACATAAAACCTATCATGTCCTGTACAAGTTGAAGGATGCCTGTAAACTAGTCTCCTTCATTTCTAATGTGGTTTTGTTATCATGTCTAAGATCCAAAGGTGGAAGTTCCATATCACTAACATAAAACCTATCATGTCCTGTACAAGATGCGGTTTTGTTATCATGATGTCTAAGATCCAAAGGCGGAAGTTCCATATCACTAACATAAAGCCTATCATGTCCTGTACAAGTTGTAGGATGCCAGTAAACTAGTCTCCTTCATTTCTAATGCGGTTTTGTTATCATAATGTCTAAGATCCAAAGGCGGAATTTCCATATCACTAACATAAAACCTATCATATCCTGTACAAGATGTAGGATGCCTGTAAACTAGTCTCCTTTAATTCTAATGCAGTTTTTTTATCATGATGTCTAAGATCCAAAGGTGGAAGTTCCATATCACTAACATAAAACATATCATGTCCTGTACAAGATGTGGGATGCCTGTAAACTAGTCTCCTTCATTTCTAATGCAGTTTTGTTATCATGTTGTCTAAGATCCAAAGGTGGAAGTTCCATATCACTAACATAAAACCTATCATGTCCTGTACAAGTTGTAGGATGCCTGTAAACTAGTCTCCTTCATTTCTAATGCGGTTTTGTTATCATGATGTCTAAGATCCAAAGGCGGAAGTTCCATATCACTAACATAAAACCTATCATGTCCTGTACAAGATGTAGGATGCCTGTAAACTAGTCTCCTTCATTTCTAATGCGGTTTTGTTATCATGATGTCTAAGATCCAAAGGCAGAAGTTCCATATCACTAACATAAAACCTATCATATCCTGTACAAGATATGGGATGCCTGTTAACTAGTCTCCTTCATTTCTAATGCGGTTTTGTTATCATGATGTCTAAGATCCAAAGGCGGAAGTTCCATATCACTAACATAAAACCTATCATGTCCTGTACAAGTTGTAGGATGCCTGTAAACTAGTCTCCTTCATTTCTAATGCGGTTTTGTTATCATGATGTCTAAGATCCAAAGGCGGAAGTTCCATATCACTAACATAAAACATATCATGTCCTGTACAGGTTGTAGGATGCCTGTAAACAAGTCTCCTTCATTTCTAATGTGGTTTTGTTATCATGATGTCTAAGATCCAAAGGCGGAAGTTCCATATCACTAACATAAAACCTATCATGTCCTGTACAAGTTGTAGGATGCCTGTAAACTAGTCTCCTTCATTTCTAATGCGGTTTTGTTATCATGATGTCTAAGATCCAAAGGCAGAAGTTCCATATCACTAACATAAAACCTATCATGTCCTGTACAAGTTGTAGGATGCCTGTAAACTAGTCTCCTTCATTATTAATGCGGTTTTGTTATCATGATGTCTAAGATCCAAAGGCGGAAGTTCCATATCACTAACATAAAACCTATCATGTCCTGTACAAGTTGTAGGATGCCTGTAAACTAGTCTCCTTCATTTCTAATGCGGTTTTGTTATCATGATGTCTAAGATCAGGGGCCGCCCGTTCCGTTGGACTGCCGGACTGCAGCCCCCCAGCTGTAAAACATAAAAAAATTAGAAAATAAAAGAAAGAAAAAAAAATTAAAAATTAGCAGACTTCGCTCATGCGCACTAGTCTGGACTGCTGCTGAGACAGTCTGGAGCATGCGCAGACTGTTTCAGCAGCAGTCCGGACTGGGAAACATGTTAGAGCAAGATCCCAGAAGTCTATGCAGTACATCTGCAATAGACTGTCTTGGCAACTCGCTGGGAAACCTTACTGGAGTGCAACATCAGAAGTCTGGAGTTTGCTGCAGTCTCGTCAGGAAGATCTCACAATTTGGATCTGGATGGGCGGGGTCTTATGTGGATTTATGTGTTAGCAGCTACGGCAGAGACATGGATTTATGTGAACAGAGCCTGAGGGATGAGATCGGCCTACTACAGGTAAGGAAGGGTGTGTGTGTGTGTGTGTGTGTGTGTGTGTGTGTGTGTGTGTGTGTGTGTGTGTGTGTGTGTGTGTGTGTGTGTGTGTGCGTGTGTGTAAATGCCCCAGTTGCTATATACTGGTGGCTAGACTCATGGTGGTGTGGTAGGGAATACCTCTGGCTTGAACCCTGTACCTTGTATGCAGGTGTTAAAGACCTGAATTCCCTACCCACCACCATTTGTAAAAAAATTGCAAATTTTTGCCTCATATTTGATCTGATCTGTTCCTCATAATATCTGTGGTTTCTAAATGTTGCACTGCTTGATATTTGATGGTGCAGTGGTAGCATTGTTGCCTCACAGCTGCAGGTTCTCAGGTTTGATTCTTGGCTGGGGTGCCTTCTTTGTGGGGTCTGCATCTTCTCCCTGTGTTTGTGTGGGTTTGCTTTTGTGTCCTCCCATGTTACAAAGACATATCTGCATTATTTCTTCCTGGGCCTCTGCTGAAAATTGTTTTTTTGTTGTTAAATAAAATTGACAGGCATTTGAATTTCAGACTTTAGGTTTCTGAATATTTAATTCCTTACATATTTGATGGTGCAGTGGTAGCATTGTTGTCTCACAGCTATAGGTTTTCTGGTTTGATTCTTGGCTGGGGTGCCTTCTGTGTGGAGTCTGCATCTTATCCCTGTGTTTGTATGGATTTGCTCTGGTGTCCTGCCATTTTACAAAGACATGTGTCTGCAGTATTTCTCCCTGGGCCTCTGCTGAAAATTGTTTTTGTTCCGTCAGAAGTAAAATTGACAGGCATTTGAATTTCAGTCTTCATATTATTCAGAAAATACATAGTAACACAACCTAAGTTTATAAGTTGAATATTTGAAATTTGTCCTTATTTTTGGGACTGTATTACCCCATTATTGGCTTTGTCCAGTTTTTTTGTGCTAAGGTTGACAGCTATGGCAAGAACTGAATTCACTGAATATGTTTGAGGGCTGTATTCCCCCATTACTGGGTTTGTCCAGGTGTTTTGTGCTAAGAGGTTGACAACTATGGTGAGAACTGAATTCATTAAATGATAGCCATTTAATTTTCAGTCTTCCGCTCTTTCACAAAGCAGCTGATTTGGCATAGTGGTAGGTTGCTCTGACTGTTTTGCACAGGGACCTTGGCAGTAAAATGTATGGTGGTAACACAGCATTTTTCTTTCACAAAGCAGGTGATTTGGCATAGTGGTATGTTGCTCTGACTGTTTTGCACAGGGACATTGGTAGTAAAATGTATGGTGGTAACAACATTTTTTTTTCACAAAGCAGCTGATTTGGCATAGTGGTATGTTGCTCTGACTCTTTTGCACAGGGACCTTGGCAGTAAAATGTATGGTGGTAACACAGCATTTTATTCTAGCAACTTTCCAAGATTATACAAGCAATGTTTAATGTGTCCCTGGTTTTTGGGCTTTTGACCCCCCCCCAATAAATTTGGCTTTTTCCAGATTTCTTGTGCTGCGAAGTTGAGATGCAGTTGAGTATTGAGTAGATTTTACAAGAAGCTGAGAGCTGCAGGGGAAGAGAGGTTTAGTGATGCTTGTGCTAAGTCAGTTTGCATTGTTAATAGCACAACAGGCTGTGTACTTGCTTTTGATGCAGAAGGTTGTTGGTTCTACTCTCACAAGGGGTGAATGCTGCGGTACTGAAAAAGTTAAGATACTAACTATGAGCCTGTTATCAGTTTGCCATCCATTTCCTATTGCAATATTACTAGCTTATCATTTTTAATGTAATATAGGCAATTTATTCCTCAGGGGCATCAGCCACTTTATTTTTCGATGAAACCATGAAATATAAAGGTGTTTGCTAGCAGCAACCTCTTCATTAGTTACAGATTTATTTAATGTGGAATTATTTAGATGACTTTTTTACTTCTTCAGAGATTGTGCATATTTACTGATAATGGTGGACTGTAGAATTGTGTATATTTACTGATAATGGTGGACTGTAGAATTGTTGTGCATATTTACTGATAATGGTGGACTGTAGAAGTTTGAGTAGACTTTTATGATGGAAATGTTCTGAACTGGGCAGTTTTGTCATTATGGGTGCATGCGTTTTGTTTCATAGTTTACTGGAAAAATGTTTAAAACAATAGGAAGGTGTATCAAAGAGTACATGTATGTTTCATATGCAAGGGGCCTATGATTTGAAAACAGCCCAGAATTAATCTTTTTCTGCCACTGGTAAAATGTATTTTCTTTGAATGTGGGTTTCAATGCTGTTTCAATGAATGTGAGTTTCAAGGGCAGAGAAGTTTTAATGCTAAGTTTGATTAGCAGATGTCTTAGTGTTTGTGCTGTAAAATGCAAAATAAAACCTTTAAATGAAGCCCAAATCATCATAGAAGTAAATCAGTATGCACATTAGTGTTTATGGTAAATGGAGTGAAATAGCCAAGTAATGGATCATTGGAATGGCTGCAGGGGGAGGTTCCATTTGACCATGATTTTGTGAGGAGGAAGGGTGGCAAACTTAGACAGCCCCAGCTGAACTATACCTCCCAACTGTCCAGAGTTTCAAAGAATGAATAGATTTTTGCTTCTTATTTTTGGTTTGTTCCTCATACAATTTGTGGTTTTCTGGCAAATCATTTAGGAATTAAGTCACTAAATAATGACACACTAGTTTCAGACTTCATAACCTTCAGAAAAATGCATGCTAAAGTAAGACCTGTTATGCTATCAACTGTCTCAGTTTATACAAGAGCAATTTTTAGTACTGTTTATATGTTCCCCCAATATATTTGGCCTTGTCCAGATTTATTGCATTAACAGTTTGAGAGGTACATGCAAATAAATTGCTTTATAGAATTAGGCATAGCCAAACCTCTCAACTGTCCCTGATTTTGGCTCAAAATGTTGCTCTTCCCCCTAATAATCCCTCCACAAAATAGCAATTTTGGAAGAAAACATGGAGGGTTTACAATTAAGAAATAACTGTAATAATCAGAGTTATAGATTACTTTTATTTCAGAAATGCATGTAGATTCTTTTATTTTGTCAGCTGCTCAAGTTAGCAGTACTAATATTAAAGTGTCCCTTCTTTGACAGATTCCCAGCTGTATTGTGTGGCTATTTTATATTTTTACATCACATTTTTGGTCCATTTTTCATAAAATTTTGTTTTTTTTGGCAAATTAGTGACAAATCATTAAAGACTGAAGTTAGAAAATAATGACAGACATTGAGTTTCAGATTTTATACCATTCAGAAAATTCATACTAATGCAATACCTATTCTATGATCTTTCTAAGTTTATAGCAGCAATATTTAAAAAGTGTCCTTATTTTTGGGCCTTTGTCCCACTTCTTTGTATGGCTTTGTCCAGATTTCTTGCTCTGAGGTTGAGAGGTATGACAAATGTGTCAGGGCCATCACAGTCAGCAGGAGACATTTCAAATTGTGACATACTTGCTGCACCCACTCCCCCATGTAGTGACTCTGGATGTGTTGAAGCAAGGCAAGGAGTAGTTATGCAGTGTAAATGTGCAGAGTACCCCCCCCCCATCCAAGGTAGACACAAGTACTACAGTGGCTTTTCATCTGTCATTGATTTTTTCAGAATTGTCTGGTTTCTGTCATATTTTTGTACTGTTGATTTATGCTTATTACTCAAAGTGCCTGTTGCTCTGTGTTTAAGTAGCAATACTTTAATGACCATCAGGTAAGCTTGGCTGAGATTGTAAGATGCAAGTAAGCTTTAATAAGCATACTGTTAAAGAATTGCCAACATTGAAAGCCTTTCTGTTGTTGCCATGTAGAGAATACTTAACTAGATAATGTATAAGCCTTGGGTATTGAAATGCATATGACAGTATTTGTAATAAAGGACAGGATTACATTATTTTAAGAAGCTCATTACACTTGGAGACTTCCAGTCATCTCTGCAGGCTTTACCCGAAAACTAAACAGAATGCCAGTCGTGTGGTCCATAACACGTACAGTAATCCTTTTAAGCAATGTATCTTGAGCATATTTCTTGTTTGCTTTTCATTTTTTACTTTGATCATGTTTTCCGCATGAAACAAGTAGATAGTTGTCAGGCAGCAGGTCTGTTTTTGCATAAGAAACATTTTTACAAGTGGGGGGCATCAGAGATTTCTACTTTCAGCATGTTACTTGGTACTTTAATAAAGCTGAATATAAATTATAATTAGAACTGCAGTGCAAGAAGTGGTTTGAGTTGAGTGCTGCTTGTTTTTCTTATACTTGACTTTGACTGGCATTCCATTAATGTATTTAAAAAGTAATTTATTTTTTCATGCCTCACAACCTTTTTGTTTCCATCTAGATATTAAGTAAGCTGTCATGCAGCCAATGCATTGAAATATTTTTATTCTTCTACACTTCATTTTGTCTTGATTGGACTCTCATAATGACGGTTTGGCACCCAGGGTAGTGTATTTAGTAAGTTTTTGTGGTTTTGAGCATAGCTCCTCCCCTTTCTAGTTGGCCACACCCCTGCCCATTGACCCCATACATTCATCTGTCTCCTGCAGCCCCCCTTTGATATGAAGTCACCAGCCGCCACTGTCTAAGATCCAAAGGCAGAAGTTCCATATTACTAACATAAAACGTATCATGTCCTGTACAAGTTGTAGGATGCCTGTAAACTAGTCTCCTTCATTTCTAATGCAGTTTTGTTATCATGATGTCTAAGATCCAAAGGCGGAAGATCCATATCACTAACATAAAACCTATCATGTCCTGTACAAGATGTAGGATGCCTGTAAACTAGTCTCCTTCATTTCTAATGCGGTTTTGTTATCATGATGTCTAAGATCCAAAGGCGGAAGTTCCATATCACTAACATAAAACCTATCATGTCCTGTACAAGATGTAGGATGCCTGTAAATTTGTCTCCTTCATTTCTAATGCGGTTTTGTTATCATGATGTCTAAGATCCAAAGGCAGAAGTTCCATATCACTAACATAAAACCTATCATGTCCTGTACAAGTTGTAGGATGCCTGTAAACTAGTCTCCTTCATTTCTAATGTGGTTTTGTTATCATGTCTAAGATCCAAAGGTGGAAGTTCCATATCACTAACATAAAACCTATCATGTCCTGTACAAGATGCGGTTTTGTTATCATGATGTCTAAGATCCAAAGGCGGAAGTTCCATATCACTAACATAAACCCTATCATGTCCTGTACAAGTTGTAGGATGCCTGTAAACTAGTCTCCTTCATTTCTAATGCGGTTTTGTTATCATGATGTCTAAGATCCATAGTCGGAAGTTCCATATCACTAACATAAAACCTATCATGTCCTGTACAAGATGTAGGATGCCTGTAAACTAGTCTCCTTCATTTCTAATGCAGTTTTGTTATCATGTTGTCTAAGATCCAAAGGCGGAAGTTCCATATCACTAACATAAAACCTATCATGTCCTGTACAAGATGTGGGATGCCTGTAAACTAGTCTCCTTCATTTCTAATGCAGTTTTGTTATCATGTTGTCTAAGATCCAAAGGTGGAAGTTCCATATCACTAACATAAAACCTATCATGTCCTGTACAAGTTGTAGGATGCCTGTAAACTAGTCTCCTTCATTTCTAATGCGGTTTTGTTATCATGATGTCTAAGATCCAAAGGCGGAAGTTCCATATCACTAACATAAAACCTATCATGACCTGTACAAGATGTAGGATGCCTGTAAACTAGTCTCCTTCATTTCTAATGCGGTTTTGTTATCATGATGTCCAAGATCCAAAGGCGGAAGTTCCATATCACTAACATAAAACCTATCATGTCCTGTACAAGATGTGGGATGCCTGTAAACTAGTCTCCTTCATTTCTAATGCGGTTTTGTTATCATGATGTCTAAGATCCAAAGGCGGAAGTTCCATATCACTAACATAAAACCTATCATGTCCTGTACAAGTTGTAGGATGCCAGTAAACTAGTCTCCTTCATTTCTAATGCGGTTTTGTTATCATGATGTCTAAGATCCAAAGGCGGAAGTTCCATATCACTAACATAAAACCTATTATGTCCTGTACAAGATGCAGGATGCCGGTAAACTAGTCTCCTTCATTTCTAATGCGGTTTTGTTATCATGATGTCTAAGATCCAAAGGCAGAAGTTCCATATCACTAACATAAAACCTATCATGTCCTGTACAAGATGTGGGATGCCTGTTAACTAGTCTCCTTCATTTCTAATGAGGTTTTATCATGATGTCTAAGATCCAAAGGCGGAAGTTCCATATCACTAACATAAAACCTATCATGTCCTGTACAAGATGTAGGATGCCTGTAAACTAGTCTCCTTCATTTCTAATGCGGTTTTGTTATCATGATGTCTAAGATCCAAAGGTGGAAGTTCCATATCACTAACATAAAACCTATCATGTCCTGTACAAGATGTAGGATGCCTGTAAACTAGTCTCCTTCATTTCTAATGCGGTTTTGTTATCATGATGTCTAAGATCCAAAGGCGGAAGTTCCATATCACTAACATAAAACCTATCATGTCCTGTACAAGTTGTAGGATGCCTGTAAACTAGTCTCCTTCATTTCTAATGCAGTTTTGTTATCATGATGTCTAAGATCCAAAGGCGGAAGTTCCATATCACTAACATAAAACCTATCATGTCCTGTACAAGTTGTAGGATGCCTGTAAACTAGTCTCCTTCATTTCTAATGCGGTTTTGTTATCATGATGTCTAAGATCCAAAGGCGGAAGTTCCATATCACTAACATAAAACCTATCATGTCCTGTACAAGTTGTAGGATGCCTGTAAACTAGTCTCCTTCATTTCTAATGCGGTTTTGTTATCATGATGTCTAAGATCCAAAGGTGGAAGTTCCATATCACTAACATAAAACCTATCATGTCCTGTACAAGATGTAGGATGCCTGTAAACTAGTCTCCTTCATTTCTAATGCGGTTTTGTTATCATGATGTCTAAGATCCAAAGGCAGAAGTTCCATATCACTAACATAAAACCTATCATGTCCTGTACAAGTTGTAGGATGCCTGTAAACTAGTCTCCTTCATTTCTAATGCGGTTTTGTTATCATGATGTCTAAGATCCAAAGGCGGAAGTTCCATATCACTAACATAAAACCTATCATGTCCTGTACAAGTTGTAGGATGCCTGTAAACTAGTCTCCTTCATTTCTAATGCGGTTTTGTTATCATGATGTCTAAGATCCAAAGGCGGAAGTTCCATATCACTAACATAAAACCTATCATGTCCTGTACAAGTTGTAGGATGCCTGTAAACTAGTCTCCTTCATTTCTAATGCGGTTTTGTTATCATGATGTCTAAGATCCAAAGGCGGAAGTTCCATATCACTAACATAAAACCTATCATGTCCTGTACAAGTTGTAGGATGCCTGTAAACTAGTCTCCTTCATTTCTAATGCGGTTTTGTTATCATGATGTCTAAGATCCAAAGGCGGAAGTTCCATATCACTAACATAAAACCTATCATGTCCTGTACAAGTTGTAGGATGCCTGTAAACTAGTCTCCTTCATTTCTAATGCGGTTTTGTTATCATGATGTCTAAGATCCAAAGGCGGAAGTTCCATATCACTAACATAAAACCTATCATGTCCTGTACAAGATGTAGGATGCCTGTAAACTAGTCTCCTTCATTTCTAATGCGGTTTTGTTATCATGATGTCTAAGATCCAAAGGCGGAAGTTCCATATCACTAACATAAAACCTATCATGTCCTGTACAAGATGTAGGATGCCTGTAAACTAGTCTCCTTCATTTCTAATGCGGTTTTGTTATCATGATGTCTAAGATCCAAAGGCGGAAGTTCCATATCACTAACATAAAACCTATCATGTCCTGTACAAGATGTAGGATGCCTGTAAACTAGTCTCCTTCATTTCTAATGCGGTTTTGTTATCATGATGTCTAAGATCCAAAGGCGGAAGTTCCATATCACTAACATAAAACCTATCATGTCCTGTACAAGATGTAGGATGCCTGTAAACTAGTCTCCTTCATTTCTAATGCGGTTTTGTTATCATGATGTCTAAGATCCAAAGGCGGAAGTTCCATATCACTAACATAAAACCTATCATGTCCTGTACAAGATGTAGGATGCCTGTAAACTAGTCTCCTTCATTTCTAATGCGGTTTTGTTATCATGATGTCTAAGATCCAAATTTTTCTCAATTTTTTTAAATTTGTAATTTTAAAGGGTTTATTTTTTTTTAATGGTGGGAAAAAAAAAAAATTTAATTCAATTTTAAAATATTTTTTAAAAATTTAAGGGGTTTTTCAAAACTAATGGGGGTTTTTTAATCCTAAAAAAAATTCATTCCCCAAAATCTGTTTA
>NC_056749.1:788564578-788674578 GCF_019279795.1 Protopterus annectens
TTTTTTTCCAAAGGCGGAAGTTCCATATCACTAACATAAAACCTATCATGTCCTGTACAAGATGTAGGATGCCTGTAAACTAGTCTCCTTCATTTCTAATGCGGTTTTGTTATCATGATGTCTAAGATCCAAAGGCGGAAGTTCCATATCACTAACATAAAACCTATCATGTCCTGTACAAGTTGTAGGATGCCTGTAAACTAGTCTCCTTCATTTCTAATGCGGTTTTGTTATCATGATGTCTAAGATCCAAAGGCGGAAGTTCCATATCACTAACATAAAACCTATCATGTCCTGTACAAGTTGTAGGATGCCTGTAAACTAGTCTCCTTCATTTCTAATGCGGTTTTGTTATCATGATGTCTAAGATCCAAAGGCGGAAGTTCCATATCACTAACATAAAACCTATCATGTCCTGTACAAGATGTAGGATGCCTGTAAACTAGTCTCCTTCATTTCTAATGCGGTTTTGTTATCATGATGTCTAAGATCCAAAGGATGAAGTTCCATATCACTAACATAAAACCTATCATGTCCTGTACAAGATGTAGGATGCCTGTAAACTAGTCTCCTTCATTTCTAATGCGGTTTTGTTATCATGATGTCTAAGATCCAAAGGCGGAAGTTCCATATCACTAACATAAAACCTATCATGTCCTGTACAAGTTGTAGGATGCCTGTAAACTAGTCTCCTTCATTTCTAATGCGGTTTTGTTATCATGATGTCTAAGATCCAAAGGCGGAAGTTCCATATCACTAACATAAAACCTATCATGTCCTGTACAAGTTGTAGGATGCCTGTAAACTAGTCTCCTTCATTTCTAATGCGGTTTTGTTATCATGATGTCTAAGATCCAAAGGCGGAAGTTCCATATCACTAACATAAAACCTATCATGTCCTGTACAAGATGTAGGATGCCTGTAAACTAGTCTCCTTCATTTCTAATGCGGTTTTGTTATCATGATGTCTAAGATCCAAAGGCGGAAGTTCCATATCACTAACATAAAACCTATCATGTCCTGTACAAGTTGTAGGATGCCTGTAAACTAGTCTCCTTCATTTCTAATGCGGTTTTGTTATCATGATGTCTAAGATCCAAAGGCGGAAGTTCCATATCACTAACATAAAACCTATCATGTCCTGTACAAGATGTAGGATGCCTGTAAACTAGTCTCCTTCATTTCTAATGCGGTTTTGTTATCATGATGTCTAAGATCCAAAGGCGGAAGTTCCATATCACTAACATAAAACCTATCATGTCCTGTACAAGTTGTAGGATGCCTGTAAACTAGTCTCCTTCATTTCTAATGCGGTTTTGTTATCATGATGTCTAAGATCCAAAGGCGGAAGTTCCATATCACTAACATAAAACCTATCATGTCCTGTACAAGATGTAGGATGCCTGTAAACTAGTCTCCTTCATTTCTAATGCGGTTTTGTTATCATGATGTCTAAGATCCAAAGGCGGAAGTTCCATATCACTAACATAAAACCTATCATGTCCTGTACAAGTTGTAGGATGCCTGTAAACTAGTCTCCTTCATTTCTAATGCGGTTTTGTTATCATGATGTCTAAGATCCAAAGGCGGAAGTTCCATATCACTAACATAAAACCTATCATGTCCTGTACAAGATGTAGGATGCCTGTAAACTAGTCTCCTTCATTTCTAATGCGGTTTTGTTATCATGATGTCTAAGATCCAAAGGCGGAAGTTCCATATCACTAACATAAAACCTATCATGTCCTGTACAAGTTGTAGGATGCCTGTAAACTAGTCTCCTTCATTTCTAATGCGGTTTTGTTATCATGATGTCTAAGATCCAAAGGCGGAAGTTCCATATCACTAACATAAAACCTATCATGTCCTGTACAAGATGTAGGATGCCTGTAAACTAGTCTCCTTCATTTCTAATGCGGTTTTGTTATCATGATGTCTAAGATCCAAAGGCGGAAGTTCCATATCACTAACATAAAACCTATCATGTCCTGTACAAGATGTAGGATGCCTGTAAACTAGTCTCCTTCATTTCTAATGCGGTTTTGTTATCATGATGTCTAAGATCCAAAGGCGGAAGTTCCATATCACTAACATAAAACCTATCATGTCCTGTACAAGTTGTAGGATGCCTGTAAACTAGTCTCCTTCATTTCTAATGCGGTTTTGTTATCATGATGTCTAAGATCCAAAGGCGGAAGTTCCATATCACTAACATAAAACCTATCATGTCCTGTACAAGATGTAGGATGCCTGTAAACTAGTCTCCTTCATTTCTAATGCGGTTTTGTTATCATGATGTCTAAGATCCAAAGGCGGAAGTTCCATATCACTAACATAAAACCTATCATGTCCTGTACAAGTTGTAGGATGCCTGTAAACTAGTCTCCTTCATTTCTAATGCGGTTTTGTTATCATGATGTCTAAGATCCAAAGGCGGAAGTTCCATATCACTAACATAAAACCTATCATGTCCTGTACAAGTTGTAGGATGCCTGTAAACTAGTCTCCTTCATTTCTAATGCGGTTTTGTTATCATGATGTCTAAGATCCAAAGGCGGAAGTTCCATATCACTAACATAAAACCTATCATGTCCTGTACAAGATGTAGGATGCCTGTAAACTAGTCTCCTTCATTTCTAATGCGGTTTTGTTATCATGATGTCTAAGATCCAAAGGCGGAAGTTCCATATCACTAACATAAAACCTATCATGTCCTGTACAAGTTGTAGGATGCCTGTAAACTAGTCTCCTTCATTTCTAATGCGGTTTTGTTATCATGATGTCTAAGATCCAAAGGCGGAAGTTCCATATCACTAACATAAAACCTATCATGTCCTGTACAAGTTGTAGGATGCCTGTAAACTAGTCTCCTTCATTTCTAATGCGGTTTTGTTATCATGATGTCTAAGATCCAAAGGCGGAAGTTCCATATCACTAACATAAAACCTATCATGTCCTGTACAAGATGTAGGATGCCTGTAAACTAGTCTCCTTCATTTCTAATGCGGTTTTGTTATCATGATGTCTAAGATCCAAAGGCGGAAGTTCCATATCACTAACATAAAACCTATCATGTCCTGTACAAGTTGTAGGATGCCTGTAAACTAGTCTCCTTCATTTCTAATGCGGTTTTGTTATCATGATGTCTAAGATCCAAAGGCGGAAGTTCCATATCACTAACATAAAACCTATCATGTCCTGTACAAGATGTAGGATGCCTGTAAACTAGTCTCCTTCATTTCTAATGCGGTTTTGTTATCATGATGTCTAAGATCCAAAGGCGGAAGTTCCATATCACTAACATAAAACCTATCATGTCCTGTACAAGTTGTAGGATGCCTGTAAACTAGTCTCCTTCATTTCTAATGCGGTTTTGTTATCATGATGTCTAAGATCCAAAGGCGGAAGTTCCATATCACTAACATAAAACCTATCATGTCCTGTACAAGATGTAGGATGCCTGTAAACTAGTCTCCTTCATTTCTAATGCGGTTTTGTTATCATGATGTCTAAGATCCAAAGGCGGAAGTTCCATATCACTAACATAAAACCTATCATGTCCTGTACAAGTTGTAGGATGCCTGTAAACTAGTCTCCTTCATTTCTAATGCGGTTTTGTTATCATGATGTCTAAGATCCAAAGGCGGAAGTTCCATATCACTAACATAAAACCTATCATGTCCTGTACAAGATGTAGGATGCCTGTAAACTAGTCTCCTTCATTTCTAATGCGGTTTTGTTATCATGATGTCTAAGATCCAAAGGCGGAAGTTCCATATCACTAACATAAAACCTATCATGTCCTGTACAAGTTGTAGGATGCCTGTAAACTAGTCTCCTTCATTTCTAATGCGGTTTTGTTATCATGATGTCTAAGATCCAAAGGCGGAAGTTCCATATCACTAACATAAAACCTATCATGTCCTGTACAAGATGTAGGATGCCTGTAAACTAGTCTCCTTCATTTCTAATGCGGTTTTGTTATCATGATGTCTAAGATCCAAAGGCGGAAGTTCCATATCACTAACATAAAACCTATTATGTCCTGTACAAGATGTAGGATGCCTGTAAACTAGTCTCCTTCATTTCTAATGTGGTTTTGTTATCATGATGTCTAAGATCCAAAGGCGGAAGTTCCATATCACTAACATAAAACCTATCATGTCCTGTACAAGATGTAGGATGCCTGTAAACTAGTCTCCTTCATTTCTAATGCGGTTTTGTTATCATGATGTCTAAGATCCAAAGGCGGAAGTTCCATATCACTAACATAAAACCTATCATGTCCTGTACAAGTTGTAGGATGCCTGTAAACTAGTCTCCTTCATTTCTAATGCGGTTTTGTTATCATGATGTCTAAGATCCAAAGGCGGAAGTTCCATATCACTAACATAAAACCTATCATGTCCTGTACAAGATGTAGGATGCCTGTAAACTAGTCTCCTTCATTTCTAATGCGGTTTTGTTATCATGATGTCTAAGATCCAAAGGCGGAAGTTCCATATCACTAACATAAAACCTATCATGTCCTGTACAAGTTGTAGGATGCCTGTAAACTAGTCTCCTTCATTTCTAATGCGGTTTTGTTATCATGATGTCTAAGATCCAAAGGCGGAAGTTCCATATCACTAACATAAAACCTATCATGTCCTGTACAAGATGTAGGATGCCTGTAAACTAGTCTCCTTCATTTCTAATGCGGTTTTGTTATCATGATGTCTAAGATCCAAAGGCGGAAGTTCCATATCACTAACATAAAACCTATCATGTCCTGTACAAGATGTAGGATGCCTGTAAACTAGTCTCCTTCATTTCTAATGCGGTTTTGGTTTTGTTATCATGATGTCTAAGATCCAAAGGCGGAAGTTCCATATCACTAACATAAAACCTATCATGTCCTGTACAAGTTGTAGGATGCCTGTAAACTAGTCTCCTTCATTTCTAATGCGGTTTTGTTATCATGATGTCTAAGATCCAAAGGCGGAAGTTCCATATCACTAACATAAAACCTATCATGTCCTGTACAAGTTGTAGGATGCCTGTAAACTAGTCTCCTTCATTTCTAATGCGGTTTTGTTATCATGATGTCTAAGATCCAAAGGCGGAAGTTCCATATCACTAACATAAAACCTATCATGTCCTGTACAAGATGTAGGATGCCTGTAAACTAGTCTCCTTCATTTCTAATGCGGTTTTGTTATCATGATGTCTAAGATCCAAAGGCGGAAGTTCCATATCACTAACATAAAACCTATCATGTCCTGTACAAGTTGTAGGATGCCTGTAAACTAGTCTCCTTCATTTCTAATGCGGTTTTGTTATCATGATGTCTAAGATCCAAAGGCGGAAGTTCCATATCACTAACATAAAACCTATCATGTCCTGTACAAGATGTAGGATGCCTGTAAACTAGTCTCCTTCATTTCTAATGCGGTTTTGTTATCATGATGTCTAAGATCCAAAGGCGGAAGTTCCATATCACTAACATAAAACCTATCATGTCCTGTACAAGTTGTAGGATGCCTGTAAACTAGTCTCCTTCATTTCTAATGTGGTTTTGTTATCATGATGTCTAAGATCCAAAGGCGGAAGTTCCATATCACTAACATAAAACCTATCATGTCCTGTACAAGTTGTAGGATGCCTGTAAACTAGTCTCCTTCATTTCTAATGCGGTTTTGTTATCATGATGTCTAAGATCCAAAGGCGGAAGTTCCATATCACTAACATAAAACCTATCATGTCCTGTACAAGATGTAGGATGCCTGTAAACTAGTCTCCTTCATTTCTAATGCGGTTTTGTTATCATGATGTCTAAGATCCAAAGGCGGAAGTTCCATATCACTAACATAAAACCTATCATGTCCTGTACAAGTTGTAGGATGCCTGTAAACTAGTCTCCTTCATTTCTAATGCGGTTTTGTTATCATGATGTCTAAGATCCAAAGGCGGAAGTTCCATATCACTAACATAAAACCTATCATGTCCTGTACAAGTTGTAGGATGCCTGTAAACTAGTCTCCTTCATTTCTAATGTGGTTTTGTTATCATGATGTCTAAGATCCAAAGGCGGAAGTTCCATATCACTAACATAAAACCTATCATGTCCTGTACAAGTTGTAGGATGCCTGTAAACTAGTCTCCTTCATTTCTAATGCGGTTTTGTTATCATGATGTCTAAGATCCAAAGGCGGAAGTTCCATATCACTAACATAAAACCTATCATGTCCTGTACAAGATGTAGGATGCCTGTAAACTAGTCTCCTTCATTTCTAATGCGGTTTTGTTATCATGATGTCTAAGATCCAAAGGCGGAAGTTCCATATCACTAACATAAAACCTATCATGTCCTGTACAAGATGTAGGATGCCTGTAAACTAGTCTCCTTCATTTCTAATGCGGTTTTGTTATCATGATGTCTAAGATCCAAAGGCGGAAGTTCCATATCACTAACATAAAACCTATCATGTCCTGTACAAGATGTAGGATGCCTGTAAACTAGTCTCCTTCATTTCTAATGCGGTTTTGTTATCATGATGTCTAAGATCCAAAGGCGGAAGTTCCATATCACTAACATAAAACCTATCATGTCCTGTACAAGTTGTAGGATGCCTGTAAACTAGTCTCCTTCATTTCTAATGTGGTTTTGTTATCATGATGTCTAAGATCCAAAGGCGGAAGTTCCATATCACTAACATAAAACCTATCATGTCCTGTACAAGTTGTAGGATGCCTGTAAACTAGTCTCCTTCATTTCTAATGCGGTTTTGTTATCATGATGTCTAAGATCCAAAGGCGGAAGTTCCATATCACTAACATAAAACCTATCATGTCCTGTACAAGTTGTAGGATGCCTGTAAACTAGTCTCCTTCATTTCTAATGCGGTTTTGTTATCATGATGTCTAAGATCCAAAGGCGGAAGTTCCATATCACTAACATAAAACCTATCATGTCCTGTACAAGATGTAGGATGCCTGTAAACTAGTCTCCTTCATTTCTAATGCGGTTTTGCTATCATGATGTCTAAGATCCAAAGGTGGAAGTTCCATATCACTAACATAAAACCTATTATGTCCTGTACAAGATGTAGGATGCCTGTAAACTAGTCTCCTTCATTTCTAATGCGGTTTTGTTATCATGATGTCTAAGATCCAAAGGCGGAAGTTCCATATCACTAACATAAAACCTATCATGTCCTGTACAAGATGTAGGATGCCTGTAAACTAGTCTCCTTCATTTCTAATGCGGTTTTGTTATCATGATGTCTAAGATCCAAAGGCGGAAGTTCCATATCACTAACATAAAACCTATCATGTCCTGTACAAGATGTAGGATGCCTGTAAACTAGTCTCCTTCATTTCTAATGCGGTTTTGTTATCATGATGTCTAAGATCCAAAGGCGGAAGTTCCATATCACTAACATAAAACCTATCATGTCCTGTACAAGTTGTAGGATGCCTGTAAACTAGTCTCCTTCATTTCTAATGTGGTTTTGTTATCATGATGTCTAAGATCCAAAGGCGGAAGTTCCATATCACTAACATAAAACCTATCATGTCCTGTACAAGTTGTAGGATGCCTGTAAACTAGTCTCCTTCATTTCTAATGCGGTTTTGTTATCATGATGTCTAAGATCCAAAGGCGGAAGTTCCATATCACTAACATAAAACCTATCATGTCCTGTACAAGATGTAGGATGCCTGTAAACTAGTCTCCTTCATTTCTAATGCGGTTTTGTTATCATGATGTCTAAGATCCAAAGGTGGAAGTTCCATATCACTAACATAAAACCTATCATGTCCTGTACAAGTTGTAGGATGCCTGTAAACTATCCATTTGGCTAAAATAAAACCTAGTTTCAAAAACATTTTCCTAAAAGGTGAGTTCCAAAAAAAAAACTAAAACATAAGATTAATTAAAAATCTTAATAAGAACAAAACAAATTCAACTAACTTATTAAATTACTAGATATCCAAATGTGTTTTACTTGATATACTGTGCCCTAATTTTCAAAGATGGATTCATTTCCACTAACATAAAACCCAGTATGTCCTGTACAAGATGTAGGATGCCTGTAAACTAGTCTCCTTCATTTCTAATGCGGTTTTGTTATCATGATGTCTAAGATCCAAAGGCGGAAGTTCCATATCACTAACATAAAACCTATCATGTCCTGTACAAGATGTAGGATGCCTGTAAACTAGTCTCCTTCATTTCTAATGCGGTTTTGTTATCATGATGTCTAAGATCCAAAGGCGGAAGTTCCATATCACTAACATAAAACCTATCATGTCCTGTACAAGATGTAGGATGCCTGTAAACTAGTCTCCTTCATTTCTAATGCGGTTTTGTTATCATGATGTCTAAGATCCAAAGGCGGAAGTTCCATATCACTAACATAAAACCTATCATGTCCTGTACAAGTTGTAGGATGCCTGTAAACTAGTCTCCTTCATTTCTAATGCGGTTTTGTTATCATGATGTCTAAGATCCAAAGGCGGAAGTTCCATATCACTAACATAAAACCTATTATGTCCTGTACAAGATGTAGGATGCCTGTAAACTAGTCTCCTTCATTTCTAATGCAGTTTTGTTATCATGATGTCTAAGATCCAAAGGTGGAAGTTCCATATCACTAACATAAAACCTATCATGTCCTGTACAAGTTGTAGGATGCCTGTAAACTAGTCTCCTTCATTTCTAATGTGGTTTTGTTATCATGATGTCTAAGATCCAAAGGCGGAAGTTCCATATCACTAACATAAAACCTATCATGTCCTGTACAAGTTGTAGGATGCCTGTAAACTAGTCTCCTTCATTTCTAATGCGGTTTTGTTATCATGATGTCTAAGATCCAAAGGCGGAAGTTCCATATCACTAACATAAAACCTATCATGTCCTGTACAAGATGTAGGATGCCTGTAAACTAGTCTCCTTCATTTCTAATGCGGTTTTGTTATCATGATGTCTAAGATCCAAAGGCGGAAGTTCCATATCACTAACATAAAACCTATTATGTCCTGTACAAGATGTAGGATGCCTGTAAACTAGTCTCCTTCATTTCTAATGCAGTTTTGTTATCATGATGTCTAAGATCCAAAGGCGGAAGTTCCATATCACTAACATAAAACCTATCATGTCCTGTACAAGTTGTAGGATGCCTGTAAACTAGTCTCCTTCATTTCTAATGCGGTTTTGTTATCATGATGTCTAAGATCCAAAGGCGGAAGTTCCATATCACTAACATAAAACCTATCATGTCCTGTACAAGTTGTGGGATGCCTGTAAACTAGTCTCCTTCATTTCTAATGCGGTTTTCTTATCATGATGTCTAAGATCCAAAGGTGGAAGTCCCATATCACTAACATAAAACCTATCATGTCCTGTACAAGTTGTAGGATGCCTGTGTAGCACATTATTTTCATTTTTCTGCTTAATAGCACATATGTGTTCCTTAATTCTATTGGATAATGAGATCATAGTCATACCTTTATAAGAAGTGTGTCTACTTCTAAATTTTGAAGTTTCAAAACTTTGAATTTCTTATGGTTGAGACCATTGGATTGAACTTTTGAAACTTTGAACCATTTAGTTGGAGATAGCCATATAGAGTGGAATGGTATATTTACCGTTTTCCTCGCTGTAGTGTAATCTCTAAGTTGGTGTATTTAATTAGCAGGGGGTGTTCAGGTGAAAATATATATATATATATATATTTTTATATTTACATTTTAAAGTTTCAAAACTTTGATATTATGGTCTCGACCATAAGAAATTCAAAGTTTTGAAACATTGAAATTTAGAAAAAGACCCATAAGAAGCTGTTCATTTTGAACATAAGCTTATATAAACTAATCCACTATTGTTACAATTACTATAGGAATAAATTATAATTGTTTTACTTTCAATTCTAATAATTTTAGTTATGTCGGACAAACAAATATAACACCCCTCTAATATAAATCTACACACAGAACAAAATCCACATTTATAGGTTCCATTATTTTTTTTCTGTATTGTTGGTGTTGGCAATTGTAGTGTCCATCTGCAATATTTCTCTCAAACTAAAGGATCTTTTATAAATAAAATGTATCCCTTCATTAAATGTAGTATTTAATTCCAGGTTACCCTTCAGCACCTTCCAATTTTCTTTAATAATCTCCTATATGTTCTATCAGCCTTATTTGTCGAATAAAACTATTTTTAATAGTACTATTTGTGATAGTTGATTTTTTATTTTGGTCTTGATTATGGTACTGATGTAAAACAGTACTCATTAATATAGCAGTGCCTTTTAAAACAGGCTTATAAAGGGTTTCTCTCTTTGTAATAATTTTGGTGACACTGCTATTTAACAATGAGTCTTTATAAACTCATTAAAAATCGGTATATCATTTATTCCTTCTTGAAACTTCAGCCCATCAGTAGTAAGCCTAGACATTCTTATCATTTATCCTCTGCAAATGTTCTTTTTTAAGTGGTTGGGATTGTTACTGCTAAATAGTTAGCCACAAATGTCAGTTTTCTGTAGATAGCACTTTTAAAAATGACAAGAAAATCACAAGTCAAATTGATATCTATAATAGCAATACAAGACCCCATATCACCTAAAGTAAAATCCAAAAATTCAGTGGAATTCTTTAAAAGCCCTATAAATTCTATACATTCTTCTGTGGTACCAGTCCATATAAAAACAAATCATCAATGTAGCACTTATAAAACTTCATCTTACTGAAGATTGGTAGTTCTTTCAGTGAGTTTCCTACTATCCTAAAACTAGATTATCATAGGATAGAGTCACTGTGGCCTCCAATGTCACCACTTATATTTGTTGATAATATTTTTGTTAAATAGAAAATAGTTGTGCTCCAACATAGTTTCCATAAGTAAATATAAGAAAACAGTGCATGTTAACATGTGATGTCTCCATGGAAGTATATTTGGTTACATATACTCTAAGATATTCAATGCCAGTATCTAAAGGAATGTACCTATATAGGGACTTTATATCAAGAGTAAAACATTTTTTTTTTCAAAATCATTGAATTTATAATTGTTCAACTGTTGTACAAAATCCATAAATCTCTAATATAGCTTGACAACTGGCTAACTAATGGATTAAAAATCAAGTGCAAATTGTATTTCCCCCCATCTTTCACATACTTTGGTTGTTTTGTTTCAAATTGTCATAAGCTAATAAAAGGAACATCATGCCCTGCAGTATCATACATACCTGACACATTGTATCTATGTGCAACTCTAAGTGCTCACAGTTAACAAATGCAGTATGTATAAATTCTCTAGCCTTTGAAACTATTTTGCATTTAAAGAACTCAACCCATATGTTATATTTTCCTTCCAAAAATTGATTTTTTCCCCTGTAATCCAGCACTAAAACTATCCCATAAAGAAATGTATCATTTAATAATTATTCTGCTTGTTTTATGTCTGAAACTATTTTGTTTGTCTTTTTTCCTGCTTTTGTCTCATCATCTGTTGCATCATAAAGTCTACGAAGAGTGGCAGAGTAATTAGGTTAGATTACTTATTTCAACTACAGAACCATTAAGAAAATAATGGATCTTAAACATTGACATTTAAATGTGCCTTCCAATTCACAGATAGCCAGTATCACACTTCCGATAAATAGTGGTGCCTGGAGTCTGAAAAAAACAAGGCTTTCAAGCTTAGGTTTCATATGCAAATGAAAAAGAAATACAACTCACATTTTTTTCTTAATGCAAATTAGTTGCCTTCCCCTTTAATCATACTCTAAGTCCCACAAAGAAAATATTTTTATCATACTCTTCTTATTTTTTTTCAGTATTGTATTTGATTTTGCATATTTTTCTACACTGTATTTTCTGTAAAAGTACATGCTTATTCTGGTGTTTTGTGACAGCATTTTTGCATTGCATATAATCAGTGAGTTGGAGAAGCAAAATTAATATAAAGACTCCAATTCTAGCTGCATTATTAAAAACTATGAATGTAATACACGCCATCTCATAGGTAAATACCAGCCTAATTACCTTTGTCGGCCATTTTAAGCTTAGTAAACTTCTCTTCCAAAGGTGAGACTCAAACCCTGTATCATGTTTCTGTAATGTAAACACCTTAACCTCTATACCAAGCCCCAACCCCATTTGATTTATCTCCTGCACCACTTGTGCTTTTAGTCAAAACATATTTCACTAACATGTTGAACCATTTAAGCCCAGGTAATACCAATTAATCACAGGGGTCAGATTTCTCACAATTGAACAATAAAGTACAGTTGTTACTTTGAAAAGAACTATTAATTCAGCTACATTTTCAAGTCTCCCATTCAAGCATTCTTTAAAATCAAAGGAAACAAAATAATTAAAAATGCAGATTGATGCTGGCAGTCAAAAGTAGGCAGCTGGATTATTGGTGCAAGGTGACAAGAGTGAAAAACCAATGTAAATAACTCATTTGTCATAAAGATTTTTCTCTCTTCCTGTAAAATGACATCAGGAAGGTGAAGGCATTGACTATAAAGCAAAATCATGCTACCCATATTAGTACCCTTTTAGGCCACTTGGGGTATAACAAATAAGAACATGATAATAACGGCTTCATTTGCTACATGACACTAGTAATACAGAAAAGTTTAAGATAGGCTGCAAAACTTTTTTTAAGGTGTGCTGCTTCTTTAAGTGGTAATCTGGTGACTTTCAAATCATTAAATATTTAGCCAATTATTAGCTTTTCAATTATTTTGGCTGAAAAGCAAACTAGAGAAGATAGCCACAATGCAGGCATAACTGGAACAAACAAAAAAATGTTATACAATGAGATTAAAATGTTTCACTCCATTTGTCACAAGTCTACTATCATCACAATTTCAAAGAAATATAGTTCACATCTTCTTATGACATTTTCATACAACAATAATATAATCAAGTCCACAAAGCCAGCAAACCAAAAGATGACACTTATGCTGTAAAGTTTCCATCACACCTATTTAGTTATTAAATCAACATGATAATTAAATGAAAAGTAGGACCAGCAAATAACTTGATGCTTGAGATCATACAGACCCTTCCAGATGCATTTCCTCCTTTTGTGTGCCATTTAACATTTTATCTGTTACTTAATTTAGCTTTGCATCTGGAAACACATATTTGTAATTTTAACATGGACCTTTTCCCCATGGGAGCCCTCTGAAAATGGGCTTAGTCCAGCAGGGTTAATCTAAATAACAAAACATGCACACATACAGATGTGTGGACACATGCACAAATAAATAAATAACAATAACATGCTAAACAAAACATTCACACATACAGACGTGTGGACACATGCACAAATACATAAATAACAATAGCATGCTAAACAAAACATGCATACATACAGACATGTGCGGACACATGCACAAATACATATATAACAGGAGCATACTAAACAAAACATGCACACATACAGACATGCGAACAAATGCACAAATACATAAATAAGAATAGCATGCTAAATAAAACATGCACACATACAGATGTGTGGACACATGCACAACTACATAAATAACAGGAGCATACTAAACAAAACTTGTACATCTACAGACATGTGAGAACACATGCACGAATACATAAATAATAGCATGTTAAACAAAACATGTACACGTACAGACATGTGTCAACACATGCACAATCACATAAATAATAGCATGCTAAACAAAACATGCATACAGACATGTGCAGACACATGCATAAATACATATATAACAGGAGCATACTAAACAAAACATGCACACATACAGACATGCGAACACATGCACAAATACATAAATAAGAATAGCATGCTAAATAAAACATGCACACATACAGACATGTGGACACATGCACAAATACATAAATAACAGGAGCATACTAAACAAAACATGTACATCTACAGACATGTGCAAACACATGCACAGATACATAAATAACAATAGCATGCTAAACAAAACATGCACACATACAGACATGTGTGGACACATGCACAGACAAATAATAGCATGTTAAACAAAACATGCATACATGCAGACATGTGCAGACACATGCACAAATACATATATAACAGGAGCATACTAAACAAAACATGCACACATACAGACACGCGAACACATGCACAAATACATAAATAAGAATAGCATGCTAAATAAAGCATGCACATGCAGACGTGTGGACACATGCACAGATACATAAATGAAAGGAGCATACTAAAAACATGTACATCTACAGACATGTACGGACACATGCACAAATACATAAATAACAAGAGCATGCTAAACAAAACATGCACACACACACACACACACACACACACACACACACACACACACACACACACACACACACACACACACAGATGTGCGGACACATGAACAAATATATAAATAACAGTAGCATCCTGCTTAGCCTTCCTAGTAATGTCTATGTCAGGGTGCTTTAAAGGAGCTATTGACCATTAGTGAAACCTCTGTACATATTTTCTGTTTTATCCCACCCATCTCTCCTTCCTTCACATCTCTCTTCTCCTATCAGGCTCTTCCTTATACTTTAATCAGTTGTAACCCTCATTTTCCATCTTTCACTTTAAAACTGAAACATATAATAGTTCTGCTGACATTACAGAAATCCCAAAATGTTCATCTCAGATTCATATAATCAATTAACTACCATTGTAAATAATTATGTTGCTATTGCTATTAAATGTATCATTGCTTTGTTGTATTGTTTTTTGCATTGTATTGTCTTGTTTATCATGTAACCACTGTGGAACTTTTCTTCCCAGGCCTCTGCTGAAAATGGGCCATTAGCCCAGTCAGACTTTCCCAGTAAACAAATATTAAATAGATAGATAGATAGATAGATAGATAGATAGATAGATAGATAGATAGATAGATTAATAAATAAATGTGAAATTGTCTGCCCTGGCAATACAAAATTTATCAGATATTTGTCTTTTCAGTGATACTGTAGGTGCCAGTGGAGTTCATTACTGTTTTCTCTAAATAAGTACTATTTATGAGGTTTTCATACAGAAACTGAGCATTCTTGTTATGGAGTCATGTATTATTTGACAGGCGTAATAAAGCTGGGCATGAACGTGATAGAATATTGTACAATGTGATAATGTTAGTTAGTAGCCGTGCTACCATTAGAATGACAGACATGGCTGGCAGCATGAATCAAGCATATAAGTGGAGATTATGACTAGACATGATAAAAGTAAACAAAATAACTGCCAGTTCCACCCCAGGCACCAGCCCACATACTGTCCCTTTACTCTTATGCAATGAACATAATTGCTTAAAAACAAACAAGTGCTGGGGTAGAAAATCACACATTTGATGCTTTATAATTAAAAACAGGGACACATTATGGAAACGTACACATAGATGAAAGCCTTATCAGGTCTCAGTTTATTTATGTTTTCTGATATAGATGCAATTCCACTTCATTTAATTTCTCCCATCCTATTGATTGGATGTTAAATTTATTTCAACTCCCGAAGGAATAACAACAGCAAATCTGATAAGGAACACAGAACAAGCATATTGCTGTGATCTGGACTATGATGTGAAATAATAAGTCAAATGAAACATTTGTGCTTTAAAATCTGCAAAATATACCTAAAGGTGAAACATTCTCTTATTGGTTTTGTCCCAAAACTAAATACATTGTATGGACCACTACAGAATGTTAGTAATGTTAGCTATAGGTGAACATTACAGCTTGTGAGTAATGTTAGCTACAGGGGAACACTACACTACAGCATGTGAGTAAAGTTACCTACAGGGTAACACTACAGCATGTGAGTAAGGTTGCTGCAGGGGAACACTACAATAAGTGAGCAATGTTAGATGCAGGGGATCACAACAGCATTTGAGTAATGTTAACTACATGGGAACACTACAACATGTGAGTAATGTTAACTACAGGGGAACACTACATTACAACATGTGAGTAATTTTATCTAAAGGGGAACACTACAGCATATGAGTAATGTTAGCTACAGGGGAAAACTACAGAATATGAGTAATGTTAGCTATAGGGGGAACACTACATATGTGAGTAATATTAGCTATAGGTAAACAATATTGCATGTGAGTAATGTTAGCCACAGGGGAACACTACACTACAGTATGTGAGTAATGTTAGCTACAGGGGCACACTACAACATGTGAGTAATGTTAGCTACAAGGGATCACTACAACATGTGAGTAATGTTACAAACAGGGGTACACTACAGCATAAGAGTAATGTTAGCTATAGGGCAACACTACAGTATGTGAGTAATGTTAGCTGCAGGGGAACACTACAGAATGTGAGTAATGTTACCTACAGGGGAACACTACAGCATGCGAGTAATGTTAGCTACAGGGGAACACTACAGCATGTGAGTAATGTTAGCTATGGGGGAACACTACAGATATGAGTAATGGTAGCTATAGGTGAACAATATATCATGTGAGTAATGTTAGCCACAGGGGAACACTACAGTACAGCATGTGAGTAACGTTAGCTACATGGGGAACAGTGCAGCATGTGGGTATTGTTAGCTACAAGGGATCACTACAACATGTAAGTAATGTTAACTACAGGGGAACACTACAGCATGTGAGTAATGTTACAAACAGGGTAACACTACAACATGTGAGTAATGTTAGCTACAGGAGAAACACTACAACATGTGAGTATTTTTAGCTACAGGGAACACTACAGCATATAAGTAATGTTATCTAAAGGGGAACACTACAGCATATACGTAATGTTAGCGATAGGGGAACACTACAGCATATGAGTAACGTTACTTACAGGGGATCACTACAGCATGTGAGTAATGTTAGCTACAGGGGAACACTATGGCGTATGAGTAATGTTACCTACAGGGGAAGACTACAGCACGTGAGTAATGTTAGCTACAGGGAACACTACAGCATATGAGTAATGTTAGCTATAGGGGAACACTACAGCATGTGAGTAATGTTAGCTATAAGTGAAAAATATAGCATGTGAGTAATGTTAGCCACAGGGGAACACTACACTATAGCAAGTGAGTAATGTTAGCTGCAGGGGACCACTGCAGCATGTGAATAATGTTAGCTATAGGTGAACACTACAGCATGTGAGTAATGTTAACTACAGGAGAATACTACAGCATGTGGGTAATGTTAGCTACAGGGGTACACTACAGCATGTGAGTAATGTTAGCTATAGGTGAACACTACAGCATGTGAGTAATGTTAACTACAGGGGAATACTACAGCATGTGAGTAATGTTAGCTACAGGGGTAAACTACAGAATATGAATAATGCTAGCTATAGGGGGAAAACTACAGATGTGAGTAATGTTAACTATAGGTAAACAATATAGCATGTGAGTAATGTTAGCCACAGAGAAACACTACACTACAGCATATGAGTAATGTTAACTACAGGGGCACACTATAGCATGTAGGTATTGTTAGCTACAAGGGATCACTACAACATGTGAGAAATGTTACCTACAGGGGAACACTACAGCATGTGAGTAATGTTAGCTACAAGGGATCACTACAACATGTGAGTAATGTTACAAACAGGGGAACACTACCACATGCGAGTAATGTTAGGTATAGTGGAAACACTAAAATATGCGAGTAAAGATAGCTATAAGGGAAAACTACAGCATATGAGTAATGTTAGCTACAGGGGAACACTACAGCATATGAGTAATGTTACCTACAGGGGAAAGCTACAGCATGTGAGTAATATTAGCTACAAAGGAACACTACAGCATATGACTAATGTTAGCTACAGGGGAAAACTACAGTATGTGAGTAGCATGTGAGTAATATTAGACACAGGAGAACACTACACTACAGCAAGTGAGTAATGTTAGCTACAGGGGAACCCTACAGCATGTGGGTAATGTTAGCTACAGGGGAACACTACAGCATGTGAGTAATGTTAGCTATAGGGGAACACTACAGTATGTGAGTAATGTTAGCTGCAGGGGAACACTACAGAATGTGAGTAATGTTACCTACAGGGGAACACTACAGCATGTGAGTAATGTTAGCTACAAGGGAAGACTACAGCATTCGAATAATGTTAGCTATAGGGGGAACAATACAGATGTGAGTAATGGTAGCTATAGGTGAACAATATATCATGAGAGTAATGTTAGCCACAGGAGAACACTACACTACAGCATGTGAGTAATGTTAGCTACAGGGGAACACTACAGCATGTGGGTATTGGTAGCTACAATGGATCACTACAACATGTGAGTAATGTTACCTACAGGGGAAAATTACAGCATGTAAGTAATGTTACAAACAGGGGAACACCACCGCATGTGAGTAATGTGAGCTACAGGGGAACACTACAGCATGTGAGTAATGTTACCTACAGGTGAACACTACAGCATGTGAGTGATGTTACCTACAAGGTAACACTACAGCATATGAGTATTGTAAGCTACAGGGGAATACTACAGCATATGAGTAATGTTACCTACAGGGGAAGACTACAGCTTGTGAGTAATGTTAGCTACAGGGAACACTACAACATATGAGTAATGTTATCTAAAGGGGAACACTACAGCATATGAATAATGTTAGCTATAGGGGAACACTGCAGCATATGAGTAATGTTACATACAGGGGAACACTACAGCATGTGAGTAATGTTAGCTACAGGGGAACACTACATCACATGGGTAATGTTAGCTATAAGTGAACAATATAGCATGTGAGTAATGGTAGCCACAGGGGAACACTACCCTACAGCAAGTGAGTAATGTTAGCTTCAGGGGACCACTGCAGCATGTGAGTAATGTTAGCTACAGGGGAAACTACAACATGTGAATAATGTTGCCTACAGGGGATCACTAGAGCATGTGAGTAATGTTAGCTACAGGGGAACACTACAGTGTGTGGGTAATGTTAGCTACAGGGGTACAATACAGCATGTGAGTAATGTTAACTATAGGTGAACACTACAGCATGTGAATAATGTTAGCTACAAGGGAACACTACAGCATGTGAGTAAAGTTAGCTACAGGGTAAGACTACAGCATGTGAGTAATGTTAGCCACAGGGGAACACTACAGCGTGTGAGTGATGTTACCTACAGAGGAACACAACAGCATGTGAGTAATGTTAGCTACAGGGGAACACTACAGCATTTAGGTAATGTTAGCTACTGGGAAGCACCACAGCATGTGGGTAATGTTAGCCACAGGGAACGCTACAGCATATAAGTAATGTTGCCTTCAGGGGAACACTACACCATGTGAGTAATGTTACCAACAGGGAAACACTACAGCATGTGAGTAATGTTATCTGCAGGGAAACACTACAGCATATGGGCAATGTTAGCTATAGGGGAATACTACAGCATGATAGCAATGTTAGCTATAGGTGAACAATATGGCATGTGAGTAATGTTAGCCACAGGGGTACACTACACTACAGCATGTGATTAATATTAGCTACAGGGGAACACTACAGTATATTGGTAATGTTAGCTACAGGGGAAAACTACACCATGTGAATAATGTTAGCTATAGGTGAATATAGCATGTGAGTAATGTTAGCCACAGGGGAACACTACACTACACTAAGTGAGCAATGTTAGCTACAGGGGAATACTACAGCATGTGGGTAATGTTAGCTACAGGGGAACACTACAGCATGCGAGAAATGTTAGCTATAGGGGAACACTACTGCGTGTGAGTAATGTAAGCTGCAGGGGAGTATGGCAGCATGTGAGTAATGTTAGCTACAGGTGAACACTACAGCATGTGAGCAATGTTACCTACAGGGGAACACTACAGCATGTGAGTAATGTTAGCTTCAGGGGAACACTACAGCATGTGGGCAATTTTTACTAAAGGGGAACACTACAGCATGTGAATAATGTTAGCTACAGGGAACAAAACAACATGTGAGTAATGTTACCAAAAGGGAAATACTACAGAGTGTGAGTAATGTTAGCTATAGTGGAATACTACAGCATGGGATTAATGTTAGCTACAGTGGAACACTGCAGCATGTGAGTAATGTTAGCTGCAGGGTAACACTACAGCATGTGAGTAATGGTAGCTACAGTGGAACACTACACCATGTGAGTAATGTTACCTACAGGGAAACACTACAGCACGTGAGTAATGTTAGCTATAGGTGAACAATACAGCATGTGAGTAAATATTACCTACAGTGGAACATTACAGCATGTGGGAAATGTTAGCTACAGGGAACACTACAACATGTGAGTAATGTTACCAAAAGGGAAATACTACAGCGTGTGAGTAATGTTAGCTATAGTGGAATACTACAGCATGTGAGTAATGGTAGCTATAGTGGAACACTACAGCATGAGTGTAATGTTACCTACAGGGAAACACTACAGCATGTGAGTAATTTTAGCTATAGGTGAACAATACAGCATGTCAGTAGATATTAGCTACAGGGGGAACACTACAGCATGTGAGTAATATTACCTGTAGGGGAACACTACAGCATTTCGGTAATGTTATCCTCAGGAGAACACTACAGCATATGAGTAGTATTACCTACAGGGGAACACTACAGCATATGAGTAATGTTAACTACAGGAGAATACTACAGCATGTGAGTAATGTTAGCAATAGGGGAACACTACATCATGTGGGTAATATTAGATACAGGGGAACACTACATCATGTGAGTAGTGTTAGCTACAGATGAAAGATACAGCATGTGAGTCATGTTAACTACAGTGGAACACTATAGTGTGTGAGTAATGTTACCTACATGGGAAAACTACAGCATGTGAGTAAAGTTAGCTATAGGGGAACACTACATCATGTGAGTAATGTTAGCTATAGGTGAACACTACAGCATGTGAGTAACATTAGCTACAGGGGAACACTACAACATGTGAGTAATGTTACCTACAGGTGAACACTACAGCATGTGAGTGATGTTACCTACAAGGTAACACTACAGCATGTGAGTAATGTTACTTACAGGGGACACTTCAGCACTTGAGTAATGTTAGCTACAGGGGAAAGCTACAGGTTGTGAGTAATGTTAGCTACAGGGAACACTACAGCATATGAGTAATGTTATCTAAAGGGGAAAACTACAGCATGTGAGTAAAGTTAGCTATAGGGGAACACTACATCATGTGAGTAATGTTAGCTATAGGTGAACACTACAGCATGTGAGTAATATTAGCTACAGGGGAACACTACAACATGTGAGTAATGTTAGCTACAGGGAACACTACAGCATATGAGTAATGTTATCTAAAGGGGAACACTACAGCATATGAATAATGTTAGCTATAGGGGAACACTGCAGCATATGAGTAATGTTACCTACATCGAAAACTATAGCATGTGAGTAATGTTAGCTATAGGGGAACACTACAGCATGTGAGTAATGTTAGCTATAGGTGAACACTACAGCATGTGAGTAATATTAGCTACAGTGGAACACTACAGCATGTGAGTAATGTTACCTACAGGTGAACACTACAGCATGTGAGTGATGTTACCTACAAGGTAACACTACAGCATATGAGTAATGTTAGCTACAGGGGAATACTACAGCATATGAGTAATGTTACCTACAGGGGAAGACTACAGTTTGTGAGTAATGTTAGCTACAGGGAACACTACAGCATATGAGTAAAGTTATCTAAAGGGGAACACTACAGCATATGAATAATGTTAGCTATAGGGGAACACTGCAGCATATGAGTAATGTTACCTACATCGAAAACTATAGCATGTGAGTAATGTTAGCTACAGGGGAACACTACAGCACATGGGTAAAGTTACTTACAGGGGAAGACTACAGCGTGTGAGTAATGTTAGCTATACGGGAACACTACAGCATGTGAGTAATGTTAGCTATAAGTGAACAATATAGCATGTGAGTAATGTTAGCCACAGGGGAAGACTACCCTCAGCAAGTGAGTAATGTTAGCTGCAGGGGACCACTACAACATGTGAGTAATTTTGCCTACAGAGGATCACTAGAGCATGTGAGTAATGTTAGCTACAGGGGAACACTACAGCATGTGGGTTATGTTAGCTACAGGGGTACAATACAGCATGTGAGTAATGTTAGCTACAGGGGAACACTACAGCGTGTGAGTGATGTTACCTACAGGGTAATACTACAGCATGTGAGTAATGTTAGCTACAGGGGAACACTACAGCGTGAGAGTGATGTTACCTACAGGGGAACACTACAGCATGTGAGTAATGTTAGCTACAGGGGAACACTACAGCATTTGGGTAATGTTAGCTACAGGGGAACACTACAGCAGGTGGATAATGTTAGCCACAGGTAACACTACAGCATGTAAGTAATGTTGCCTTCAGGGGAACACTACACCATGTGAGTAATGTTACCTACAGGGAAACACTACAGCATGTGAGTAATGTTATCTGCAGGGGAACACTACAGCATATGAGCAATGTTAGCTATAGGGGAACACTACAGCATGATAGCAATGATAGCTATAGCTGAACAATATAGCATGTGAGTAATGTTAGCTACTGGAGTACACTACACTACAGCATGTGATTAATATTAGCTACAGGGGAACACTACAGTATATGGGTAATGTTAGCTACAGGGGAACACTACACCATGTGAATAATGTTAGCTATAGGAGAATATAGCATGTCAGTAATGTTAGCCACAGGGGAATACCACAGCATGTGGGTAATGGTAGCTACAGGGGAAACACTATAGCATGCAAGAAATGTTAGCTGTAGGGGAACAGTACTGTATGTGAGTAATGTAAGCTACAGGGGAATACAGCAGCATGAGAGTAATGTTAGCTACAGGTGAACACTACAGCATGTGAGTAATGTTACCTGCAGGGGAACACTACAGCATGTGAGTAATGTTAGCTTCAGGAGATCACTACAGCATGTAGGCAATTTTTACTACAGGGGAACACTACAGCATGTGGGTAATGTTAGCTACAGGGAACACTACAACATGTGAGTAATGTTACCAAAAGGGAAATACTACAGAGTGTGAGTAATGTTAGCTATACTGGAATACTACAGCATGCGATTAATGTTAGCTACAGTGGAACACTACAGCATGTGAGTAATGTTAGCTGCAGGGTAAGACTACAGCATGTAAGTAGTGGTAGCTACAGTGGAACACTACAGCATGTGAGTAATGTTACCTACAAGGAAACACTACAGCATGTGAGTAATGTTAGCTATAGGTGAACAATACAACATGTGAGTAAATATTAGCTACAGGGGAGCACTACTGCATGTGAGTAATGTAAGCTACAGGGGAATACGGCAGCATGTGAGTAATGTTAGCTAGAGGTAAACACTACAGCATGTGAGTAATGTTACTTACAGGGGAACACTACAGCATGTGAGTAATGTTAGCTTCAGGAGAACACTACAACATGTGAGTAATGTTACCAAAAGGGAAATACTACAGAGTGTGAGTAATGTTAGCTATAGTGGAATACTACAGCATGCGATTAATGTTAGCTACAATGGAACACTACTGCATGTGAGTCATGTTAGCTGCAGGGAACACTACAGCATGTGAGTAATGGTAGCTACAGTGGAACACTACAGCGTGTGAGTAATGTTACCTACAGGGAAACACTACAGCAAGTGAGTAATGTTAGCTATAGGTGAACAATACAACATTTGAGTAAATATTAGCTATAGGGGAACACAACTGCATGTGAGTAATGTAAGCTACAGGGGGATACGGCAGCATGTGAGTAATGTTAGCTACAGGTGAACACTACAGCATGTGAGTAATGTTACTTACAGGGGAACACTACAGCATGTGAGTAATGTTAGCTTCAGGAGAACACTACAACATGTGAGTAATGTTACCAAAAGGGAAATACTACAGAGTGTGAGTAATGTTAGCTATAGTGGAATACTACAGCATGCGATTAATGTAGCTACAGTGGAACAGTACAGCATGTGAGTAATGTTAGCTGCAGGGTAATGCTACAGCATGTGAGTAATGGTAGCTACAGTGGAACACTAAAGCGTGTGAGTAACGTTACCTACAGGGAAACACTACAGCAAGTGAGTAATGTTAGCTATAGGTGAACAATACAGCATGTGAGTAAATATTACCTACAGTGGAACATTACAGCATGTGGGTAATGTTAGCTACAGGGAACACTACAATATGTGAGTAATGTTACCAAAAGGGAAATACTACAGAGTGTGAGTAATGTTAGCTATAGTGGAATTCTACAGCATGTGAGTAATGGTAGCTACAGTGGAACACTACAGCATGAGTGTAATGTTACCTACAGGGAAACACTACAGTATGTGAGTAATTTTAGCTATAGGTGAACAATACAACATGTCAGTATATACTAGCTACAGGGGAACACTGCAGAATGTGAGTAATATTAGCTGTAGGGGAACACTACAGCATTTGGGTAATGTTATCCACAAGAGAACACTACAGCATATGAGTAGTATTACCTAACAGGGAACACTACAGCATATGAGTAATGTTAACTATAGGGGAATACTACAGCATGTAAGTAATGTTAGCAATAGGGGAACACTACATCATGTGGGTAATGTTAGCTACAGGGGAACACTACATCATGTGAGTAGTGTTAGCTACAGGTGAAAGCTACAGCATGTGAGTCATGTTAACTACAGTGGAACACTACAGTGTGTGAGTAATGTTACCTACATGGGAAAACTACAGCATGTGAGTAAAGTTAGCTATAGGGGAACACTACAGCATGTGAGTAATGTTACCTATAGATGAACACTACAGCATATGAGTAATATTAGCTACAGGGGAACACTACAACATGTGAGTAATGTTACCTACAGGTGAACACTACAGCATGTGAGTGATGTTACCTACAAGGTAACACTACAGCATGTGAGTAAAGTTACTTACAGGGGACACTTCAGCACTTGAGTAATGTTAGCTACAGGGGAAAGCTACAGCTTGTGAGTAATGTTAGCTACAGGGAACACTACAGCATATGAGTAATGTTATCTAAAGGGGAACACTACAGCATATGAATAATGTTAGCTATAGGGGAACACTGCAGCATATGAGTAATGTTACCTACATCGAAAACTATAGCATGTGAGTAAAGTTAGCTATAGGGGAACACTACAGCATGTGAGTAATGTAAGCTATAGGTGAACACTACAGCATGTGAGTAATATTAGCTACAGTGGAACACTACAGCATGTGAGTAATGTTACCTACAGGTGAACACTACAGCATGTGAGTAATGTTACCTACAGGTGAACACTACAGCATGTGAGTGATGTTACCTACAAGGTAACACTACAGCATATGAGTAATGTTAGCTACAGGGGAATACTACAGCATATGAGTAATGTTACCTACAGGGGAAAACTACAGTTTGTGAGTAAGTTAGCTACAGGGAACACTACAGCATATGAGTAATGTTATCTAAAGGGGAACACTACAGCATGTGAGTAATGTTAGCTACAGGGGAACACTACAGCACATGGGTAAAGTTACTTACAGGGGAAGACTACAGCATGTGAGTAATGTTAGCTATATGGGAACACTACAGCATGTGAGTAATGTTAGCTATAAGTGAACAATATAGCATGTGAGTAATGTTAGCCACAGGGGAAGACTACCCTCAGCAAGTGAGTAATGTTAGCTGCAGGGGACCACTACAACATGTGAGTAATGTTACCTACAGAGGATCACTAGAGCATGTGAGTAATGTTAGCTACAGGGGAACACTACAGCATGTGGGTAATGTTAGCTACAGGGGTACAATACAGCATATGAGTAATGTTAGCTATAGGTGAACACTACAGCATGTGACTAATGTTAGCTACAAGGGAACACTGCAACATGTGAGTAATGTTAGCTACAGGGGAACACTACAGTGTGTGAATGATGTTACCTACAGGGTAACACTACAGCATGTGAGTAATGTTTGCTACAGGGGAACACTACAGCGTGAGAGTGATGTTACCTACAGGGGAACACTACAGCATGTGAGTAATGTTAGCTACAGGGGAACACTACAGCATTTGGATAATGTTAGCTACAGGGGAACACTACAGCAGGTGGATAATGTTAGCCACAGGTAACACTACAGCATGTAAGTAATGTTGCCTTCAGGGGAACACTACACCATGTGAGTAATGTTAGCTACAGGGAAACACTACAGCATGTGAGTAATGTTATCTGCAGGGGGACACTACAGCATATGAGCAATGTTAGTTATAGGGGAACACTACAGCATGATAGCAATGATAGCTATAGCTGAACAATATAGCATGTGAGTAATGTTAGCCACAAGGGTACACTACACTAAAACATGTGATTAATATTAGCTACAGGGGAACACTACAGTATATGGGTAATGTTAGCTACAGGGGAACACTACACCATGTGAATAATGTTAGCTATAGGTGAATATAGCATGTGAGTAATGTTAGCCACAGGGGAACACTACACTACAGCAAGTGAGTAATGTTAGCTACAGGGGAATACCACAGCATGTTGGTAATGGTAGCTACAGGGAAACACTACAGCATGCAAGAAATGTTAGCTATAGGGGAACAGTACTGTATGTGAGTAATCTAAGCTACAGGGGAATATGGCAGCATGTGAGTAATGTTAGCTACAGGTGAACACCACAGCATGTTAGTAATGTTACCCACAGGGTAACACTACAGCATGTGAGTAATGTTAGCTTCAGGAGAACACTACAGCATGTAGGCAATTTTTACTACAGGGGAACACTACAGCATGTGGGTAATGTTAGCTACAGGGAACACTACAACATGTGAGTAATGTTACCAAAAGGGAAATACTACATAGTGTGAGTAATGTTAGCTATAGTGGAATACTACAGCATGCGATTAATGTTAGCTACAGTGGAACACTACAGCATGTGAGTAATGTTAGCTGCAGGGTAAGACTACAGCATGTGAGTAATGGTAGCTACAGTGGAACACTACAGCATGTGAGTAATGTTACCTACAAGGAAACACTACAGCATGTGAGTAATGTTAGCTATAGGTGAACAATACAACATGCGAGTAAATATTAGCTACAGGGGAGCACTACTGCATGTGAGTAATGTAAGCTACAGGGGAATACGGCAGCATGTGAGTAATGTTAGCTACAGGTGAACACTACAGTATGTGAGTAATGTTACTTACAGGGGAAGACTACAGCATGTGAGTAATGTTAGCTTCAGGAGAACACTACAACATGTGAGTAATGTTACCAAAAGGGAAATACTACAGAGTGTGAGTAATGTTAGCTATAGTGGAATACTACAGCATGCAATTAATGTTAGCTACAGTGGAACACTACCGCATGTGAGTAATGTTAGCTGCAGGGTAACACTACAGCATGTGAGTAATGGTATCTACAGTGGAACACTACAGTGTGTGAGTAATGTTACCTACAGGGAAACACTACAGCAAGTGAGTAATATTAGCTATAGGTGAACAATACAACATTTGAGTAAATATTAGCTAGAGGGGAACACTACTGCATGTGAGTAATGTAAGCTACAGGGGAATACGGCAGCATGTGAGTAATGTTTGCTACAGGTGAACACTACAGCATGTGAGTAATGTTACCTACAGGGGAACACTACAGCATGTGAGTAATGTTCGCCTCAGGGGAACATTACAGCATGGGACAATTTTTACTACAGGGGAGCACTACAGCATGTGGGTAATGTTAGCTACAGGGAACACTACAACATGTGAGTAATGTTACCAAAAGGGAAATACTACAGAGTGTGTGTAATGCTAGCTATAGTGGAATACTACTGCATGTGAATAATGGTAGCTACAGTGGAACATTACAGCGTGTGAGTAATGTTACCTGCAGGGAAACACTACAGCATGTGAGTAATGTTAGTTATAGGTGAACAATACAGCATGTGAGTAAATATTAGCTGCAAGGGAACACTACAGCATGTGAGTAATATTAGCTGTAGGGGAACACTACAGCATTTGGGTAATGTTATCCACAGGAGAACACTATAGCATGTGAGTAGTATTACCTACAGGGGAACACTACAGCATATGAGTAATGTTAACTACAGGGGAATACTACAGCATGTGAGTAATGTTAGCAATAGGTGAACACTACAGCATGTGAGTAATATTAGCTACAGGGGAACACTGCAGCATGTGAGTAATGTTACCTACAGGTGAACACTACAGCATGTGAGTGATGTTACATACAAGGTAAGACTACAGCATGTGAGTAATGTTACTTACAGGGGACAGTTCAGCACTTGAGTAATGTTAGCTACAGGGGAAAGCTACAGCATGTGAGTCATGTTAACTACAGTGGAACACTACATCATGTGAGTAATGTTACCTGCATGGGAACACTACAGCATGTGAGTAATGTTAGCTAGAGGGGAACACTACAGCATGTGAGTAATGTTTGCTATAGGTGAACAGTACACCATGTGAGTAATATTAGCTACAGGGGAGTACTATAGCAAAAGAGTAATCTTAGCTATAGGTGAACACTACAGCATGTGAGTAATGTTAGCTCTAGGTGAACACTACAGCATGTGAGTAATATTAGCTACAGGGGAGCACTACAGAATATGAGTAATGTTATCTACAGGGGAAAACTACAGCACATGAGTATTGTTACCTACAGGGGAACACTACAGCATGCGAGTGATGTTACCTACAAGGTAACATTACAGCATGTATGTAATGTTACCTACAGGGGACACTTCAGCACTTAAGTAATGTTAGCTACAGGGGAATACTACAACATGTGAGTAATGTCACCTACAGGGGACCACTACAGTGTGTGAGTAATGTTACCTACAGGAAAACACTACAGCACGTGAGTAATGTTAGCTACAGTGGAACACTACAGTGTGTGAGTAATGCTAACTACATTCCTCTATATGTATTAAATGTGCCATTACTTTAAGTATACATTACTATAAGTATACCTCTCAACCTCTTAGTGTAAGAAATCTGGACAAATCCTGACAAAATGGAGGACAAAGGCCTAAAATACAGACACATTTTAATTATCACTCTTATAAACTATGAAAGTTACTAGATTAACAGGGTTTGTGTAAACATACATTTTATGAAGGAATTAAAGTCTGAAACTGAAATGTATGTCAATATTTAGTGACTTCAGCCCTTAGATCATCCCAGTGATTTTCTAGAAAACCACAATTTTTGTGAGGAATAGAACAAAAATATGAGGCAAAAATCTGGACATTCTGTGAAAATCTGAACAGTTGAGAGGTATATGGAGTAATTTTGTTAATGGCGTTTGGTGTAAAGTAGCCATTGTGTCAGATTTTGAGACTGACTGCTTTCAGTATTGCTGAGAGAGAAGAGGCAATCATACAAGGCCAACTGCCATTTCTTCTAGACAAGTTGGTGTTAAGGAACACTTTGTTACCAATAATAAAAGTTGTAGGTCTTAGATGTAAACAGGACTGCATAATGTTTATCACACAGACTATGAGCTTTAAAAAAGGGATACAGAGCATTAAGGCATTCACTGACCATGTCTGCAATAAACTTTATAGCAAAGGCAAAGCTTCAGCTTTGGGAAAGCTGTAGTAATGCTGGTATATCTACAGGATGGACCTGGGTGGCATAGCCAAAGACAGCACTGGAGGTTCCTTCAACATTATAGCCATTCAGCATTAGGTCATAGGTCATCCCATCTTGACTCTAGATTGTGCTAAGAACAAACAGGCTTCTGGGATGAGAGAATAAATTAGGATTACTTAAGATGCAAGGTAATGTCAACTCTGAGATTAACTTCAAGGCTATCTTTTATTTGGGTCAGGCTTTGAGATCAGACCCTATAGAAAAAAAAAAAACAAATTTAATTATAGGATAGATTATGATTCAACAGCAAGAAGAGAAGTACCCCATCTTAATCGGTCTATATCACATCATCAAATGTCCTATTTAGTGAACGCTTATTAGTTGAACACCAATAAGTGAAAACACTAAATAGTGAATGTTTAAGTGAAATGTTTCACTGGGTTAAAAAACAGTTGGCCAACCCAGCAAACACAAGGAAAACATCACCAAACTAACCCATCGTACTTGGGAGGAGGCTACGTCCCCATCCCCAATGTGGGAAGCTGCACCCCCATAACTAAATAGACCAACTCTGAGATCACACTACAGTGAGGAAGAGGACAAATCCCTGATGATGGCTGACTGGTTGTTTTCCCAGAAAAATGTTTTGCTTAAACAAACATTCACTATTTAGTGTTTTTGCTTATTAATGTTCAATTAATAAGCATTCCCTAAATAGTATGTTCGATTGTATGATGTAGACCCATCTTAATCGGAAGGTTGGGCAATAAAGGAAGCCCAAGCTTAAGCTAGAGAGGCCCAGTATCTCCAACTGAAAGGTTTTAAAGGATTCAGTGGAATAATTCACACAATAATCTTCTCTGTTGGAAGAAGAATCCCAGCAAGTGTAAGGGGGCATTTGAGAGGATCAAAAGCAATATGCAACTTATTTCTCTGTTAAATAAATTTGAAAGAACCTGAACAAAATTAGATGAACCGAGTGAGGTGGAATCTAACTCCCGGCATGCAAAGTGGATATGTCATTTGAGGCATAGTCAACATTTTGATAGTATCAAGTCTAAAAACATAAAGGAAGGAGGGGAAAGAGAATCATCATTCCAGTTTTTCATGAAGGACTCCTTAGGTTTATAAAATAAGTAATGTTTCATACTGTAAAAATTGACATTAATTTGGAATCAGAGATAGTAAAAGCCTACTAAGAGACTGGATCAAGCCAAAGACATTACAGCCTCTGCATTATTTGATTATAGCAGGAATAGAGAGATTTTGTTGAATTTATAGTTTGAAATTGTGGAATTTTATTTTATGGCAATGAGTTGCAAAGCTTCAGTTTAGATGATAGTGTTTGTGGAAATCAGCAGCTTAACGTAATTACCTCATTGAAAAAAAACTAGATAACACGAAGTTGCATTATGCATTGGACCAAGATTAACATGGACAGAATGAAAATTTGACAGAGGACATCAATGCATCATACCAGTGATGAGAGGAACTTAGTTAAAGAGGACATTAATGGGTTTCACCAAGACTCTAGTGTAAGAATACAGGACAATGTTCATTGTCAGTGGTATGAATGGAGTCTCATCCTCAACACAATGCCATTAGGGAGTCCCCAACTTATGTGATTAAAATTATTCTTAATATGACGCCAAGCAATCACCCAGGATCCTTTGGTTCTTTGGATTTTGCAAGGATATATATTATAGCAATAATATGATCAAATGTGTCATGCCACTTCTCAAAGCCTTCCTGCTACTTGCTGAGTAAGGAGTATTATAGCTTTTCAGTGTGGGCTATGAGTTTGTAAGGATTTTTCTTTCTTGTGTTCAAGTGAAAATTGACAGTAGCACCCAGGCTACAAAGGAAGTTTATTGGGTTTAGAAAAATGGCAATAATAACTGATAACAACATACACTGCAGGGTAATCCCTAATGATGAGCCACAGTGATTACATTCATTTTATTAAGTAACTCCATCAATCATATAGTTAGTTACTAAAGGCAAGCAGAAATGTAGCCCCCCCACCCAGTGTAAGATTAGTACTCCCCAATGCAATTGTTATAGAAAAGAACATAATGTAAACACCTCCTCATGGGAAAATCTCTGTGAGGACAGTGGTAGGTGTGGATATCAATCTTATCCCTTACAGTCTTCACAGGCAAGGCATTAGCAGCATTATGTCCACTTACAGTATTAAAAGTGAGGCACAGGAAACAAATGAGCAGATCCCAGGGAAAGGACATTCCAAGGTCCAAAGCATATAATCACTGTAGGAGACTAATGGTAACACTTCCTGGAATTTGAGAGGCAAATAATATTAGTAAATATAAACTATTTTATGAAAACAAATAAAATCTGATATTTGTATAATGGCAAAAGTTATAAAATTGCCATGCGCTACTGAGGATAGTCCCACCATACACAAATACTAAGCTACATCTAACAATGACATGCATATGCAGGCTTATCAACTGCCTGCCCATTTACATTTGTATTGTAAGAAAACTGTCACCATAACAAGGACACTAAAGATGGTAAAACAAGTAAAAGAGAAAGAAAAAAGTGATAAAAATATGGCCAGCTATCCCCAAGAAAATGTTAAGACAATAAAGATGTTATCCCAGGTGATGAAAAAAACAGGCCTAGTGCTACTAACTGTAATTTCTAAGTCAAAAACTAATGCTAAATGCTCACTTTTCTTTGGATGAACAACACAGATGACACCAGGAATGTGATGACTTTCAAGAGGAATTATTGTAAATTTAATAAGTTAAGCATTATGCTAAAAACAGTCCTGGGAATTACAGTATATTAAATGTTATAAGGTCTCAAAAATGCTTTTCAAAAAAACATAAAAGGGTCTGATTCAGAAAGAAATGACCCTATATTCATATAGTTTGCATTGCACCATTGTCCATAGACCATAATAACATTGGAACTACCACCCTAAATGGATACCTCCTGATGGCAGGCGGGCACAGTAATTCAGACCCTTGATAAATGTGTATCTCCACCATATCATTAGAATGTGTCTTAAAGGAAGTGATGGTATCATTATGTTTTACATGAAAAGGAAGACTTCCAGAAATGGAAAAGTTCTGAGTAAAAATGTCTTCCTCCAGAATGTCTTATTTATTTGATTGTGGAGATTCAGGTTTTTAGCTTGATGGCTGATAAAGACATTTGTTCTATGCAGTTGTAAGAGATCAGGGAGGTTGGGACATTAACAGGTTATAATGTAAGACATAAATCATCTCACAGGAGTGAATGGTATAGAGAAGAAGGATACAGCTTCAAGCCTGTCTTGATAGCTAAGGATCTTTAGTCTGGTGATATTTTATTTAGGAACATTTGTGGTCTTTCTAGCTGTGAGATGTTTTTGGATAGTGATATAATGAAAGGAACACTATACTCTACAACTGCTCTGATGAAGACAGAGCACATAAGAATTATAATGTGACCTGGATCAGATACCTTTTGTTACTAACAAAACTAAATAGAAGGATTTCCAAACTATTATTGCTACATTGTTGTTAAAAGGTAAATAATTGTCTGTGAAGATAACCAGATTTCTAACCACTGTATCATTTTGGAATGGGGTACTTTCTATATTGTAAGCTGCTACCAAGATTTGTTTACTAAACATGACAGGACTGTACTTCTCTGCATTTAGTTTAACGGCCTTTCTAATACACCATTGAAGTGCATGGTTTAGCTCTTGCTGTGGTATCAGATATTGAATGAATGATGCAATAATTGGAAATTTAGTCAGCTTTGTGACAGGATAAATTGTTTGGAGATCTGAGAAGAGGTCCCAGTACTGAGCCCCAAGGAATGCCACTAGTCACAAATTTACTTTCTGAGGAGATAGCTGCTTCTTAAGCTTATCTATGTTGATTCTACAAGTAGGAGTAAAATATTACTGTGATATTATCTGTATTCATCTCAGTGATAATCATATTTTCAAGTAATTAATTGAAGCCACTCTGATATTGATGCCGACCATGGTATATAGCCACACTGATGTTGATGCTGACCATGGTATATAGGCAGCCTGATGTTGATGTTGACCATGGTATATAGCCACTCTGATGTTGATGCTCACCATGGTATATAGCCACTCTGATGTTGATGCTGACCATGGTATATAGCCACTCTGATGCCGATGCTAACCATAGTATATAGCCACTCTGATGTCGATGCTGACCATGGTATATAGCCACTCTGATGTTGATGCTGACCATGGTATATAGCCACTCTGATGTTGATGCTGACCATGGTATATAGCCACTCTGATGTTGATGCTGACCATGGTATATAGCCACTCTGATGTCGATGCTGACCATGGTATATAGCCACTCTGATGTCGATGCTGACCATGGTATATAGCCACTCTGATGTCGATGCCGACCATGGTATATAGCCACTCTGATGTTGATGCCGACCATGGTATATAGCCACTCTGATGTTGATGCCGACCATGGTATATAGCCACTCTGATGTTGATGATGACCATGGTATATAGCCACTCTGATGTTGATGCTGACCATGGTATATAGCCACTCTGATGTTGATGCTGACCATGGTATATAGCCACTCTGATGTTGATGCTGATGGTGGTACATAGCCACTCTGATGTTGATGCTGACCGTGGTATATAGCCAATCTGATGTTGATGCTGACCATGGAATATAGCCACTCTGATGTTGATGCTGAAAATATATAGCCAATCTGATGTTGATGCTGACCATGGAATATAGCCACTCTGATGTTGATGCTGAACATGGTATATAGCCAGTCTGATGTTGATGCTGACCATGGTATATAGCCAGTCTGATGTTGATGCTGACCATGGTATATAGCCAGTCTGATGTTGATGCTGACCATGGTATATGGCCACTCTGATGTTGATGCTGACCATGTTATATAGCCACTCTGATGTTGATGCTGACCATGGTATATAGCCAGTCTGATGTTGATGCTGATCATGGTATATAGCCACTCTGATGTTGATGGTGACGATGGTATATAGCCAGTCTGATGTTGATGGTGACCATGGTATATAGCCAATCTGATGTTGATGCTGACCATGGTATATAGCCACTCTGATGTTGATGCTGACCATGGTATAAAGCCAGTCTGATGTTGATGATGACCATGGTATATAGCTAGTCTGATGTTGATGCTGACCATGGTATATAGCGAGCCTGATGTTGATGCTGACCATCGTATATAGTCACTCTGATGTTGATGCTGACCATGGTATGTGGCCACTCTGATGTTGATGCTGACCATGGTATATAGCCACTCTGATGTTGATGCTGACCATGGTATATAGCCACTCTGATGTTGAAGCTGACCATGGTATATAGCCACTCTGATGTTGATGCTGACCATGGTATATAGCCACTCTGATGTTGATGCTGACCATGGTATATAGCCAGCCTGATGTTGATGTTGACCATGGTATATAGCCACTCTAATGTTGATGCTGACCATGGTATATAGCCAGCCTGATGTTGATGCTGACCATGGTATATAGGCAGCCTGATGTTGATGTTGACCATGGTATATAGCCACTCTGATGTTGATGCTGACCATGGTATATAGCCACTATGATGTTGATGCTGACCATGGTATATAGCCACTCTGATGTTGATGCTGACCATGGTATATAGCCACTCTGATGTCGATGCTGACCGTGGTATATAGCCAGCCTGATGTTGATGTTGACCATGGTATATAGCCACTCTGATGTTAATGCTGACCATAGAATATAGCCACTCTGATGTTGATGCTGACCGTGGTATATAGCCAGCCTGATGTTGATGTTGACCATGGTATATAGCCACTCTGATGTTGATGCTGACCATGGAATATAGCCACTCTGATGTTGATGCTGGCCATGGTAAATAGGCAGCCTGATGTTGATGTTGACCATGGTATATAGCCACTCTGATGTTGATGCTGACCATGGTATATAGCCACTCTGATGTTGATGTTGACCATGTGTTGATATCCAAGTGTAAACTCATCTCTTAGGCTGTTAAAATGGAGTGCTTGCGATGACTAGTGATTAGCAGAACTCTACCAGTCTACATACTGCTTCATTTCATTATCTGAGGTCAAACCTGACTGTTACTGCAACTGTTCTTCGACTACCAAGTTATCATTCCAATCGTCTATGATGCCCACAATATCGTTGTTTAGTGTTATTCTAAAAAGGCGGTATAGATCCTTATGAAATGGGTCAGCCTGGTTCTGTTCAGCATCAGAACACAAACTCATACCACTGAGGTCTTGAGTCAGTTACCTTTTTGTCTGGCTGAGATCATTCTATCAGTTTTGGTTTATAATCAAGCTCTGGTTGTGACACCCTTCTATTAACTATGATGGCTATTCTATTTCTATTGAAATATTATGGTCCACATAGACAGTGTGATGGTAATCTGGTGTAAAATAACCCATTCCAGTCCATTTCAGTTCACTATTTCACAAGAAGGCAATGATTATTCTTTTTTACTCAAATAATTTTTATTTTCATAAACAGGTATTTTAGTTGAAACTATTACACCATAATCTAAACATTACCTTATGAATAACTAGGCAATGTTTATTCTTGTTCTCAGCCTTGGTTCATAGTTTTTAAATTGCAACTTCAAATGTGCAGAATTCTTTGCAGCACTGGACATTCCTTTCTTAATGTTTAGTTTGTTAGAAATACAGCCCTCATCAAGGCAAGCAGTTTAAAAAATGAATGCTTTTTGAGTGGTTGCTAATGTGCATTAAGTCATTTTATTGTGTTAAATCCATGCATTTGTCCTGTTGCAGTTTTTTAGCTATATATTTTAAAAGAAAGCTGCATTCAAATCACCTCCTAATAAAGAATAATCTCATCATTTTATAGAAACAAAACTACCTTATGTGTATTTCAAGCAAAATATCATGTTTCATATTGATGATGTGATTAAGATTAATCAGTGCTATCCCTCATTGATCATGCACTTGCTCAATTATATAAATGAAGTACAAAAGTAAAGGAAGCATTGTAATAGTTCTTTAAGCATTTGAATTACTTGATGTGATTTTAAATTCATTTTAACAGTCTGAACCTGCCCATGTTCATAAATTCCAGTACATAGTTACACTGCATTTTGCTGTTTAAGTGGTCTAACTGCTGGTATTAAAACCTTAGTTTCATTCTGAATGTACAGAGTATATGTGTTTATGTCATGCTAGTTCAGGAATTGTCTTTGCTTTGCTTTGGGGCAGTTCCAGGTCAGTCATCTCAGATCTAAAGGTCTAATTGTTTTTGCCTCCTACCCATTTTGTCTTGTGTTCTTAAACCCAGTGTATCTGTTGTTGCCTGCCCCTTATGATAATTTGACAACATATGTCCCTCCCACTACCCATTTATTGGCTGTTGACAATAAGCGCATAGGTATCATTTCGCAACGTCTCCCTCCTTCAGCTACTCACAAGGCTAAAAGACCTTTGATAAAATTGCTTAATATTGAGAGTACTGATACTGCTTGCCTTGATTTTTTTGTCAAATTAGTGAGGTTTTTTTTTTTTACTGTAGTTAGTTTACTGGTTCTTGCTGGTGGCAGAAGACTACATGTTTTCTGCTGAACTTCAAATACTCAGTAGCAAGTCTACCTAAACATTATCCTACAACTAAACTAGGGTAGCAAAAAATTTGGAAAGAGTTTAACTGTGCATTCCTAGTCTCAGAAAAAGCATATGGCAAGGTGCCAAGAAAGCTGATTTGGGCAGTCCTGCAGTAGTTTCAAGTCCCAGAAAACTTGTTAGAATTATTGCAAACTATGTACATATGTACAAGGATCCATTGACTGAAGTATGAGCAGTGTTTGGTGTCACAGATGGGTGAGGGAATTAGAGGTGATGTTAATGAAGTGCCTGAGATGGGTGGTAGGATGTGCACTGCGGGACAGGTAAAGAAATGATGACATAAGAGCAGAAGTCAAAGTAGCACCAATTGCAGAAAAGCTCAAAGAGAACAGATTCCAGTGATTCGAGCACGTGTAGAAAAGCAGAAGACAGTCTGGTGAAGAAGATTTGGGACAGACAAGAAGAATGCAAGAGGAAACGGGGGCATTCAGCAAGAGGTGGATGGGTTGTGTGAGAGAAGACCTGTGACGGTCAGGTATGAGTGTCAAAGAAGGTAGGAAAGTGGCACTGAATAGAGAGAGAGAGATGGAGACAGCTGACATGACACCCCAACCCCATGTGGAAAATGAGAAAAAGGATGTTGCTGATGACGATGATGATGATGAACTACAAGCAGTTATACAGTTACCCTTACCCCAGAGTCAGTCTTGTCATTATTGTGGACCAGCATTTCCTCATAACTTCTGTACCCTTCCTGACTGAGACTGGTATCATGAGACAAGTGTAATAACTGTCTTATGCTGTCTGATGATCATCAATTACTCAAACGATAGGTCTATATTAGAAGACCGAAATATTACTTCAGCGAATGCTCACATGATCAAAAACACTGGTAAACGAACTGCTGATTGTGAGGGTCTGCACCCCCCATACCCCCTGTTAACTATATATTCCAACTTTGAGATCGCACTATAGTCCGGAAAGGGCAAAAATATCCCACTCTTCACTTTACAGCAACCCCACAAACACCCTTTTGTTTACCAGCATTTTTGCTCATGTGAGCATTCGCTGAAGTAAACTTTCAGGTTTATAATATAGACCCCAAATGACATAACACAGTGTGTCAGAGATATGCATATATAATATCCTTGGAGGCAAAAATCTGACAAACAGTAAACTCAGACACCAAAATCATCAGCAGTGCACCACATCTCACACATTTCCAAGGCCGTCGGAATGCACATAATCCATAATATGCTGAGATTATAAAGATTAACTAACCTGAACCTCAAAGACCTCCGAAACATAACACATGACTAAACCACACTCAGCCAGTTAAGCCTACCTCCTCACATAGTACAAGGAGTCCCAAAGTCACAGATCCTGAGTCCATAAGATGGGTATCTACCCAACCAAACTTTCTAGTTAATGGTGACTCCATATTAAAACATACAGTGTTTCAATTATCAGGCTACAATGTTTCAATTACCAGGCTAAGCAAGGAAAGAGTTGTGGTTAGTTACTTGTCTGGTGCCAGAACCCATCAGACCAAGCATGCACGCAAGTCTTTGAACAACAAGTACCAGTATGACTCAATTATAGCTTGTGCTGGTGTCAATGGTATAAGGTGTACCTCCATGAACTATATGAAGAGAGACATGATGGAGCTCTCAGACTATTTGTCCAAGGTGGGTATGACTCTAGCATTAAGATACATTTTACCTTTACTAAGGATGATGCTGCAATTTGAGCATTAAAATAATTGACTTTAACAATTGACTTAGTTTTTTTGTGTCATTAAAAGGTGGTCCAATATTTGTCAGCCTGAGAGGATATGATCTTCAAATCACACTGCTTCACAAGGGTTGGCCTGCATCTCTCCCCTCTAGGGTTTGGATTATTGGCAAAGACATTGTCCATCTCCATAGTGCCTTTTTTAGGCAATGCCAAGCTGATAAACCTACCAACATAATGAAACAAGCAAAGGAAAATATGAAGGTGTTACTGATCAAAGCTAGAAGCCTAAACAAGAAACTTCCCTCCCTACAAGCCCTTCTCACCCTGGGCGACACTGATGTCTGTGTACTGACTGAGACATGGTTTAAAATAGGGGAGAGCACTATGGCTGTGCAGGGTTATAATGACTTCCACATGTTTAAACCAGCTACTGACCAGGAGGGGAAAAAGGTGGGTGTGTCTCAATCTACATCCAGAAGAGACTCACATCAAGGCTGGTAAAGCAACATACTGCACTAGAGCTTCTTAATGTCTAAATAACCATCAGAAAGGTCCAGTACCATATATTAGCTAGCTACAGAACTCCCTCTATGACATAAGAAAACAACAAGGCCTATCTATAGGAACTAGAATGACTCAGTATTAAACCCAATACCATTTTCTCAGGTGATCTAAATTATCCAACTACAGACTGGGAAACCTATACCACAAGTACTGCACAAGCACAGAGATTCCATAACTTTGTCAATACAAATGTCCTGGAAAAATTAGTCAGCATATCCACTAGAAGGAATATCATCCTGGATCTTGCCCTTACTAACACGAGAGAATCTTGCACCATCCCTTGTGTATCTTCATAACTTGTTAGGTATGACCATAAAGCAGTCTCCTTCAAAATAATACTAAAACCAGATATCCCTCCACCGAAGATTCCTTTAGAAATTTCTTTAAGACAAACAACCTACTCCTACATGATACATTGACAAGCTTCAAATTCCCACTAGACCCAGTTAACTCTGCTGAATACACAGAAATGTACATCAGCAAAGTATACCAGCATGTAAATAACTGCACAGATGCAGCTGTACCCTGCAGGATCAAGTGCAGGGCAAACCGCAGAAACAAACCCACATGGTGCAAGCATAATATCAACAAGCTTTATAATAAAAGGAAAAGAATGTTGACCAAATGTAACAAGAACAATTCCCAGAATGTTAGACCCCCTTGTTACTGAAATAAAAAGCAACTCAGGAGCTTAATAAAATCCACCATAGCCAAGCCTGGTGCTTAAACAGCTGCCCAAGCCAAAGACAATCACAAGGCATTTTTAGTTATGTTTGTAATCTCAAAAGCACAATGCAGCAATGTGCTGAGCTGATTGTGAGCTATATTATGTATACTGCAGCTGAAGTTATAGTGAACTTATTGGCTGATAAAATTAGCTCTAATTTCACCCCTCTCTCCCCTCTGTCTGCTGCTCATATATACCTGAAACTGGCATGCCTTCAGCTATCACACAAGACCAAGTCCTAAAAGGCTGTATGAGCCAATACTTTTTTGACTTTACAACTAAAAATCAAGTCTGCAATACATCCATTATTAAGGGATTACTATCTAGGATGACTCATATATACCTTTCCAGACAAGGGCCAGACAGAAAAGAAAACAACAAAATGTTTGTGTTTCATATCATGATGTTTGATGGGATTTTGCTTTTCCTGAAATGCTATATGAAATGTATACTGTATAACTGTTCAGTGGAATAACTTTTTTCAAATAACAGATATTTCCTTTTTGTTGCATTTTTTTCTGTAGTTTCAATCATCTGTCTTTAGATGTGGATGTACTCAACATTTATTAAACAAATGAGGGAAGTCAGACAAAAAAGTGAGACAAAAGCAGGAACTGGTTGCAACATATTCAGAAAAGGAGGTACACATTCTTAACATTGTAGGAACAATTATGTTTTATGCTAATATGAAGAACTGATATTTTTGATGTATTGCTAAAACTTGGATCACCTGAAACTAGTAGCTTTTGCATAACTGTCAGATGAGACAGAGTGGTACTAGGAAAAAATGCATGAATAAGAGGCATAAACAAATTAAATCTTGTATTTAGTAAATCTATACTTAGCCACTAAAAATTATTTTATGATATCATCTGTATTCATGTGAGTTATAAGCATCTGCTAATATGCCAAACAATATGGCAATTTATGGATGTTAAACATACGGACATTTTATGATGTGCTAAAGCATGCTGCACATTTGTACCATAAATTTATTAATGTATTTATCAGTGAAAAAGAAACATAAAGAAATAATTAAATACATATTGCACTATATGTAAAAAGGTGTAAATACACTGTTAATTGATTATTAAACTGTCTGTGAAGATCAAGAGATTTTAAATTCATTAGCATCTGTAAGCTTACAAAGGAAAGATGTGTCCTTGGGAACATTGTGAAAATCCTATACCAAGCCGACTGCAATCTTTGTTGCTTTTATAAATCCCTCATACTGGTAAATATTTCATGTGATTGTAGTCTGGCACGACTGTGGCATGATTAATAAAGCCCTGACTGTGATCCAGATGTCTTGATTTTGACTAGTAGGTCTGCTGCTGACAGAACCAGGCTGGGGAGAATTGGAGGGGCAGACAGTAGTAGCTTGCCCATCTAGGGGAAGAAAACGTTGGTTACAATTAGACAATAAGCACCATATAAGCTGGAGGTTGAATGGTACCAAACTGGGCAGAACTGGAGATGTGGACATGTTGGTCCATAGCTGATGAAAGTAGCTCTCATAGTGTGTGGGTGGTAGCATAGCCAAGCAAATACAGGAAGCAAGATGCCCATGCTAATGTGGGTGGTCACATCAGCTGTCAGTGTTAGGGTTAGAGCTCTAATAGACATGCTGCGACTGTGAGGAGGCTAGTGGGGTTGCAAACAACTTGTATGCTTATCTACAAGATGGCCTTCTTCAGTTGGCTTTTGCCCTGCATAGGGGGATACCTAATAGTATGCTTATCTACAAGATGGCCTTCTTCAGTTGGCTTTTGCCCTGCATAGGGGGATACCTAATAGTATGCTTATCTACAAGATGGCCTTCTTCAGTTGGCTTTTGCCCTGCATAGGGGGATACCTAATAGTATGCTTATCTACAAGATGGCCTTCTTCAGTTGGCTTTTGCCCTGCATAGGGGGATACCTAATATGGGGGAATGCAGGTACAGAAGACACATTGGTTGATGCTTGATATCTGTTAGGCATAGAATCTAAAATGATAATGAGATTATATATATTCTAAAAGCTACTCCATGTTTTATTTAGGCGCATAGGAACATAGGATCATAGGCTCATAGGATCAAAAGAAGTTAGTAGGCTAATGGCCTTTATGGCCCTTACAAGCCTACCTAAGTTCTACCCTTATTTCCATGATCAGCATCTATTACCTTTGTCCAAGAGGGACAGAGCTGGAACCCCTGGGGTAAATTTACAATTACCCATCCAATCACCCAGACTGCATTTGAAGAGGGGCAATAAGATGCTCTGTTTGACATGAAGTGGGAGTCTATTCCAAAGGTGTGGTGACCTCTAGGAGACAAGTCTGTCCCACCAGCAGGTTCTATTAATGTCACATACCAGGTTAAATTCTTTAGATTGAGTAACCATATACCATTTGACTTGTGGATATGCAGCATTAACAAAAGAAACATATATTTTGCTTATCCAATGTACTTTATTTTCATTTATTTTTTTTATCGGTTTACTCCCTGTTGCCTATGAGGTATCACCGCCCATGCAGCTGGTTAAGGTTCCTCCATTCAGCAGAAGTGACAGCTGACAATGTGAAAGCATCATCTAGACAGGCATTAGAGTTTATTTCCAATGTTCATAGGTTCATAGGTAAGTACTAGGCTATCTGCCCAGAGGCATATATAAGCCTAGCCACAGAGTGATGGCTTTCACCTCTGCATTAGATTACTAACCTGGGCCTCTGTCTAACAGAGCTCCTGAAGTGATCCCAGGGTAGAACTTATGATTACCCATCCACTAATCAAGATTTCTCTTGAAGACGGTCAGAGAGGAGCTCTGTCAAATATGGATTGGGATTCTATTCCAGAGTGAGGGGAATCACTGGGACAGGAATCTATCCCTCCAGTATGTCCTGTTTATTGTTGTGCATAGGTTCAAGTCGCTAGAACGAGTGGTTCTCAGGGATCTCGTTTTTTTGAGATGAAGCATGTCCATTAGTTCAGGGTTTGACATGGCCCTATAGGTCAGGCATAGGTCACCTCTGAGCAGATGGTAAGCGACTGAGAAGAGCTGTAGCTTTTTTAGTCATGCTTCATAGGGTAATTGTTTAAGGCCCTTAATCCTCTTAGTGAGGTACTTCTGTGGTCTTTCTAGTTGTTGTAGGTGTCTAGAGAGGTACATCCCAAATGAGGCATTGTACTCTATTATGGGCCTAATGAGTGAGGAGTAAAGGGGCACAATCACCTCCTTGGATCTGGATGAGAAACCCTTTGTGATCAGGTGTGCCACATAGAAGGATTTCTTGACTGTTTTGGCTATGTGATTCTTAAAGGAGAGCATGCTATCTACTTGGGTACCCAGGTCCCTAATTACTTCTTCTGTACTTAGTGGATTCTCATCTATGTGGTAGGTTGTAGGTACTTTGTTTTTCCCAAATGGGATTACTATGCATTTTTTGGCATTTAGCTTGAGGCCGTGACTTTGACACCAGGTGTTTGTCTCTGAGAGACCCTTTTTCAGGATGTCTGTGTCAGCCGGAGAGTCAATTATTGCACCCAATTTACAGTCATCTGCGAACTTGGTTAGCCACAGTCCCTCCGCATTTGTCTGTACTTCGGAGAAATATATACCGAACAGTAGGGGTCCCCGGACTGACCCCTGTGGGACTCCGCTTGTGACTGGTTTAGAGTTAGACATGGCGCCTGCCACTCTTACCATGTGGGTTCTGTCTGAGAGCCAATTGGCAACCCATCTCGTGACATGGGGGTTGATATTTAAGCTGGTGAGTTTGTCTATGATTCCTGAGTGTGGGGTGGTGTTGAACGCCTTAGCGAGGTCCAGATATGCTGTGTGGACCACCTTCCCTTTATCTATGGCCTTGGTGACTGTTTCAAAGAATTTGACCAAGTTCAGGAGGCAAGATCTGCCTTTAACAAAGCCGAACTGGGTGGGGTCCAGTGTCTGGAGGTTCCCAATGTCCCTGTTAATGAGCTCCATGACAATGCGTTCCATGGCTTTGCAGACCATGCTAGTCAAGCTTATAGGGTGATAGTTCCCAGGGTCAGTTGTGGCGCCACCTTTGTGGAGCGGTACGACTGTTGCTGTATGCCATTCTTTGGGTACATAGCCTGTAGAGAGGCTGAGTTTGAATAGTGTTTTGAGATGGAGGGTTAGTTCATTTTGAAGCTCGTGTAAGACACAACCAGGGATACCATCTGGTCCCATTCATGCTGTGTTTTTGGCCTTTGCAAGGGCTGTCTTTACTTGTGTGTCTACTGGGATGTGTGCTAGCCCCTTTGGTGGAGAGGTGGGGTAAAGTTTGCATTGAACTTGTTAGCCAGGATGTTGGATGAATTTAAATTGGTGTTAGAAAGTATGGAACTAGTATTAAAAAACAATTATATATTTTTTCAGGGGGATTTTTACCACCAAAAAGATGGAGTTGCAATGGGTTTGGCGTTTGCCCCTATATATGTGAATATTATTATGTTGTACTGGGAGAAACATTATTTATTTGAATGTGAACTTTTTAAATTTGTGAAGAGCTACTATCTCTTCTTGGGTGATATATTTATTCTATGGGATGGGCCTGATGAGTTTATTGATGAATTGATTTCTTTTATTAATAATAGCACTACTTTTTTAAGGTTTACCCATGAAATCAACTTGCATGAAATAAATTATTTGGACATCAAATTACAAAAGAATTATAACACTAAGAAATACAAATCTAGTGTTTACAGAAAGAAACATTATTCCAACGCATATTTGCACTTTGACAGTGACCATACTAGCTTACTAAAGAAGAATATAGTAAAGGGACAGATGATTAGGGTAGCTAGGATGACATCAGATAGGGAAGATTTTCTTAGTGAAGTTGACAAAGTCCAAAGAATGTTCCAACAGAGAGGTTATCCTTTTGAATGAACCCAATCTGTCAAAGAATATGTGATTCAGAAAAGGGATACTAATTATGTACCCCTACTAATTAAGCAGAATAATACAAACAATACAGCAGTTGACAATAATGGGAGTAACAATCTGAATAAGAAGATAGCATTACCATATTTAACACTTACTTATTACAAGGGCATAGGATGGCTTAAAAAATGTATTAATGAAACATGGGAGGTGTTTAGGACAATGTCCACCAGGGTCACCGTTTTTCAAAATACGTTGACATACAGTTATAGAAGGAATTAAAATTTGAAAAATATTTTTGAGAGAAAGAAGCATCTAGAGGTAGGTGAAGTTGTCTCTAATAGAAGAGGTACCTTTAGATGTGGTAGATGCCCACAATGCCCCTTTATAGCTGATGAAAAAGAACTGTGGATCCCAAGTTTAGGTATGACATTGAAGGCAAGAAAATACAGTAGTTGTTATACAAAGGGGGTGGTATATATGGCATATTGTAAATACTGTTGCGGATATTACATAGGTAAAACGGAACGACATCTGAGGAAGAGAATATATAAACACATTAGGTACATTAATAGGAAAGATGAGAACAATGCCCTTTATAAACATTTTCTTATATGTCAGCAAGCTAATTTAAAGTTTTGGGTTTTAGAGGAAGTGAAACATTTTGAAAGAGGGGGTGACTGGGAGACTAGGTTAGAATATAGAGAAATGATTTGGCAGTTGAAAATGGATGTATGTTGTGGTAAGGGTTTGAATGACCACATCTTTATTACACCATCCCTCAAAATGTTACCTGATGATCCAAAAAGACACAAAATTTAAGGTTGCTGTTACATAGAGGATGTTTTTCTCATGGTTTTGGAATAATGTTAAGTTTTCAAAAATATCAAGTTACACTTCATAATCATGTAGTATAATTTTATATTTTATATTTATATTTATTTATATTTATATATTTATATATAATTTTATACACAATTTTATATTTTATACATATATTTATTATTGAGCATCTATTGCATCTATTGGAATATATTTAGTGCAACATATGTATTTTTTATATATTTTTTATAGTATTTTTTTATATATTATATATATATATATATATATATATATATATATATATATATATATATGTATGGGAGCACTTTACATTATCGAAATATTGAAATCTCGAATGTCATATGGTCGAGACCACATGATCGACATTTCAGTATATCGAATATGTAAAGTTTTAAAAAATAACACTTTTCTTACCTTAAAATGTTACGTGCACACAGAGGAAGGCGTCTTGTATGCTTTGTGTGTACGTAATGTTGTTATTTATTTTGTGGTGTTGACAGAAGTGGGAAATCTCCCGTTTTGCGCTTCTGCATACAGCGCAATATGGGAGTTTTCCCTTGGTTAGCCACAGTCCCTCCGCATTTGCCTGTACTTCGGAGAAATATATACCAAACAGTAGGGGTCCCAGGACTGACCCCTGTGGGACTCCACTTGTGACTGGTTTAGAGTTAGACATGGTGCCTGCCACTCTTACCATGTGTGTTCTGTCTGAGAGCCAATTGGCAACCCATCTCGTGACATGGGGGTTGATATTTAAGCTGGTGAGTTTGTCTATGATTCCTGAGTGTGGGATGGTGTCAAATGCCTTAGCGAGGTCCAGATATGCTGTGTGGACCACCTTCCCTTTATCTATGGCCTTGGTGACTGTTTTGAAGAATTCAACCAAGTTCAGGAGGCAAGATCTGCCTTTAACAAAGCCAAACTGGGTGAGGTCCAGTGTCTGGAGGTTCCCAGTGTCCCTGTTAATGAGCTCCATGACAATGCGTTCCATGGCTTTGCAGACCAAGCTAGTCAAGCTTATAGGGCGATAGTTCCCAGGGTCAGTTGTGGCACCACCTTTGTGGAGTGGTACGACTGTTGCTGTATGCCATTCTTTGGGTACATAGCCTGTAGAGAGGCTGAGTTTGAATAGTGTTTTGAGATGGAGGGTTAGTTCATTTTGAAGCTTGTGTAAGACACAACCTGGGATACCATCTGGTCCCATTCATGCTGTGTTTCTGGCCTTTGCAAGGGCTGTCTTTACTTGTGTGTCTGAGATATCTGGAGCACCATATTCTACTGGGATGGGTGCTAGCCCCTTTGGTGGAGAGGTGGGGTGAAGTTTGCACTGAACTTGTCAGCCAGGATGTTGACAATGTTGGTTGATTCCATGTATTTATGGCCATTATGCACTAGCTCGGAGCATATCTGAGAGTTTGCCCCTAGACTCTTGACATAGTTAAAGATGGCCTTGTGGTTATCCTTAGAGTCATTGGCTATTTTTCTTTCGAAGTTGGCCTTGGATGATTTAATGAGGGAGTGCAGTTCTTTACTTATTTTGGGTTTTTGTTCTATCTTGCAGGAGTTTCCTCCTTCTGTTGTAAAGTTTATTTATGGCCGGGGTCCACCAGACTGGCTTCCTCTTTTTTGAGGAGTTGGCCTTGGTTTTATTTGGGATAGCTCGGTCCATGCATTCTTGAAGGTGTTCTTAGAATGCGCTTGTAAAGGATTCTGCCGATGGGTCATCATTTTCCATTTGATTGGGAGCTTTGAAACTTCCCACCTTGGTCTTGAGGAGTGTGAAGTTGGCTTTAGAGAAGTTTTTTACCTTGATTTCCTTGACTGTGGAAGGGGGGGTGGGTTGGGTTGTGGATGTCCAGTGTGATTAGTTTGTGATCTGATCTTACCAATGACGAGTTTACCTCAGGTGTGGAACATAGGTTCCCCATGTTGGTGATGACCAGGTCCAGTATGTTGTCACCTCTTGTGGGAGTGGTGACCAGCTGTTCCAGGGCGTTTGAGTTTATAAACTCAAGGAAGCATTGGGCTAGGGTGTTTGAGCTTGAGTAGTTTTCCCAGTCAATGTTTGGATAGTTGAAGTCACCCAATAGCATGGTGTTGGGTGGAATCTTCATACTTTCTAATGTTCTCAGGAATGCTGTGTGAGGGTCCCAAGACAAGGTGGGAGATCTGTAGCAAGCTATAAACTGAACAGTCAATTTTCCCGCTGTCAATTGCACTTGGATGGTCTCAGATTCCACGTGCTGTGCTACTAGCCTGGAGGTGTGGGTGTTCTTGATGAATATGGACACCCACCCTCCTTTTGTGTTCCGGTCCTGGTTTTGGGACCTAAAGGTATGGTAGGAGTTATAGCCTGGTAGTGCTGGGGTGCTCTCTGGAGCCTTGAACCAGGTTTCTGTCACTGCACATATGTTGATTTCTTCCACACTAAGGAGCGCCTCGAGTGCGTGCATTTTGAGGTTTAGACTTCTGGTGTTGAGCAGCATTACCCTCAGTTTTTGTATATTACTGTTGTTTATGGAGGCGGGTTTGTCTTTTGAGCCTTGCCTAAAAAAGGCAGTATTGAGGTGGCAAGAGTCTTGGCTAGTATTCGAAAGCCCAGGGGTGACAGGTGCAAGCCATCTCTGGCGAAGCAACATGGCTTGTCAAGCATGTCGTCCCAGGCTGACAAGTACTGGATCCCCTTTGAATGACACCAGTAGTTTAACCAATTGTTGAAACTGATCATTTTCTTCTTCATATGCTGGCATAATTTTGGTGAGGGCAGGATGCTACTCAGAGTCAGAGTCATACCAGCCTGGGCTACATGGTCAGGGAGCTCCTCAATGTCTCTTTTCATGTAGTCCAGGGAGGTACGTCTCAGGTCATTTACGCAAACATGTACAATGACAGAGTCATATCTATACTTGTTGTGGAGTGACCTGAGTGCATGTGTTATGTGGCTGATTCTGGCACCCGACAGGCAGCTTACGGTAACCTTCTCCTTGTTCAGTCTAGTGAGTGGGACGTCTGTGTGCCTGATTATAGAATCACCAATTACTAGTGTGTTAGGTCTGTTATTTAGCCTTAGGGGCTGTTTTTGCTTGGCACACTGATGTTGTGACGTATGTGTTACCTGGTTTCTGTTGTGGGGTGGGGGTTGCTTGGGTGTATGCTTAGGAGGTCTCTGTTGTTTAGGCAGGTTCTTATTTAGAGCCTCCGAGTATGTTTTTATGTGTTTTTGAGAGTTGTTTGCTGGTGCAGCTATGGCTGGTCTATGTGATTCTGGTAATGTGGTGCTAGTGTTGCCCTTCTCCTTGTGACTGGATGATCCAGTTGTGGGTTGAGAGAGCTTAGCCTCCAGCTTGGCTGTGTAGATGCATCTCTCAACATGTTTGTGATGGTTGGGAGGAGGAGGGGGTTGTCTGTGTACATGAGGCAATTGTAACATTGCCTCAGGATGCCCAGATTCACCAGGTGGACCAGAGAGTACACCTGAAGCTGTCCCTTGAACATGCCTGAATAGATGGTTTGGACTGTATTGCTGATTGGATGAGTAAAGAGCCTTATAGTTCCTGAGTATAGGGCTGAAGTGCCAGCTGTAAGCTAGTGCTAGTTTTAATGAGTTTTAGTAAGTACCAGTGTTAAAATGCCTTATTTCTAGTACTGCGTTGAAATGTATCAAGTTTCAAGGGAAAAACTGAAGTGCAGACTTCGTGGAGCCTGCAATAGTTTAACCACAGCTAAACAGTGCTGCACTGTGCACAAACCCGCTCGAAACTACGCTAAGCGTTTTTTAAACCAGGGAGAGCAAAAGGATAGAAATTAGCCCAAAATGGCCAATAAGCTACAAGTTGCTGGGCTGGGACCACTCCTACAGGGACAGATAGGCTGCTTAGAGTTCCCTCTCTCACAGTGAACAAGGAAGCCACCAAATTATCCAAGTATGGTAAGGGCAACACAGGAACCTTTACCACAGTCCTGGATTCAGCAAAGCCTGAAAACTGGACTAGACTAGTTCAGAAAGGCAGGAAAACAATGAGTTTTTTTGTGATTTTTTTCAGAAACAACAGAAATGCAGAGCTTAAATTACTTTAAATACACAGAGGAGGCTAGCACACTTGAGTGTGTAGCCTGCGACTGTGTTACAGGTAACTTAAATGCAAATGTGACAAACAGTAACTTTTTTCAAGTGCAACAAAGAAATAAGTACAGTAAGCAATGCAGATATCACTAGGGATCCACAGAAGCGCTGAAAAGCTGCATTTTAGGCGGGATTAGCATTTCAGGGAAACAACAAGCAAAAACAATACTTAAGTCCAAAGTCTCTCTTTTGTCTTTCGGCCACTTGTAGGACTCTGCAGGGCACCACGAGGAGCCTGCTGAACTGTATACAAGCACAAAACTGCGCTAAGCAGTTTTTATACCAAGGAGATCAAAAGGATAGAAATTAGCCCAAAATGGCCAATGAGCTACAAGTTGCTGGGCTGGGACCACTCTTACAGGGACAGATAGGCTGCTCAGCATTCCCTCTCTCACAGTGAACAAGGAAGCCACCTAATTATCCAAGTCCTGAATTAGGCAAAGCCTGAAAACTGGACTAGACTAGTTCAGAAAGGCGGGAAAACAAGGAGTTTTTTTGTGTTTTTTTTTTTTTTTTTTTTTTTTTTTAGAAACAACAGAAATGCAGAGTTTAAATTAGAGGAGGCTAGTGCACTTGAGTGTGTAGCCTGCGACTGTGTTACAGGTAACTTAAATGCAAAAGCGACAAACAGTAACTTTTTTCAAGTGCAACAAAGAAATAAGTACAGCAAGCAATGCAGATATCACTAGGGATCCACAGAAGCACTGAAAAGCCACATTTTAGGCGGGATTAGCGTTTCAGGGAAACAACAAGCAAAAACAATACTTAATCAAGTCCAAAGTCTCTCTTTTATCTCTCGGCCGCTTGTAGGACTCTGCAGGGCACCACGAGGAGCTTGCGGAGCTGTATACAAGCGCAAAACCGCGCTAAGCGTTTTTTATACCAGGGAGATCAAAAAGATAGAAATTAGCCCAAAATGGCCAATGAGCTACAAGTTGCTGGAAAATATATACCTTCAATCTGTAAAGCTATTCCCAGTGGTGAGAATCAAACCTTGCACCTTGTGATTGAAAGGCATACACCTTAACTACTGTACCACTTGGCTTTTCAGATGTGCTACATTCCATGTCCCTTGTGGGCTGATATGAGGCCCTTGGAATATCCCACTTCTAGTGAGAGTTTATACATGATTCTCTGCATGACCACGTCAGAACATTATGATTCCTCAGGGAGCTATTGCTGAAGCACAGTGCAGGTCCCCAGTCTGTCCAAAACATGGTCTAAAGAGAGCCAGCACAGCAGCAGACTAGAACCCCCCTTATACTGGGACGTGTTCTTCCCAGAATCATTTTTAAATATTTTGTATAATATTTAAAATTTGTTCATGACATCTCAGTTTCATCGGCAATAATTTAATGGGTTTTTATTTTTATTCTAAACTTTTTTTTGTTAATCGGGTACCAGTAAGTTGTTTTGTCAAGCCTGTTCTCTCTTATGATGGTAATCTGTGCAGCTTATTTTTATGTCAGTCTCAGAAAAATATGTATTTGGGGAAGGTTTGTAAAGTTAACTACTGGGCCAAACTGCCAGAAGTAGAAGTAACTTTGTGCCACACTTATATAAAGCTTAAAATAAAGTCATTCTTCTTCTTATAACAACATATAAATGTAAACTCCTGCCAGTTTTCTGAATAAATCTGCTTGCCCACTGCAACTTTTGTAGATGAGAAGGAAAACTCAAGTTGCTTCATTTTATGTCCACACGTCATCAGCCTCCTGTTGCTAAGGATATTGATAAAACATAGCTTAAAGAGATACTATTCTGTTTTACCTCATCATCAGCATTTCTTAACATGATGTAAATATGCATTAGGCAGTCAGACAAGGAACTCAGCATTAAAGTAATTTGTTTTCACCCAGAGGATACAGTTGATAGATTTTTATATATGTTTTCACTTCGGCTTCCAGCTATTAGCCTTCCTCACGTGAAGTACACCCTTTCTTTCCAGTCAGTGACAGCATGGCCATTAAATCTGCAATAACTATTTGAAATGAGCCATCATTTAGGAAGGCAAGAAATTACCTTTACAACAGTCATCTGCAGAATATCAACCATCCTGCATCCTACCTTTGCAAAAGGTTTCAAGTTCCATGTACTAACCTTCTCAAACAGCAGCTCAGAGACACAAAGGGGAAGTACAGTACCCCATCAGGGCTTTCTTATACCCTTAAACTATACTGAATGTCTCAAGCCCGCGAAAGGTTCTGCCACTCCCATTCTTTGTTCATTGGCCTATAGGCAGACCTCCTTAATGTGAACAGCTGAACTCTTTTCTGTTTAGCCTAACTCCAGCTCTTGCTAGCTATTGAGAACAATGTCCTCCTATACTCTTGGCAGCATATTCCCATACAGTAACAAATAGCTGTACTGTCACCAGGCTGAGAGTGCCGAGCCCACATCCTTAGTTCCCAGTCACACCTTCAGCACCTGCAAGCGTCCACTTTCAGGTAACAGGCTATGAAGTAAACTGCCACTCCCTCCCACCAGGATATGGGAACTAGTGATGGCCACTCACACTCACTCCCCTACCTAGTTCTTTTAGAATTTGAACCTGCAATCCTTCTTATCTCATGTAGATTATAGTCAAGTTTTTATTATTCTGTACTACAAAGGCAGGCAAAGTTGAGGAATTTGCATATTAAATGACATAGGACAAGTGCAGATGAAAAGTCACGTGGTAATTCATATCTCTGACTTATATGCTCTAATTTAATTAAATGATAGTATATTCTCTTCTAAGAGAACTACTAAAGACATTATTATTTAGGGAATATTACTGAAAGATTCAGAGAATCCACATCTCTGCAATAACTTTAATAGATGAGCATATTTTAATTAATTCAATGATTTTAATGTCTTGCCTACTTATTACTGCTGATTTATCTTGATATAATTGGTTAAGGGCAGATATCAATATTTTCATGTCAAATTTCATTAACCTGTTAAATTAAATAACTAAATAAAGCACCAATGTGAGACCCACAATGTGCCTAATAATTCTACAGTCACTATTAATACAGGGAATGTAATATGTTGGAGCATTGCTTGGCTAGGATCGTAAAACCAAAACCCTAATAAACCCTTTAGACATAATTTGTCTGAATAGTGGCTCTGTTAGGGAAAGAGTTAAGATTAGGTTAGCACACACGAGTAAGGATGCATGGGGGAGCTTTACACAATTGTATCACCTTACTCATGTGTGCTAACCCTAATCTTAACCCTGCTGTCACCCCTAACCCTAGTCCTTACCATTATCTGACCAAACCCCATTTCGTAACAGAAACAATACATAACACACTGAAACACACACATACACATGAGCAAACACTGCATGTATACAATCACACTAAAAGCACTCAGATATCACATTACTTAGCTGTTGCTCTAACCTTAAACAAGAAACACTCATACACTGTTACATCCTGTAATAAACACACACACAGATACTAGATCGGTCCTTTTCACTAGTATTAAATCTAATCCTAATCAGCAAACAATCACGCACAAACTTCTACATGCAAAATTGAACATTTTGCTATTTCTGATAGCTTTAGAATTAAAACAAAGCTCCCTTTACCTCAATACATGCACAGGTCACACACCAGAGTAAAACTTGATGAGCTGACTGTTTCATATTTGAATCAGCAACCAGACAACAGTTGCTAAACCAGATGATAGTAGTTCATTCATGAAAAAGCATTGTACCACTCCAGCAAATTCCGCAAAGAGAACAGGCAGATATAAAAAGCACAATAAGTTCACTTGAAAGTACCTTAAATACTAAATAACAGAAAATCTTGTAGATCGGACTGTAAAACAGACATATATTTAAAACTGAAGTTTATTCAATACAATTCTTGTCACTTTCACCTTCTGCTTGAAGGCATCATCAGAAACAAAAAGTAAATCAAAACAAGTTTTAAATAACAAGTTTCAAATCATAACAACAAATGAGATTCATTGTTTCAATTAGTAGCAAATGTATATTCCTCCTAAAAATTTAAAGTGCAAGTGCTCTATTAACCATGCCATGATCATTCAATATAATTAAAAAATTCCAATAAAATAAATGATTACTATTAATAAAATATGTAATATGCCCAAAAAGGGTTTATAATGTGAACACTACTTCATAAAGTTACAAAGCTTTTGCTGATAGACACTTTGTCATTTAAACCTAGTCTTTTAGTAGCTTTTAGCCGAAGCTGCCAGTGGAGTTCTTTCTCTTCTAATAAAGGTCATTTATTTCCTCCCCTGTCAGAAAACTGAACTGTATAACAAAAAAATACAAATCTTTTGTAGTTAGGACATTCTAATGTGTGTCTATAAAGTGCATTAGTAGATCTGCGTTTTTGATGTCATAAGAGTGTTCATATATTCTGTCTTTTAGCATTCTATTGGTTTTCCCTACATAGAATGCTGCACAAGATGTGGAAGTAGCTAGATAGATTACAAATTTGGCAATACAATTACAAATTCCTGGACAACTTAATGTTTTGTCAAAGTTCTCAACAGCTGGATATGGGCTTTCATTAATAAATTTGTAGTACTTGCAGAAATCACATTTCGCCATTCTAGATCGCTTTATATTATAGCTGTTGCTGTCTGTATTGGTTATATTTTTTAAGTTTTGCCCCCTACTATATATAATGTTGGGTTGTACACCCAAGATTTGTTTTGTTTTTTCTGAAAGTACATTATCCCATGCATTGAATAAAATTCTTCTTGATATTTGGGCTTGATAGTTGCATTTGATTAACATTGTACCCATCTTATCTGTGTTGCAACTTTTTTGTCATTATTTGTACTTAATTCTACAAAAATTGAATCTGAGTAGAAAATCTTAATACAGATGTAAATTTAGTTTCTCTTCCGAAAAGAATTTCATCTTTAATATTCTCCACTAGAAGGCTGGGATATCCTCTTTCAAAAAACATATTACATAGCTTTCGACTCCAATGCAGGAATCCACCAAAATGAAAATAAAATCATCGACCACAGTGTAGAAGCAGACGGCAATGAGGCACAAACCAGGAACTCTTGACAGGTATAAATACAAACGATTTATTCCACCAACGTAAAACACAGACTGTGTTTTACGTTGGTGGAATAAATCGTTTTTATTTATACCTGTCAAGAGTTTCTGGTTTGTGCCTCATTGCCGTCTGCTTCTACACTGTGGTCGATGATTTTATTTTCATATTACATAGCTTTGTCAATTCTGCTTGAAACCTGTATCTAGTGAAACCATTCTAGAGAGACGCATCATTTTATCCTTTATTATATTTCTAATTTTGGTAAAATGGGTGATTACTATTATAATGAAGTAGAGAATTTGAGTGTTTTTCCTATAAATATTTGAGATATAACTTTTCTCTACATAATTTTTGGATATAGAAGGCAAAAGTGCTAAGAACTGTATTGAATAAACTTCGCTTTTAAATATATGTCTGTTTTATAGTCCGTTCTACAAGGTTTTCATTTTTTAGTATTCAGTTATTAATACACCTCAACAAAATGAAGGTTTTACCTGAGGTAAAGTAACTGCTGCTACAGGACTTTTAACCAGACATCAGTAGATGGCATTCACACTTGACCTACAAGCAGCATGAATCCATTGCATTATGAGATCGAATATTACTGTGCCTGTTGTTAACTGTGTGACTTAAGGAACATAGTGTCTGACTTCACTATCAGAAGATTCTTGGTTTGATTCCCACTAGGGTCATTAGAAAGAATCAGATTTTAAGGCAGCTCTGGTAAAATAGAGGGATGAAGCCTTCACTACAGCCTAGGTAACTTGAGTTGAAGTTAACTTGGGTGGCTGACAGAGTGGGTAGGAGAGCAGGATGCATGCAGCCATAGTGTATGAGAGGAAATATGATGTTAAAATATTTATATGGTAATTTCAAAAGTTAAAATAAACGTGATTGTCATTTAGCCTACACAAGTGCAGTGTAAATGAAACTGCATGTAACAGGCTTGAATTAAGAAGACATATACATACATACAATAACACATACAATGGACATATATTCATCATTTCACATTAGACAGTTTACTATACTACAAATCAGCATAGTTTGCCTTTTCTATAATTTTCAGCAGCTGAATGATTTCTTATTGAACAAGCTCCAACTACACTGTGTGATTCTCACATGAATAAGATCTGGTTAGTATATTATTACACTTTCATTGTCATCTATATATTGTTTATATGAACTGTCTCTCATTTATTTGCACCAAACAAGTTGGCTGTCCTATATCTTGTCAGTGTCCTGCTTCCCTGAGATTATTTGCAGAGTTCAAAAGTCTCACTGCCTGAGGGAAGAAGCTATTTCTGAACCTGGACATTTTACAGTGCACTCCGTGGTATCTTCTGCCAGATGACAAGCATGTGAATAGTTCAGAAGCAGTTTGTGTAGGATCCTTGATTATTTTTGCAACTCTGTTGTGACATTGTGTTCTGCATAACTCCTGCAGTGCTGGAAGTTTTGAGCCTGTTATTGTCTCTGTCACTATCCTTTGTAGGGCTTTTTGGCCTGACTGAGCAGCTCCTGTACCACACTGAAAAGTTACACATTAGGACACTTTCTGTGGTACCCCTATAGAAGGTTGAGAGGATAGGGGGTGGTAGTCTCACTTTCCTCAGTCTCCTCAGGACATGCAGACATTGATGAGCCTTCTTTACTGTATGGCCGGTGTTTATTGACCAAGATAGATCTTCCACAATGTGAACACCCAGGAATTTTGTGCTCTTTACTCTTTCCATCATCTCACCATTAATCATGAGAGGACAATGAGCTGGTTGTGTTTATCTGAAGTCCATTATGATCACCTTTGTTTTGTTGATATTAAGGCCAAGGTTGTACTTGGCACACCAGTCAATCAGTGAGCTCACTTCCTCCCTGTAGACTTATTCACCAGTCAATCAGTGAGCTCACTTCCTCCCTGTAGACTTATTCACCAGTCAATCAGTGAGCTCACTTCCTCCCTGTAGACTTATTCACCAGTCAATCAGTGAGCTCACTTCCTCCCTGTAGACTTATTCACCAGTCAATCAGTGAGCTCACTTCCTCCCTGTAGTCTTATTCATCTCCTTTACTATGAGGCTCATGACAAGTGTGTCATCTGCAATCTTGATGATGTCGGTGTTGAATCTAGCTTTACAGTCGTGGATTAGTACAGTAAATAGTAGTGGAGACAACACAGTCTTGAGGTACTCCTGTGTTGATTGTGATGTTTTTTGAGTTATTGCCTATAAATACCCTTTGAGATCTTTCAGTCAAGAGGTCCAGGATCCAGTTGCACACATAGGCATTGATACTTAGATGAACAAGTTTTTAAATTAGCTGTTGTTGGATAACAGTACTGGATGCTGAACTGAATTCAATAAGCAGCAATCTAACATAGATGTCCTTGTTCTCATGGTGTGCCAATGCGAGATGCACTGCAAACAAAATGGCATCTGCCTTGGAGCAATTGGCACGACATGTGAACTGGAGTGGATTTAATGCCACTGGAAGGCTTGCTGTCAGGTATTTTATGACTAACCTTTCTAAGCTTTTCATAGTGGTGGGCATGAGGGCTACTGGTTTGTAGTCACTGAGGCCTGAGGGAGATGATTTCTTTGGCAGTTGAATAATATTTGTGTTTTTGAAGCATTTGGGTACCTTTGCTTGACTGAGGGAGATGTTAAATATATCCATGAGTACAGTGCTTAGTTGTTCAACACAGTCCTTTAACACCTTTCCCATGATATTGTCTGGTCCTGCAGCATTTCTAGGGTTCACCTGCTGCAGGGTCCTCTGCACCACTACTGCGTTTAGACTGAGCCTTTGTCTCCTGGGTCTGCATCGAGTTTCACTGCCTTGGAGCTGTTCCTCTCCGTGAACCTGCAGAAAAAGGTGTTTCTAATTTGCTCAGAAATGTAAGGCAATACACTATTAATGAGTTGCTTTCTGGGTTTCCTCAGTCTTCATCAAGCTACTGTGCGACTCTGAACAAGTCATTTAACAAGCTCCCTTTGAGAAATTAGAAAATTAGGCTATAGGCCCCATCGATGATCTCCTGGTCTGTAAGACTCATAACTACAGAGTTATCTTTGTTACAAACAAAACAAACTCACTCCCCATCCAGAAAGTAGTGTGCTCACCACTCCCTAGCCACTGAAACAGTTCCCTCCACACCACTAGAGTAGTTGGAAACCAGCTGGCTTGCAGTTTTCCATAGCCGAGCTACAGTACTTGGCACCCTAATCACGCAGCAAAGAAGTATGTGTACTCTTTTGTATTGTATGTAGTTTACCCTAGCAATTGTGTGTTAGAAAACGAGTGGCATGTAAACTACTCTATTACCCTTCATCTAGTATAATACATTTTAATGTTATTTTACTTCTGATATTATTTGGGTGAACTGGAACATCCCTGTTAAAAATACAGCTAATGTTAGGTAACTGAGACTACAGCAACCAGAAATCATACACTAGGAACCAATCCTTGCTGATAGAGTGCCTTTAAACTTAGTTACAGTCTGGCCATGAAACGTATTGTCCTCCCCAAACAAAACACTGACCTGCAGCATGGCACTTGTTTTACACTATTTGGCTGATAGTTCTTCACAAACAACAGCTCTCTTGCTTGTATGGGTGGTTGGACCAGCTCGGTTCGCCCTCGCTATGCTCGAGATCTCTCCGCTCCCCTTCCCTACCCCCAAACCTCACCCACCCCCACATCATCTACATTTATACTTAAATTGCCACTCCCTTTGGGCCAGACAGCCAATCCAACACCAAGCCCCTCCCTCACTCACAAAACAAAACTGCCACTCCCTGAGGGCAGACAGCCAATCCAGCACCAAGCCCCTCCCTCACCCACAAAACATACTCAGCATCCACTCCTGCTACCTGCCCTTACCAGTACAATTACACCCAACCAAACAGCCACCCTTCACTACCTCATCCAATTCTTTTATCACACTACCAATGAAGCACTCAGCCCCACCTTATTCACAATCACTCCACCTTCACATACTCCTCATGTTCTCCACTATGCTCCCTGTGCAAACAGTCTTTCTCATTTTTCTCTCTCTCAACCTCCATCTAACCTCCTATCACAAAAATATTATACGCAATATACATCCCCACTTCCCTATTAACTCACAACCCCATACCTCCACACTCAGTATCCCCCATAGCCCCTAGCTTTTTCAAACTAAGCAACACAGAAATATTTTCTTATAGACATGTTTCCACACCTAATAATAACATCTTAGCCCCTAGGCTTCCCACTAAAGCCCAACTCCTACTTCCTAGCAAGAAATCACAATTAAAGCTAAGTGGAGACATACACTCAAATCCTGGCCCTTATCCACCCCAGCAACCAACAAAACTTACACACTCATCCAACCCAACACACTTCACAAACTCAGACCATCTATGCCCAGTTTAGTAATCCTTAACATGAATGTATGAAGCCTGGTAAACAAAGTCCATGAACTCCACACAACTGTCTCCCTCTACTCTCCTGACATAGCTATTGTAACAAAAACTCAGCTTAAACACCAAATCACTGAAATGAAATAATTCCTCTTGGCTTTAACATCCACAGAGCTGACAGACACAACAAACAAGGAGAATGGGTAGCAATGCTATACAAAGACAGACTTAATATCAAAAGAATGCAAACAACCCTCTCTGACTTGAATGACAGTGAAATACTAATCTGTCAACTAGAAATTAATCCAAACAAACACATAACAATAATATCAGTCTATATACCACCTGGTAATATCCTCTCCACCATTGAAGAAGTATTCTCATTGTCATCCACCTCTTTCAACCAAGAGACTATCATCACAGGTGATTTTAATACTGACTGGCTCACCTGCTCCACTGCCACCCCCTCTAACACCATCAACCTACATGGATACACACAGACTATAAACTCACCCACTAGAATAGACAAACTTCGGGACAAAAAAGCAATTCTCGACTGGATCTTAACTAATAAACCTTCTCTAGTTTGGTACTCAGGCTGTCTTCCTGACAGTGTAAGTGACCACTTACCCACCTTCCTAATCAGGCAAAGAGCCAACATCCCCAAATCTACAATATCAGAGAAATTAGAAGCAGTAAGCACTTTTCTTCTGCCACCTTTAACTCCCTACTACAACACTGTAACTGGTCCCCATTATCTCTACTAAACCTTGACGCTGCTGTAGAATATTTCAATACTAAGTCCTTGAAATCTTAAATACTGTAGCCCCAATTAGAAAAATCCAGGTCAAGGCTAACTATACCCCATGGTTGTCTAATGAAACCAAACTACTACTCAGACATAGAGACAAGTCCTGGACCCTATATCACATCAATAAAACCCAAAACTCTCTGAAGATCTACTGTCACTTAAGAAACAAAGCCAAAACCCAAATCAAAAAGGATAAAAGAGTTTACTATACTCAAATTCAAAACACCCATCATAACAACCCTCAAAAATTCTGGAGTAGTATAAAAAAACTTCTTCAACCAGGTCAATCCTCAACTCCTCCTCTCACCACCTCCAATACTACAGATTCTTTGGCCACCCAGTTTAACTCTTTCTTTACTAACTCCATCTTATCCCTCTTAAATCATTTAACCCACACCCCACCAACCATTCCATCCCTACCCCCTAACAATTCCACTACCTTCTCCCTGACACTCATCCAAACATCCACAATAAGAAACCTACTGCACAAATTAAAACCCACAACCCTTGCTATCGACCAGTTCCAACCTCTTACCTCAAGTTAGCTGCTAATTCTATAGCCTATCCAATTTCTATATTAAGTAATAGATCAATCAATGAACAGTATGTTTCCAAACTTTGGAAGACCTCTTATATCATCCCCTTACACAAGGATGGAGTGTCAACCAAGTTCACAAACTACAGACCAATAGCTATCCTATTTCCCCTGTCAAAAATATTGGGAAAATGCATCCACACCCAGCTTATGGGATACCTAACTAATTACAGACTCCTAACTAACTCCTAGCATAGTTTCAGGCCTAACTAACTCCCAGCATGGTTTCAGGCCTAACCATAGTACAACTACTGCCCTCCTTAGTTTCACGGAAGCTATTAATCACCTAAAAATAACATGTAGCATCTATCTTCTTAGACATATCCAAGGCTTTTGACACTGTGTCACACCAAAAACTGTTACATGAACTTGCCTCACTTAACCTATCCCACTCCACACTATCTTGGTTTCAGAGCTACCTCACAGAATGCCATCAAGCTGTGAAATGGAAAAAGGACATATCCTCCCACCTGCCAGTATTAGTAGGGATCCCTCAAGGTTCAGTCTTAGGCCCACTGCTATTTACAGTCTTATACTGTCACTACTCTGGCTACCACAAATCAATATGCAGATGATTCAGCTTTAATATGTGCTGCTCCCTCACTATTTCAGCTCCAACAAAAAGCACAACAATCCTTGACAGAAACAGAATCCTACCTTTCCAGCCAACAACTTATATTAAATCCCAAAACAACTAAACTCATTCTTTTCTCTAACAAAAATCTGGCAGCTCCCTTTTTTTATCTTCTCTGCTAATAACATTAAAATAGAACCCACAATCCATACAAAACTTTTAGGAGTCACTATTGATAGTAACCTTAAATTTGACAAACATATCTCAGACATCATCAATAAATCCCATATTAAGCTTGGCGCTCTATACAGGTCCAAGTAATTCTTTGCCAATTCTACCTGACAGGCTATTGCTAGAACCTATCTTCTCTCTACCCTGTTATATGCCTTACCAGTCCTTACTAACCTGAGAAAATCTGAGTTAGCCAAGGTGGAAACATGCTATAATAAAATAACCACATTTTCCACAAATTCTCCATAGAGGTCCCACCACTATGCAGCACTCCAACAGCTGTACTGGCTTGAACTACCCAATCTCCTTCATTTCCATCAAATATCCACTGCCCATAATATTATTACCAAACCAGATAACTGTCCTGCACTTCATAAACTTATCCAGCCATACTCTAACCTCAGAACCCTAAGATCCACAGATAAATCTCTTCTTTCAGTCTCTAAATCATATAACAGTTTTGGTGATGCCCTTTATTCTAATTACATTTCCAAAGTCTGGAACACCATCTCCCAAAACACTACCAACATCACTATGTTCAAACTTAGGTCTGACCTAACCAACAACTGACAGTGCTGTTGCACTGCCCCCGGCTAGAGTACGCAACATTGTATACCCATAAATCACTCTTTCTCCCGATATGACACTCACCTTTCACCTGCTCTTATGAACAGTCATATTGGCAGCAGTTTACATCTATTACTAATGTATTAGTTTAACATCTAGACTGTAAATAATTAGCTAACTTTTGGCCTACACTAGATTGTTATAGTTTACTATATGTAGATAAATCAGCAGAAATTTAAATATTGCTTGCTTTCTCTGTACAATGTAGTAGTTTTACTTCATGCAAACATGTGTGTTGACATACTTTTTTAACTGCCTCTCAATGCAGTTCTCTTTTTGTAATTTACTTTTGTACTTTAGTTTATTCTACTGTTTGTTATTATTGTGGAGCTTTCCCCCCCAGGCCTCAGCTGAAAATGGGCTACCAACCCAGTTGGACTATCCACATAAACAAATGATAAATAAAAAATAAAATAAATACATATGTTACAGTAAGGCAGATGCTCCATCTGAATACACTTCCCAGGGTGTTGGACACATTCATTATATAGCCATGCTAATCACATAGTACAGGCTGCAGCATAGCTATGTGTAGAATCAGTGGTCCCAATTATTCAAGAAATAGTTAAGTGTTGTAAGCCTATATTACCAGTGCTCTTTCTTTCTTTCATATGATTTGTAAGGTTTTTGGTGTGCTTGTGTTGTGTGTGTGTTTTTTGGAAAAGGTATTTGTTTTGTTTTGTTGATTGTGGGGAATGTGGTTTGTCGGGCATGTGAAGTTTCATGCTTTTAAACTGTCGGTCATCTCAGTTGTCGATCTTCCAGTCCCGGTGTTCTCGTCCTCTGTGTTTTGGTTTGTCAGTGTTTTAAAGTAGACCCATCTTGATACATGTGTTTTGCAGCTATTTCTGTCATCCCAATTACAAACGGCACCTGATTCTAGATAAGGAGGTTGTTGGGAACCAAATCTGTCATGCTTTCATATAATTATTAGCTTGGTATGGGAAGAGAGATGCTACTGAATCAAGCATAATCTCTTCTGAGTGCACTGAGCCAGTAGCATGGTGATTTTCCTAACAATACCACAGCACCCTTTGTTCTTGGTGCTCAGTGATTCAACCCATTAGTATGCTGTTTTTGGGTTACATAAATGGGGTCTATATCACATTATCAAAATTCCAAAATGTTGAACACCATAAGCTCAACCTTGGAATCTCGAAATGTGATATACTCAAACGCTCAGAACAGCAAATTTTTTCCAAGAGAAAAAAATTTGCTGTTCCGAGAATACACACACACACAGCACAAGCACACCAAAATACATAATCCACACAATACACACTTCACAGAGCCCTACACTAAACCATACATACACTATTAGCTATCCACTTACCTTAACCCAACCCTAACCCTAAGGTCCCTAATTAAAGCACACACCCCTTACCTGCACCCTAACCCTAAGATCCCTAACTAAGGCACACTCACCTTCCCCAGTCCCTAACCCTAAGGTCCCTAACTATCGCACACTCACCTTACCTGCTCCCTAACCCTAAGGTCCCTAAATATCGCACACTCACCTTACCTGCTCCCTAACCCTAATGTCCCTAACTATTGCACACTCACCTTACCCGCTCCCTATCCCTAAGGTCCCTAACTATCACACACTCACCTTACCTCAGTCTACCTTAACCCAGTCCATCACCTTCACATCACAGTCGAGGAAATAGCAAAGCCGCAGAAACAGCCCACCAAATACTTTCCCTAGGAAAATATTCACTGTTCTGCAGCTTTACTATTTCAAGCATTCGCTGAATTGGGGTCGATATTATAACATTCAAAGTTTTAAGACTTCAGTGTTATAATATAGACCCACATAAATGTCATGGCTCCATTTTTTTCTGCACACCAGATCCCTCCTTCTTTATATAGCAAAAATTGTTTTCCAGATATTAACATGTTCTCGTTAATGCCAAACTGCAAAAAAAATAAAACAGCTATATCTGAGTCCTTTTTTCTTTGTCAGCTTTGATTGGGGATGCTGTTAAAGAAACATTTTTAAGAAAAAAAGTACAGTATTGTTGTGCTATGTACCAATTTTCATTTTGTTTGTTAAGCAATAGTATAGATGGAGAGTATCTTTCTACATCAAGAATTTGTTTTATTCTTTGTCTCATCAAATGCTTCTCTCTAGTTCATCAGGGATGGCTGTATTTATTATTTTAGCAATTACACTATAGTCTGTGAACTGTTATATATCAACAGTACTAAATAGTCAATGCCATAAAATATTTTAAATGTTATGTCTAGAGCATCTTAAGATATGATTGTTATAGGCAAAGTTTAACTAGCCATATATAGATATTGTTAAAATGTGATAGGAAGATTTGTAACAATCTCCCTATTAGATGGACCGAATACAACTATTCATAATTATAAGAGCAAATGTTCCAGGAAGTACTCGCAGTCAAAGTATTGATTCATATAGTCCAAAATGGGGTAGGATTTTGTTTGGTTTACAGTAGCTTTTTCACTGAACACAAAAGCACTAGTTCAACCTAACAATAATTAGTAAGTTAGAAATCAGTGAATAATTAAAGTATCAGTAAAACTCAGTTGCTTCATCCCTAACAAAAGATTGATGCCTAAACTAAAGATAACTGGCACTGTTACCTGCAATCAGAGCAGAGTTAACTACTTTTGTATCAACCCCTGCTCTTTATTGTTCACTCATTATCAAAATTCTCATTTTTTGTCTTTTTGTACAGTTTTGACATGGGTTGCATCCCTGGTTCTGCTTTTTTTTATCAGAAATGTTGTTTCCATAAGCAGCATCCTGTATATTTGGCTGATATAACTCTTCACTTGTTACACATATTTCTCTAATAGGAACACATGAGATTATGCTTTTAAAGGAAAATTCTGACGTTAATCATACCAGTTTAATTAAAATATTCCCAAAAGCTAATTCGGACTATAGTGGTATAATTGAAAAATAACTGTATGAGTAACTCTTATAGACTATCTTCTTGGAAAATGGATAAAGCCTTTCTTACAAATCCTGAATCTATATCATATTTAAAAAAAAAATCTTATTTATTGCTTTATTCTTGTGGACATAAGCTACCCTGTCAGCCTGGAATTCTTCTAAATCATCTCTATAATCATAATGCAAACAACCAGCTCACATGTTAAAATGCTTAAAAACAGAAATCATAGACCCTAGTAACTCTCCTGTGACCTATCCTTAATGTGTTTACAACCTTATATTTACTGAACCTAGAGATATAATCACATCGCCACAGTAGTCAGGAAATCCTTCTATGTGGCACACCTCATCACAAAAGGGTTCTCATCCAGGAAAAAAGAGGTCATTGTTTCCCTCTACTCGGCACACATTAGACCCATTATAGAGTACAATGCCCCTTTTGAAATGTAACTCACAAAACATCTGCAGCAGCTGGAAAGGCCACAGAAGTACCTCACAACGAGGATTACTGGCCTCAAACAGATGCCCTACACGGACCTTCTCAAAAAACTCCAGCTTTTCTCTGTAGCATATCACCTACTCCGAGGAGATCTCTGCCTAACATATAAAGCTATGTTAAACCCAGAGCTGTTGGACATGCTACACCTAAAGAAATCCCAGTCCCTCTGAGCTAAACACTCTAGGGACCTAAACCTTGTCACCACAATAGACAGGACATGCTGGAGGGATAGATTCCTGTCCAGAGACTTACTATACTCTGGAACAAGCTACCCATCTATGTCAAGCAAAGTTCCTCATTAGCACTCTTCAAGAAAAATCTTGATGAGTGGATGGGAAATAGGAAATACACCCCGGGGATCACTTCTGTGGCTCTGCTCGACAGGGGCACAGGAAATTAACTTTCTTGGGTGGCGTAAGCGAGGGAACCTTGTTGGCTAGGCTTACTTAGGCCCTTGGGCCGATAGCCTAGTACCTACCTATGAACCTATATACTCAGTCTCTTATAGACTATTAAGATGTGATCTGTGCCTAATCTATAAGGCATCCTCTGACCCAGTACTAATTGATATACTGCACATCCACAAGTCAGATAATATCAGAAGTACCTGAGCCAGTGTCCTTAACCCCTTCTAGAACATAGACGGAATGGTTTGCTGGGATACATATCAAATAAGGTTATCAATACTCTGCAACAAAGTCCCATCCACATAAAACAAAGCTCATTCGTGTCCCTATTCAAACTCAACTTACATAAATTGATGGAAACAAGGAATTTTACCCCAGGACTGCTCTTTGTGCTAGTAATGGACAAAGGCAGTGCTTAAAGGTCCTATTATAGAGCAGGGTCCACTTTCAATACACAATGTTATGATCTCTGGAATGCTGATTCATAAACAGGAAATAATGGAACAAAAATCATGGTAAGGGCAATCTTAATATCAAATGAGATAACATGGTTAGGCCTAAAATGGCCTTCCAGGACCATCAGCCTAGCATTCACCTAGGATCCAGTGAATCTATGACACTACTTCACTGTTGGACACAAAGTCGTTTATCAATGTATTTCTGGTTAAGAAATCCAAAGTCTCTTTAACATAAATACTTATGCTAACAGTTATCCTGTTAAATGATTCTGGCTCCTAATTGGCCATGACCTTCACTGGCTGTGCCAAACCACAAACATGACTCCCTTGTCAGAAATGACTGCTCAGTCTTTGATGTTATCTCCTTTCACAAAATATTCTGTACTCCTCTGGACTCTCATATGAACTGCTTCTGCCGTACTGTAATTTACATGCAGGTTTATAGCTGCTTTCTGAAGTTTAGATGCAGGTGTAAAGCTTTCTTCCATTATCTGGCCTGCACACATCTCACTTTAAAGAGGACAGTCCTTATCACCCCTAATCAGCATTATCTCACACATATAAAGACCCATCCATCCCTCTATCAGAGACTGCATTTAACTCCTGTTATAGCACTGCCTCGTTCCTTCCTACTCGGCATTATCCTACACATACAAAGTCCCATCCATCCCTCTAACAGAGACTGCATTTAACTCCTGTTATACTACTGCCTCGTTCCTTCCTACTCGGCATTATCCTACACATACAAAGTCCCATCCATCCCTCTAACAGAGACTGCATTTAACTCCTGTTATAGCACTGCCTTAATACATGCCTCTAACTTTACCTAGTCACTTTATCCAGAAGGCATTTGCAAAGAGAAACCATCACTCTCTGTTACAACACTCTAGATGACTTCTCAGCTAAAGCTCTAGTAGAAATTGCTTTGAGGGATTTGGAGTGTATTTTCTGTTTAGTGACTGAGTTAATACTAGGCAGAACTGAAAGACAAACTTACAGATATAGTTTGCATTTGAGGTAGAAGTACTTAAAGGCAGAACATTCCAGATAAGGTGTTGCTGTTCTTCCTTTTCACAACAAGATATGGTTTACTGAGATACTAAACGATGTTATGCCATAATACTTAGGCAGAGTTCATTTCTTTTTTTTACTCAAAATGTTTTATTTAATTTTTCAATGACAATAGAGAGAGAATTTTTTTCCATTTAAATAACAAATTATGATAAAACTATGTACAAAATTTACAAAGGCCTCAAGTACAAAGAAAAAAGGGAACAGCAGGTAATATAAACATATAAAGAAGGTTATACAATATTCACTAATTCATGCTTCCAGTATGATTAAGTGAAGACATATCTGAATTCAATGACTTAATAAGAGATATAATTTTCACCCAAGGATTATTAGTCCATTTTCTGGGATATATTCTTGATTGTTTAGCTTGTATTTCCATTGGCACTACTTCATCCAATAGAATCATGAAGTCTTGTATGGTTGGAATGGAGGGTAATTTCCATCTTTTTGTAATACATTTTTTGGATACTACCAGGATTTCCAAAGAAGGTATTTATTTTTGTCATTCATTGTAATAGATTCATTTCCACTCAAAAATTAAAGGTTTTGATAATATAAAAGAATCAGTAAAGATAGCTTGAAAAAATTTACAATATCACTCCAAAAATTCTTAATGTGAGAACAATCATAAAAGATACGAGACCAATCAGCCTTGCATTTTAAAGAACATCTCCAGCATATTACCTGCTCAGTGGAATTAAATTTAGAAATTTTACTAGGAGTATAAAAAGCTCTATGCAGAAATTTCCAGGATAAAATCTTCCATACTTGCAGATTAGAAATTAATTTAAGAGGGTGTAAAAAATTAAATTTAATCACAGGAATTAGGGACAATGTACAGTCTCTAGTAACAAAATCCCAAAATTACTGATTAGAAATATTTTTATATTTAATAATGATTTTATAAAGTTTTGAGATTAGATTTTTCCAATTAAATTCACCATGTAGCATTTCATGCATAAGAATTATAAATTTGGGTGATGAATTCAAGGAAGAGTTCTGTATTGTTCTGCATAGAACTTTAATGACTGGAAATAGACAATTCAGAGCTAGCCAGTCAGATGATGGTTAATCAAACACTTGAATCAAATTTTACCCATCTAAGGTAACTAGGTTCTTTGTGCAATTGTACCAGCATGCAAATCTTTTCAGTTGCCAATTGCTGAGATTATCTATGCTAATATTATCAAAAATGTTTTTTGTAGTTTTAAAGGGGAATAGAAGCTGGATCCACTGTTTAATATCAATATTGTTGTTATCAAAACTTCTAAAAGTATTCTAAATATGGTTTAAATTAAATTAGTGAGTTTAATATTATTATATTGGTTACATTTCAGAATACTTTAAAAATGAAGACAGATACAGTTCTTTCTCTCTTTCAGTGGTTTTTATTATCTACAGTACACACATGCGGGAGCCTCATGGAAAGCACCAGGGAGACTCCCAGAACAAAGGAATAAATAAGCTTATATACTGGTGATATTGCTGACAATACAAAAATAGAGAAATGAACCAATTAGACCATTATACAGGGCAATTAAACAATTAAAGGTTTACCCGTAAACATCAGACAGTTCACATCATCATATCTCTGGGTAAAGAAAGAAAATCAGATGCATTTCCATAAAAGGCACATTTCCTGCTTTCAGGCAGACTCTTGTTTTTCAGCATTTTCTCTTTGCTCAGAGTTCTTTCAAAGTTCACAGTACATAATACATTTTACTACATACAGACTGTCACATACTCAATTTCCTCAAACACATGCTTTGGCTGTTCATATTCTATAATCCCCCATTTCATGTTGTGTAAGCATCACCATTTAATCTATTATACATTTGTCGCAATTCTAGCATAACCATGCTACTGGTCTTTTCATTATTAGAAAACATTGCCATTTTATCATCTATATTCATAGTTGCAGGCATATAAAACTTAAGCACTTTTTTCACAGTTTTTGAAGACATTAATTTCAAGATCAGTGCTTTGATTAGGAATAAGACAAGAAAAGCAACAATTGCTAATACTGCAATTAATAAAATCAACTTCAACAGTCCACCTCCCCAGCCTGAGAACAGGTTGGTTAACCATGCCCATGTTGAACTATCAGTCACTAGTTTTAAGGCAGAAAATGTAGCATTGTTTAATATTTCAAGCAATTTAGATAGCTTTCTCAGTTCCCAAATTGATTTCACTGCTCCGTATGACGGAATTATACCAGCCCATGATATGATGTCATCACCCAAGTCCATATGGGACAGTCCTTTGGTACTAGCATGAGCTAAGTCATGATGATAAATCCATGCAGCATTAACTCGACCTACAGGATTGACAGGCTTCTTAACCTCTCGAACATTTCAAATTTTTCCTTTAGGTAATGCAGATACATGTCAAATAGCTGGAACCAGGTAGCCCAGGAAGCAGCTACCAGACCAGTCTCCTGGTAGCCATTTATATGCTTTTCTTCTGCACACAAAATAGCAATTTTCTACTTTAATGGTGATGTTGATAGGTTTGAAACTATCCTCGGCATCCTGTAGTCCTTGGAATATTTTCAAATAGACAGTTTCTATTTTCTGGGAAAAGTTAGCTATAGAGTCCTTAACAAGTCTTTTTACAGGTGAAAAGTCTGTTACACAACCCGAATTGTCTGCAATGCAGTTATATACCACTGTTTTGTTACAATGGCTCCACCCAACTCTGGTTTTACCCAGTTTTTGAAAACACACAGTTCCGTTTTGACGGAGGAACAACTGTAATGCTATTTTATCCTTTGAAATAACATTTGATGCATCATAGATCAAATTTGTCCAGGTTTCATTAACTCCTAAAGGGACTATATTTAGCATCAATCCCCCATGAACAGTAGGAATAGCAGTGCAAACCCAACAGTCTGAGACATTGAGGGATGATGCATCAGCGTATTTAATGGCTTGATAGGTATTGAAAGGTAGATGCCATGCAGCTCGTTAGGCATGAGGCGTAGTTGAAGCAGGAAATAAAAATGGCCACAAAATAAACCGACAAGAATAACCACCAAAATAGTTGTGCAGTACTTTTGTGGAAATGGCGGTTGCACTGGGTGAGGTTGTCCAAATGAATAAACATCAGGCATTGTCAGGTGCTAGTACAGTATAACTTCAGGAGTAGCAAAAGGTAGAGGTTGTTGACCTTCTGATGGGATGACCTTTTTAACGTGCGATATGTGAATCCAGGTGGGTGAGACTTGTAGTCGAACTGCTGATGATGTCGTCAGTAGGACCAGGAAGGGCCCTTTCCAACGTGGTTGAAGAGCTGTTTTTCGAGAGAATGACTTGACGTATACCCAGTCTCCTGGTTGTAGTGCCGAGGACAGGAAAGGATCAGGAGTTTGTTGAGCTGCTGCTACCTGGCGATGATGAAACTGTAAAAAGAAACAAGAGAAGTGCAATACAGAAGAATATCATGATCAAATGCATCATACTCAGAAGAGGGTGGTGGTGGAGTCATGGGCATTTGCATAGGGCATCCCATGAGGATTTCATGAGGAGAAAAACCTTTAGTAGGATGTACTTGAGCTCTCATAGAGAGTAGGGCTAGAGGTAGGGCCTGTACCCAAGTGAGGCTCGTTTCAGTAGTAATTTTAGCCAGTCTTGTTTTTAGTGTCTGATTCATGCATTCAATAATACCTGATGCCTGTGATCTATATGGGCAATGAAATTTGAGTGATGCCTAACATTTTACACAGTGAATCAATTAACTGAGCAGTAAAATGTGTTCTACGGTCTGAATATATTTGACAGGGAACACCAAAACGAGGTATAACTTCATAACAAATTTTCTTAGCAACTGAAATAGCATCATTCTTAGCACATGGGTAGGCTTCTAGCCACCCAGAAAAAAACATCAACAACAGTTAAAACATATTTGAAACGAGCACAAGGTGGAAGTTCAATAAAATTCCATTGCAAAGCGCAAAATGGTCCCATTGGTTTTGTCAGTGGTTGTGTGGGAGCCATAGTGCCTTTTGAAATGCTATACTATAAACAAGTGGAGCACGTGCTCAAAAAAAATGCTGTACAGAAGCAGAAAATCCTGGGGCAAACCAATCCTTTTGGATTTGTTTTATTAATACTTGTACCCCAACATTAGCTGGCAAGTGATATGTTTTAATAAGAGAATTTAACATGGACATTGGACAGACCAGTCTGCCATCTGAATGTTGCCAAATGAGATAAGAGCATTTAAAACAACCTTGAGCCAGCCATGGTCTCATTTATGATTCTGGGACTTTATCCTGTATAGCTTTTAACACTGTGGTATCAAAAGTAACCATTGGTTGCAGAGGCTGCAAAAAATGTCCCTGAACAGTTTGTGATAGAGCAGCCTGTTTAGCAGCCCAGTCAGCAAAATTATTGCCCTTAGTTTCAAAAGAGTCATTAGATTGATGGCCTGCACATTTAACAACAGCAGTTTTAGATGGTAACAATAAGTCTTGTAACAAGTTATTAATATATAAATGGTTTTTAATGGGTGACCCGGAAGAAAAGAAGTTAAAATCCTACGTTCCTTTCAGAGTATACCAAAATATCATGAACAACACAATGTGCATAGCGGGAGTCAGTATATATATATATATATATATATATATATATATATATATATATATATATATATATATATATAGTGACAGACTTGTCCTTGGCTATTTTGCATGCATTCGATAATGTCACTAGTTCCGCAGCCTGCGTGGAAGTGCCTGGGGGTAATGGTGCTGATCTTAAAACTTCAGTCGGTGTATAGACTGACCACGCTGCTTGGAATTCTCCGGGGTTTGTTCATAAGCAGGATCCATCAACAAAAAGAACTAATTCAGGATTTTGCAAAGGAGTGTCATACAAGAGCAACCTAGGAGAAAGAGCAGAGTTAACAACAAGCACACAATCATGTGGTTTGTCCTCATCTGAAGTTGGTATTAAAGAGGCAGGGTTCAGTGGTGGGCAGTGTATGACTTGTAGGGCAGGATTATTTATTAAATTCAATTTATATTTAGTAAGGCATGCATTCGAAAGATACTGTGTTTTTGTTTTCAAAAGTAACGCTTGAACTGCATGTTGGACTGCTAGTATTGTATCATGTGCAAGGGTTAGTGGAGCTGCCATGTCAATCAAAACAGCAGCAGCTGCTACGGCCCGTAAGCAAGCTGGATAACCAGAGGCAACCGGATCTAGCTGAGTGCTATAGTAAGCAATAGTTCGGTAGCCTCTAGTGCGTTGCTGGGCTAAGAGATCCAGGGCAGTCTTGTTTTGCTCACAGCGAAAGAAAACAAAAGGTTTGGAATAATCTGGCAACCCTAAGGCAGGATGATTTACCAACTTTGAAAAGATAGTGTATACTAAATAGAACAGAGTACTTATATTGTTTTAGTTTTCCGTTTTTTTTTTTTTTTTATTTGAGGAACGGACTAAACTTCAGTTAAGGAAAAGACTGCATTTGTTTCGTTAGCACTATCATTTACAGCATGTACCATTTTGCTCATATTTCCAATCATAACTTGTTGTGTTATTGCAACTGTTTATAACCTGCAGCATATACAACAATTTTAAGCTGTCATTATTATTATTACCCCTAAAACTATTACCACAGATGTATAAACCCATTTAGCAATTTGGTTCCAGATGATGACTATCCTGTAAATATGTCTAACTAATTATGGGCAGTGTCAGCTTTTTGTGTTTTACTATTAATGCTGGGTTATGTGAAACCACACATACAAACTGTGGTGCCAGTTTAAACAAACATTTTGAAATTTGAAGGCAATATTGTCTATTTACACAGTAAATTGTAATCTGTCTATTAAAGATACTTGCAATGACTTACTAAATAGTAGGATTTTATTGTGCTTGTAAATGTACAATCTGTGAGATATCTTGTCGTACTAGTTTTAATACCAAGCTCTTTTAAATCTGCATTTGGTAACTTTGCAACTTGTAATATTGATGTGCAATATAGTTTTTTGGTTTTGTTGTCCTATTATGGTACAAGTGGATGGTATTTTTACCACTTGATCTGTTTGAAGTACTGGCTTGTTACCCAGAATGGTAAGTAATTTAACCCATAGTCCTTTTTCATGCATCTTTGTGCTATTTGTACAAATAGAGTATTGGTAGAAATCGTACCTGTTTTTTTCCCATCAAATTTATTTTTATTTTTGTGTTATTATTAACATTTTTTGTACGATGTCTTTCCTTGTCAGACCTGTTATATCTTGAGGGGGTAATGTACAGCATTTAATAGAGACGGAGCTGGTTACTGAAATGTTTATGTCAGCCTTTGATTTTTTTTTTCTTTTTTTTTACCTTTATGTATGCCTGACCTTGTTTAGCTAACCATACAGTTACATTTGTGTTAAGTGTTATTCTCCAAAGGTACATGCTGTATGCTTTTTGTAACCAAAGTTGTCTTGTGATGTATTTTGTGTAGCATTTTCTTCAGCTTACTGTCATTTGTGAAATGTTGTAATAAACAACCCTGATTTCCTCTGTCTGGCATTTTACCAAAAGGAGTCCACTGATTACAATACTTATAATAACAATCACATTTTTTTATGTTTATCAAAACTTGTTTGTCCTAATAACTTTTTGGGAATACTTTTAAGAACCTTTGCACAATGCTTGGCATTGAGTCTTGTACATTTGTTTTTAAAAAAAAAGAGAGACAAACTTTATTGAGCATCTGCTCCCCCTTGTTTTAAAAGCGATGCATTTTGCTGCTGATTACTGTAAATAATGACTCTCATTTGATTTCGGTGGTCTAGCAAAGTCTTGTTGTTTTTACTTTGACCTTATAGCCCAAAGGCCCTATTTGTTCCGTTACTTAATCACACTGCTCTTTGATGTCTTTTAACTATTTTTGATGTTGTTTTACCTTTAACAAAGGTCTGTTATGTCCAATCTGTGGATCAAAATGTAGTTGTGTGGGCATTTTCCTGCCTGTCATGATTTTCAAATGGTGAAACCCTTGTCTTGTTGTTTGGAGTAGCTTTTGCCCGTAACATAATTTCTGGCAAATGTTGCACCCATGTAGCATTTTTTTTTCTTTAACTAAGTTTTATTTATGAAATATTGTAATTGCCTCTGTTTTAATGTTCAGAATGATGAAAATGAAATGCAGATGTCTGTGTTGAATGCTGTGTGCCTTGCCTCGCAGCTGCATTTTTATTTATAGTCCTTGAAGCATGTTTTAGACACTGAACATTCAGCTTGTCTCAAGCTGTACCTGACTTTGTTATATTGTATGAATGAATGCTGCTTTATTTGATTGCATGCTTTTAGCTAAGACCATTTAAACCTTTAATACCTGTATGCTAGTAAAGAGAAATACATGTACTTAACTGACTATATTATTTTTACATATATTATAGCAACAGATGTGTATATACATCTAACTAGCAAATGGATGTGCACATGCATTTATGCATTTTAAACCTATTTATCACTGTATAAATCTCCTGCTTTATTTTAAAATACAAAACTGTTTATGTTAGTAGAAACAGTGGGAAACAAACCCTTAGCCTTTTTTTGTTTGTCCTTAAGACTACTGACGACCGAGTCCTTTTACCTTTGTTAAGCCTCACACATGCAATCATTAAAAGCTGCCCAGAACAACCCTGGTATTTGTTTGTTTCTTTTTTAACTTCTTTTGCAAATTAGTCAATATATCTTTATTAAAACTACCATTTTCAGGAAAAGCAAGGTCACTGTCATTTTTAGTTAGGGCAATCCACTGGTTTATAAACATGCAACTGTCCCAGGACACACGATAAAACCTATAACCAGCTGGTGTACCTCTTTCTGGCTCATTTATTTTTCCTGCACTCGCTGCCATTTTCACTCAATAAGTTATACTTGTTTAACACAGGTTTAGCTAAGGCGTTATATAAACATCTTTTTACCCCACTATCATTCCTCCTTTCATACTTATGACGCCAGTATTTCTGTATTACCCCACACTCATACTGCACATTTAATAGCAGAGAAGAAATGCATGCCACTTACCTTAAAACAACTGAATGAGAGAAATGATATATTTTTCTGCATAAAAAAAATTTCAAATCTTTAAGGCAGGCAGACAGAGAGATGAAGAAAACACTGCAAAAACAGAAAAATCTGTTATGGGCCTTTTCATTAGCAGTATTTCTTCCACTTTCTGACTGCTGCAGCTTGTTCCCAATTCAGATCCGAGTAAACAGCACCAATTGTTACATTTCAGAATACTTTAAAAATGAAGACAGATACAGTTCTTTCTCTCTTTCAGTGGTTTTTATTATCTACAGTACACACGTGCGGGAGCCTCATGGAAAGCACCAGGGAGACTCCCAGAACAAAGGAATAAACAAGCTTATATACTGGCAATATTGCTGACAATACAAAAATAGAGAAATGAACCAATTAGACCATTATACAGGGCAATTAACGAATTAAAGGTTTACCCGTAAACATCAGACAGTTCACATCATCATATTTCTGGGTAAAGAAAGAAAATCGTATGCATTTCCATAAAAGGCACATTTCCTGCTTTCAGCCAGACTCTTGTTTTTCAGAATTTTCTCATTACTCAGAGTTCATTCAAAGTTCACAGTACATAATACATTTTACTACATACAGACGGTCACATACTCAATTTCCTCAAACACATGCTTTGACTGTTCATATTCTACATATTGTATATTAACACAGAGTACATACCAAAGTTTGTTACTTAGTTTGCTTAATTGTAATTTTTTTATTAATTTATTTTCATTTAGGATAATAGTTGCATGTAGAGATTTCCAAGATGAAGAATATTTTGGATCCATTCAACTTAGTATTGTTTTGAGGTTAGAGGCTTTAATATAAGATTCTAGATCTGGAAAATGTATTCCTGCAAATTCCCATGGTCTAATATGGTTTGATAAAGCTGTTCTATGCTTTTTAGGATACCACAAAAATGTTAAGAGAAATTTATTTCTTTTAAAACACTTTTACTGGGTGATATAGGAATAGAGAGAGCAATGTAATTTATCTCTGGTAGCAAAATCATTTTAATTAATTGTAACCTATCTTCAAATTTTATATGTAATTTATTCCATTTCTCTGTAAAAGTTTTTAATATGTTTATAATGTTTTTATAGTTTGTGTTTAAAGTTAGGTCAACATTTTCACATAGGTCAATCCCTAAGTACTTCAAAGAAGAAATCTGTTTTCCAATTATTTAATTAGTAGTCAATGTAGTATCGTCATTGATTTTTTTAAATTTAAAAACGTGTGGCTAGAGTTAGAGCTGCTGATTTTTAGACCAGAAATACAGTAACATTTTTAACTAGTAAATCTAATTCTTGTAGGGATTCTTCTGAGTTTATTAAAGTAAGTAAGATATCATCGGCAAATAGCATTATCTTGAGTTAAATTGATTATTTATATTTAAAACTATAATTTGGGACCAGAATGGATTGCCAAAGAAAGTGGTTATATTGCTAAAGTGAATAAGACTGGAGACACTGGACATCCTTATTTGGTGCCTTTAGTAATTTTGATAGATTCTGACATAAATGGCCCTAATTTTACATAGGCTAAATTGTTATTATAAATTTTTTTTTAAAAAAGTAATGAAATGAATAGGGAATTTGTATAATTCAAGAATTTTCAAGAAATGTTTCCAATTTAATGAATCAAAGGCCTTCTCAATATCAAGAGCAATTATAAGAGCTTCTTGATTGTCTCTATTTAAGATATCTATGGTAGTTAGAATTCTTTGAATATTGTCCAGTATGTCTATTATAAATAAATCTCATCTGATCTTCAGTGATGAGATGAGCTAATGACTTCTTAAATCTGTTAATTAAAATAGATATTAATATTTTATAGTCATTATTAATCAGAGAAATTGGCCTATATGATTTGTACAAATGAGAATCTTTATTTTCTTTTAGTATAGGAGTAATTAATGAGTATCTCCATGAAGGTGGAATTATACCTTGTAAGTATGATTCATTCAGAGCTTTATGTAAGACTGATATAGCAGAGGATGGTAAAAGCTTATATACTTCATAATAATACCATCTATGTCTGGTGATTTATTAATTTTGCTTTCTTTAATTTTCTCATTAATTTCCTTTAGAGTGATTTGTTTCTAAATCTCATTAATTAAATTCTCTGGTAAGTTTTTTTAATTTCGGAAACTCCAGGCTATGGTCTGAGATTTCATGTTGAGAGTCTTTGTTTTTGTACGGTTCTGAGAAGTCATATTTAAAAGCATCTAAAATATCACTTATATCAGAAACTTTTTTATTATTCCTCCCTTCATGAAACACACTCAATATTATTTCCAATGGAATTTCTTTTCACTCTCAATGCTAGATTATGCATATATTTTGGAGATACAGAGAAAGACTTTAGTTTAAAATTTTCTAGAGCCAAATTGGTTTTGTGAGTTAGAATGTAGTTAGATTTTTTATTTAAAGATTCAGTTTCCTTTTTCTTGTGTGAATGGATTCTTGTATTATCTTTGCTAATTAATACAATTTGATTTTGTATGTTAGATAATTCAGACACCCATTCCTTCATTTTATTATTAAACCATGTAATAATTTTGCCATGTAGATAAGCTTTCAATGAGTCCCAGAGGATTACTACATTTATCTTACTAGTTAGATTTGTATCTAGGAAAAATTCTATTTCTGAATCTAGACAAGGCTTAAATTGTTTCAATTTAGTAATATAAGCTGGTATTTTTTTTAGTGAAAGACAGCTTTTTAAAATACATTTGAAGATTAAAAATAAGTGCATTGTGATCAGACATAGGGCACGGGATTATTGTAAAGTGTGATATTTTTGTTTTTAGATATTGGGGTATCAAAATTTTATCAATTCTGGTTTGGGTCTTGCACATAAAATCACAATGAGAAAATTATAGTGAGTTATCATTTTTGAAATAAAATAAATAATATAACTGTAAATTATCTGTCTATTTGTTTGAGATTTTTCCCTATAGGGGTAATATGAAAAGGTCTCTTATTTGTGGTTTCTGAGTCATTAACTAAACAGTTGAAGTCTCCTCCTAAAATCAGACTAACCTTAGTTTTTTTAGTGATAAGTTCTAAGTGTTTTTTTATTGTTTTTACCCCAATTCTAGGAAACCAATAGGCATTAACCAATGTCCAAATTCTGTTTCTAAATTTTATTATTATAATTGCCAAAAGTCCTTCCTTATCTTCATAATTATAGATCATTTTAGGAGAGATACTGTTCTTCTTCCACAATGTTTGAACTCCTCTAGTTTTTTTTTTTTTTTTTTGGTTTATGAAGAATTGGATAATTTTAGATATTCATTTGGGTTCCAATTAAAATGATCATTTATTTTGAAGTGGGTTTCTTGTAAAAATATTACTTGTGCTTTGTTTAATTTCAAGTATTTTAGTAGATTAAAACTTTTCCATGGACTATTTAAGCCATTAACATTTAGAAAAAGAAAGGTCAAGTCCATCTTATTTGTTTAAAGGTTTAGAATGTTAATATGATATGATAGCAAATATTTATGATATTTAAGTCTTGTGCATCCTTCTTGGAAAAATTATATTTTGATGACAAAGTTCTAATTCCCATTAAAAATACAAATTAGTGTTAGATTGAGGCCTAATAAAAAAAAATTAAAACAAAGTGAACAAATTAAAGTAAAGTAGACAAACGCTGTAAACACAAAAAATGAGCTACTGAAGCCACTAGCAATAGTCCAAAACACACTGGTACTTAAAGGAGTGACCTACTTTAGTATTAATGTGTTTCGCTAAGGCATTGTCACTTTTATTCTTTGAAACCACGTACATATGTTTGTAAATTCTGTCCTTAAATTTACTATCTGTTTTTCCCACATAAAATGCAGGACAGTTTTTGCAGACAGCTAAATAAATGATGCTTTTAGAATTACAGTCAAATTTATGTGTTATCTGGTATTTTCAACCTGCTATTTCGAACGTGTTACCTGTTTTAACATGTTTACACATTTTACAGGCACCACAATGGAAAGTGCCTCTTATTCTATTATTGACTCTTGGTTCCTTAGATTCAAGAAGACTCTTTAAATTGGCTCCTCTCCTGTAAATAATTGTCAGGTAAGAGCCAACTCTCTCTATCAACACATTGTCCTTGTACAATATGTACCAGTTCTTTGCTCAGAGGCGGATTTTTTAAAATATGGCTATATTTGTGTAACTGTTCTTACTTTCTGAAGAACTTGCTCGAGAGGAGTGACGAAAACACTGTCTGTTTTAATAAACTGCTTATACGTTAAGTACCAGCGTGTTTTGGACTATTGCTAGTGGCTTCAGTAGCTCCTTTTTGTGTGTTTACAGCATTTGTCTACTTTACTTTAATTTGTTCCATTTGTTATGGCGACAGGAGTATCTGATAGCCCAATGAGTCCGAACTTATTTGGTTCAATCCAACAACAGGTTTCTCCTGACTTGGCAGCTTTTATGAGTTCTTTAACTCAACGTATGGACAATATTGTCAGTCATCTTGATTCGACTGACCAACAAAATAGTAATGCAGCACAGGTTTGGAATGCCGGTGTGCGACATAATGGTTAGATTCTAACAGTGAAAACCCATTAGGAGCTTATAATTCTGGCACAGAACAAGTCAGTGTGAGCAACACAACTCCTTCTTTACCTCCAGGACAAGAGGTCCGTTCGGATGCTAATCCTACTGGAGCTGGGAACCACCTCTGCAGCACAGGGCTTATTGGCACTCCTCCACTCATGGAATGGGTGAATAATACAGGAAAACAAACTTCAGGTTTTACTGCTAACATGGAACGACCGGCCAGTGACACTCTACCTGCTTCAGTGAGTACACCTATTATCTCTGAAAAATTGAAGTTGCTCGATTACAAACTATTAAAGTTAAAAAAAACTACAATTAGAAGTAGTTTATTTTAAACAGTGTCTAACAGAAAAACTCATCCCTAAAGGTTTGCGTTTCCATCAGTTTCCAACAGGTTTAATACCGGACTCACTCTTTCATAAAGAACTGTTGAACCTGTTTGATTCTTCAGGGTTTCTATTAATGGAACTCATGATAAAACATTACGTTCTCCAAATAGAAAATATGTCTATCGAAGTAAATGACTTGGACAAAGACATTAAATCAGATGCTGACTTTATTAGGTATAAATATGATTATGCGAGGGTTTTTACCAGTATAGACCAACTACTGGATAAACTAAAAATTAAGAAGTTGAACCATGGCCATTTGGCGTACTCTAATGGGTCTGCATACCCTAAACCACAGCTGGCACGAGTTTGGCCCAATAAAAAACTGGTGTCCCATTCTAATAACTTGACTGTAACTATGGATTCCAATCAATTGAATGTGGTCAACTCTAACTTGGACACTAATGATGGTCAGCTTAATGAACCTTTGAGACGCAGTGAAAGACTGCGGTCTTTTAATGCCAGTAATAATAACGTCAACACCAGTATGCAACAGTCAGTTCAACCTCCGAATAATAATCAAAATGAACAGGTTTTTCATCAGGAGTCGAACTCCAGGAGCTCTTCAAATTTACGTCGTCCTCGGAATCAGAGGAACAAAAGTTGGAACAACAGGAGGAAGAGATAACTGTTTCCTCCAGTATAAACTTTCCACCTAAACCTGTTATATTAAAAAACTCTAGTGGTGACTTCAATATTTATAATTTTTCATCTGTCAACATAGAACCAGATTTTATTGATTTGTTAGGTAATGGCAATACTTTTGTCCCTAGCAAAAATATTAATATTGCTTGCACTTTAATAGATTTGAAGTGTTTTGTAAGAAAACTTAATCTTTCCTTCCTTTTGGGTAATAATGTGTTTTCTCATACTGGTTTCAAACCCTCGAGTACTTTCAACCCTCCCTTATATCCTTTGTTATGATTGTTTGAAAGTATTAGTGAATTAGATATTAGGCATATCCCACTCAATCGTAAGCAACTGAATAACTCAAGACTTAATGTGAGTCCCGAACAAGTACAAGCATTAGACTTGTTGAGATCATCCATGGTAAGGAGTACTAAACCAGATAAAGGAGGGGGATTGGTTATCTTTGATATAACTGATTACAATAAAAGAATGGAACTAGTACTAGATAGTCCAGCTTATACTAAAGTCTCACTAAACGAATATAATAGAGCTTTGTCTAGAGTCAAAAATTACTTCAGAGACCTGTTTATTGAAGCTAGGATAGACATAGATTTGTTCAATTATATTAATATACCTCTACCCGAAATACCATTAATGTTTGGGATTCCAAAAATTCATAAGGATATACTGCATCCATCAATGAGACCACTCATTGATGGTAGAGCATCCCTAACCTATCCGTGTGCTAAAGTAGTAGATTCTATCCTTCAAAAATATCTGAAACAGATCTCGCAAGTCTGTAAAGACTCATGGTCATTTTTGGAAAGTCTCAAAAATGTATCTTTAGACCAGTTTTTTGACCATCGATGTGGTTGATCTTTATACTTCCATTCCACATATGGAAGCAGTTGAATGGACAGCCTTAATGATGAAAGATAAAAATGCTCCAACTATAGATATTTATTTAGTTTCTGAACTTATCGACATCATCTTGACAAATAATTTTTTTACATTTAATGGTCAACATTATCTACAGAAACAAGGTGTAGCGATGGGCTCACCATGTGGAGCGAGTTTAGCAAACATGGTTGTAGCTTACTGGGAAAAACTGTATATTTTTGACCAACCAGATATTAAAAACTTGCTTGTGTATTCCATGAGATTTTTGGATGATATATTTATCATCTTTACAGGAGACAAAGAGGCAGATGACAAACTTGTCGACTACCTAAATTCTACTACCACATTTTTTCAATTTACATACAAATTTGATACTATTAGTATCAATTATCTGGATGCCAAATTAACAAAAGTCCCAGCTAATAACAACTTATGTTCGACTATTTATAGGAAATCTACTTATTGTAATTCCTTTCTGCACTATTCCAGTGCACACCCTTTTAAACAGAAATGTTCTATTGTTAAGGGTCAACTGGTTAGAGCAGCGAGGATGTGCTCATTAGAAGATGACTTTTTAACTGAATGTGAGCTCTTAGTTAACATGTTTGTAAATAGAGGTTACCCTAACTACTTGGTCCATGAAATAGTGGTAGAAGTGAAAAATAAACATAAGTTAGGTATTTTTTACCCTATATTACATGACAAGAACTTCAACAGTGGGTTAGATACTGATATAGTAGACACTCCTAATGACATTCAGTTTACAAATTTATTGGACAGAGCAACTTACTGCAACAGTAATGTAAGTGTAGTAAATCAGGCTGTCACTCATGATTCATATAAATCTAGTTTCATTACTACATTTAGTAATGACAGTGACCAAGTTAGATTTATTCTCAATAAGAACTGGTACTTATTGCACAAGGACAATGTGTTGATAGAGATAATTGGCTCTTACCCGACAATTATTTACAGGAGGGGAGCCAATTTAAAGAGTCTTCTTGAATCTAAGGAACCAAGAGACAATAACAGAATAAGAGGCACTTTCCATTGTGGTGCCTGTAAAATGTGTAAACATGTTAAAACAGGTAACACATTCAAAATAGCAGGTAGAAAATACCAGATAACACATACACATAAATCTGACTGTAATTCTAAAAGCATCATTTATTTAGCTGTCTGCAAAAACTGTCCTGCATTTTATGTGGGAAAAACAGATCGTAAATTTAAGGACAGAATTTACGAACATATGTACGTGGTTTCAAAGAATAAAAGTGACAATGCCTTAGCGAAACACATTAATACTAAAGTAGGTCACTCCTTTAAATTTCTAGCAATTGATCAAGTTGCTCATGATATCAGAGGGGGGCCGACTTCATTGATATTAGAATGTCATGAATTAGAATGGCAGCTGTCACTCAATGCATTTTCCTACCCAGATCTTAATGACAATTGTAATATAGCCTGTTTACTCAAACTAAAGAGTTATTTGAGCCAGTGAAACCAGTTTCAAATGATATAGGTATGTGGCTGTATTGGTTTAAATGCATCTTGGTTTAGTAACCTGTACATACTGTTATATATAAACACTTTGTATATACATTTACACTTTTAATATAACCTTATAAAGATCAGTTTACTTTAATGGAGAGTTTATAGTAACTTTGTTATAGATGAAATTCTTAGTTCATTGTATATTTTCATCATTTGATTTTTTTATCACATAGGTTATTTGTTTTGTGTTTGTGCACACTGACAATTCAACCTGTGGTGCTTTAAATGTTACTTATGCTTGTATCTTAATCAAGCTGATTGGTTACACAATCATGCTGCTCAGAGGAGGATTTTTTTAAATACGACTACATTTGTGTAACTGTTCTTACTTTCTGAAGAAGTTGCTCGAGAGGAGTGACAAAAACGTTGTCTGTTTTAATAAACTGCTTATACGTTAAGTACCAGTGTGATTTGGACTATTGCTACTGGCTTCAGTAGCTCCTTTTTTGTGTTTACAGCATTTAAAACAAAGTGTTTAAACATCAGTAAATCCATTAACTGAGATGGAATGTAGATCATTCCTAATCTGACAGAATAACGATATCCAATCAGATTAACCATCACTCCAAAAATTTAAACAAAATTGCCCAACTTGAGGCTCCAGAGTATGTGTTTTATGAAAATTCTATAAGTTAATTGGTATGAGAGAACAACAATATATTGGTGTAATATATAATTTGATTATAATCAGTGCATTTAAATTTCACTAATAATTGTTTGATTGAAAGGTAATATATTATCATTACTGTATGAATAGTTACAGAATCAAAGGATTAATAGTTTAACAGTGGGTATGCATAAGTAGACTTATCAAAAGAGAAGGATTCAGAGAGCAATTGATTACATAAGTACTTCTATTAGAATTAAAGATGAGTAAACAATATCAGTATTGACTAAGATGAATCAGTAAAGTAGTAGAGCACTTAATAACTCTTTGCAGTGACAAATAATATATAGAATTAATTTAACTAAATCAGTTCCCTTATTACAAGGTGTTTTATAAATGGTACTTCTCTATATAATAATTTCCCATATCACCCTTCTGTTACTAATGAGTAACAGTATTACAGTACTATAATCATGAACAAAGATATAGGAAATTAGAATGTACACTTGCAAATGGTGAAGGTTAAGGGAAAAGAAACTACTCAAATGTTTTCTATCTGTCCCAGCATTCAACGAGTTTCAGATACCCATGGAGAAATGTCAGCATTAATTAACAAATCACCAATTTGGTTCCTAAAAAATTATGTACAGATATATATATAAAGGAAACATGCCTCAGTATTTTGTCCACATTCAAGTAGTCTTCATCTTTATGAGCTAAAACTTGGAGGATTAAGCAGTTTCAAACATATTTAAATAAAATAGTCTATTATTTACTCAAGGAGATTTATGTATGTGCCAACCAGTCTGCAAAGTTATTTCAGATTGCTAACTTTCTCTCTGCTAAATGTCCATTAGATAATACTGTCCTGTAAGTAGATTTCTCATTCATCCAATTATCCAACAAATGAACAGCATTACAGTTATAAATATTAATGTGTAACTATGTGTGTGTGTGAACTTTCGGCTTTTCCCGGTTAAGGGTTGCCACAGCGGAACTCCAGTCCGCTAATGATTGGCAGGAGATTTTTACTTGCTGGGTTGCCGGCTCTGATGCACAACCTTCAGCGAAGGTACGCCCATTCATGCATGTCTCCACACAGAAGATGCTCTAGCTGAGAATCGAACAGGACAATGTCTTACTGTGAGGCAACAATGCTACCGCAGCACCACCACGGCAGTATATTAGTGTGTAACTATGTGATAACTGTAAATATGATAACAACCAAAAACTGAATTAATCAATTATTGTTCTCTGTGAGAGTATAAACCCATTCTTACTTTTACACTGTATTAATGGGTTTAAGTCTTCTGAATTTTGCAGATTTGGCTTGGCACAAAGGAAATTTTGTATTTCCATAAAGTTTTAATATCATATCATCTAGTGCATCTAAATTCTCTGCTATCAAGAGTTTATACATATATATTTACTTTTTTTCCCTTATTATTTTCTCTTTCCTTTTCCCCCTCAACCTCTTTTTAATGAAATTAAATATTTTTACCTTATATCTCCTAGCATTTGTCATTACATTTCTAATATATTAAGTTGAACGTTTGAGGTCTTTACAGTAAATTTCTGTTGCTGCTCTGTTGATCCTTAGCCGTTTACCCAGGTCAAACCTAATGATCTAATTAGTTGCAGTAGATCTATGTCGATGAATAAACCCTGTTTTTATGATAGTAAGTACTATCCTGTATATGCACAAACATATATATATATATACCTACACACACACACACACATGCACACATATATATGTTGATTTTGCATTCCTTGCACCAATTAGCCAATAGCATGAGACAGCCAATATAATTTAAAAAAAAAGTTTGAAATTGGCGACAGAGGATGATTGCCTGCCCTAATGTGCAACTCAGTTATTTGTTTTTCATAATTAATAATCTGTCTCTCATAACACCTCACAAAGCCTTGATAAATGTATTAGAATCAGTATTTCAAATTTTGCTTCATATAACTGATAAGGTGGACTCACTTTCATTTAACCCTAGGTTCAATAAATATTCAAAAACTTCTAGGAACCACCCACCTATCCATCCCTCTACCCACAACCCCCTTTTTCCACCCTTGCACATGAGGACATGGTGTCACTTCAACAGTGACAATCATCCAGAGTCATATCAGTCTGAAATTAGCATTTAAATACTTCATATTCTAAACTGCAGAGTGTAATTCCTTTGGGGTAGCACTAAGCATGGCAAGAGCAGAACTATCAGTACCTTGGGCATGTGTGTCACTTGAACCAGTCCCTGCAACAGCAGTATGATACACCTCATCAATTAACAAAGCTAGAAGCCACAGCGAAGCCACGCCGAAATGGAGCGAACACTCCAACACAAATCCAAAAACACCAGAGCCCAAAATATAAGGTGATGGTACTAATAAGTGATTTATATGCTCCTGGTTAGTGGCACTTACTATTTTACCCACTGAGGAGACTTTAGCAGGACCATTCTAGATGTGTTTGGAGCCAGTTTTTAATAAACATTGATGCTGTATTTTTGGCAATTGGCTGCTGGATTATTTTCTTTTGCTGTATTTTTCTGGATCCCTGTGGCGTATGTTGACTGCTTCCATGGTGGATTGCTGATTGGTATAGTTTTGTTGGACCCACTGGGATTTTGGCACTGATATTCTCAGACCATTTGCTGGAATATCCATTCCTCTGCAGCATGGCCCCACAGCAGCCCCCAGCCCCATCAACACATGGCACGCATGTTTTTTCTTGTTTTTCCAATGAAGTCCACAACACCTTTGACTTTTTAGTTTGTTAATTTCAAAAGGCTGAATCTAGGTCCTTTAGTTACTTTATAGTTCTATTCACTGTAGAATGTTAAGGAAAGAAAGAACCATTTAACATTTGTATTAGGCACCCTCGAAAGAACATATGCAAGAGTGGCATGCATGCAGTACACTGCACACCAGTAACAGTGTAAATCCTTCACAGCAAGAAATGTTTGATACAAATGTCATTAACATCTGTATTCTATTGTCATTACATGCTGACCCTGCAGTATTAGGAAGGCTTTCTCTATGATGGGTACCTGAACATCATTACTCATGTCCTGAATTATTAAAAAAAAAAGAAAATAGCTGTATAACTTTGCAAGTGCTACCAAAAGCAAGTCAAACTACACTACCTACATGCTAAATGTTAGGAGGTTTTACTATTCTGCCATTCAGAAGTAACTCGTGCCTGCTAACTGCAGTCCTAAATGGTATGGCTTTGATCATGACAAACATGTGAGAACAAACATGTGCTACAGCATTTCTTGGCTGAAGTCATGCTATTTAAGGGGAATAACACTTTTCTTGAAATCTATTTGAGTAAATGTGACCCTTCTAAAGGACCTATAAGGCAAACATTTTTGCAGTGAGGCAACCTTGTGTGTTCAACATTCATTCACTTATATTTAATATCATGAGGGAATACTAAAATTGGGGAAAGAGTAATATGCCTTAACAAGTTTCAATGAGTCTTCAAATAATTAATACTTTAATATATATCCATTAATAGCAGAAGTGGAAAAGTTATGTTTTAACTAAACTAAGAGCAAAGGTGATAGTAAGGTGTTTGCTATTCTGAAGCTGTGTTTACCGTTGGTGATCTTACTATTCTGAAGCTGTGTTTACCGTTGGTGATCTTACTATTCTGAAGCTGTGTTTACCATTGGTGATCTTACTATTCTGAAGCTGTGTTTACCGTTGGCGATCTTACTATTCTGAAGCTGTGTTTACCGTTGGCGATCTTACTATTCTGAAGCTGTGTTTACCGTTGGTGATCTTACTATTCTGAAGCTGTGTTTACCGTTGGTGATCTTACTATTCTGAAGCTGTGTTTACCATTGGTGATCAATATTTACAAGCAGTGGCAGTTGTAAGCGATCAGCTGTTCAACAGAAGATTTTATTCAATATGTGCAGGTACTTACGTTAACTGCATAAAACAAGTGTTATGGACAAAAACAAAGGTAATAATGTTCAATCCAGCACCCCGCATGTAATTTATTTAGCTGTATGCAAATTATGTTGGTCATTCTATGCTGGTAAAACCAGCAGGGTGTTTTGCAATAGAATGAGGGAACATCTCTATGCCATCAGGGTGAACTGCACCAATAATGCTTTAGCAAAGCATGTTTTGGCAATGGGAAGGGAACATGTCTTTCATTTCATGGTTATAGACAATGTTACACCCATTATTAGGGAAGGTAACATAAGAAATGGTACTGAGAAGAAGGAAACGAACCGGATCTTAAGATTAAGAGCAGACAGAGGTAGAGGTCTTAATGAGAGGGCCTCTCTCAAACCTGTCTTGAAGTCCAGAGGATTGGTTATCAAATGAAGATTTTGATTCAAGGAATTTGTGATATTTAAGATCAATACGGTGGTGGTGCTGTGGTAGCATTGTCGCCTCACAGTAAGACTCTGTCTGGTTAGATTCTCAGCTAAAGCGTCTTCTGCGTGGAGACATGCATGAATGGGTGTACCTTCTTTGAAGGTTGTGCAACAGGGCTGGTAACTCGGCATGTAAAAATCAACTAACAATCATTAGCAGACCGGAGTTCTGCTGTGGCGACCCCTAACCAGGAAAAGCCGAAAGATTCAACTCAACAACCTTTGTTGTTTTTGTCCAGATTCAGTGTATGTCCAACATGTCACACATTATAGGGGATAAGATATTATCATCCTTTATATTTCTTATTTGCCTCATTCCATTTTATATGCTTGTGTTTGGTTTGGATGAATTATATTTCATTATGTGTTTCTAACTGCAGTAATTTTATAGTATGCTGATATATGATGTGATGCCATTATATTATGTTTTTATGTTTATCAATGGGGCATTTTTTAGTTGATATTATGTATACCTTTGTATATTTTTGTCACCGTTGTATCTGTATATGTAGTCACGAAAGCTACAGCTCTTACTTTTATTTACATGTTTACATGCTTCCTTCATAACAGTTTTAATGACATTGTTCACCTTTAAGATGTTTATTGATTAATTAATTGAGTTTGTTATGATGGATATAAAGGGACTGTTCTTTGATGGAGGGAGTTTTTATGGTCTGATGAAGTGAACTGTGAAAGCGCTTACCTCTGTGCACCAATAAAGGACTACATTTTATATCTATGTGAGTCTGGATACTTTCATGCTCTATGGTTGCGTTTGCTACTATCTTTTTGCTGGATTTAACATTTACTTATTTGTTTGTGGCGAGACATTTACTCCGTTGGGTGGGTTTTGTTTTTTGCTTATAAAGGTAATAATGTGTTTGATAGTGTGAACAATGTTATGGGGAACCAATCTGTTTATTTATCTGAACTGTCTATTTATTCAAACACGCAAAGAACTTCAGATTGCAGCAATGAGGTCATTGTAATTTGCACACCACAGCCCTGGTTACTATGGAAACCAATTAGTAACGGGTTTTTAACTCAGGAAATAATCCACAACAGTTTTAGCGCTTTCAGTCACCAATTTATTATGCGACCTTCCTCAGAAACCATTGATTTACTCTGTTGCTCCATTTTATACATCTTAACAGGAAATGACCTCATGATTACACATGTTAATTTAAAGTGCCACATCTTACCACTTCTATCTAGCACATTGTATTAAAATTCAACCTTCAATAAAAAATTATTTGTATAAAAAAGCATCTTTTAGTAAAACTCATTTATATGTTTTACAATTGTTGACAAATAATATATTATGTCACAATAAAATTCTTTTTATCTGTATTTTAAAAAGCATTTAAAATTTATTGTATCGTTTAACTTCCTTGCATTCTAAGATGTTATTTAAGTCACCATTTAAACTAATGTTTGGGACAACGGTACCTCTGCTTTTTGGTTTTTCTGGTTTTACAAGTGTTCGTGGTGGGGTTTTTAACTCAGTGGCAGTTCAGTATTTCTTTTAATTACCATTATTTCAAGCAAGTATCTGTTATGTATGTCACATTTTAAACATCTGTCAAACTACTGAAGCAACAAGCAAGTAAACCAACACACACTGCACGTCAGTTCCACTAGCACCAACTAACAAATACACGGATACTCATTACAGCACCCGAAATGCAGTCAAACCAAGCTTCATTTACGCAGACAACGTTTAGCAAATAAACGAGCACAAGTGCATTTGGGTGAAGGGAAAACTGCTTCTGAAGTCATAGTAATGCTCGAGGCTACTATTTCATGAAAAGAAGCAAAAATGACAGTTTAGAATGTTTAAACGCTAGGCTGGAATGAATACCAGGGAAGAGAAATCTATGTCGTGCCTGAACCATATTGTGACCAGATATACTAAAACGATCTCAGATAAACAAGTATTTCTTTGTAAAACATACACAGAACCAAGTTCTGACATTACACATATCAGATTCCCAAATAAACAGCCAACATTTTAATCCTTTTTCTCTCTCTTATTTTAAAAGAAAAACAAAACAGCCAAATTCAAGAGAGAAAGTAAATGTATGTGTGCAGGGTCTAACTATACATCTTAAGCATTCTTAGCAGTTGTACCTAGATAAGAGTAAAGTAACATTAATTTTAAAGTGCAAATTTCACTAATAAGATAGATGAAGTATTCATAAACAAAGTAATGATACATACTTCTTTTAGATTTTTATGAACATTTATGATTTAGTTTGATGTTTGAGAGAACTAGGAAGTCCAGCATTTTAGAACCAGTCTTCACTTCCTTCTATCTTACATCCATCCAATTATTTTTCTCAGATGATCTTTTAAGGGTTGTAGATGATGACCAGTCCATGCCTTCTGAGATTGTAATGATGTTGTTGTTTTGGATGAAAGAAACAGCTTCTTCAATACTGTTGAAAGATCTCATTTCATTCTGATGAAAGATTTTGATTTTGGCTGGATAGCCTAATTGTGCCTTAATTTTATTCTGCTTTAATAGCCTTACCAGTGGCCAAGAGATTTTCCTCATTTCCAGGACTCTTGTGAGGTAATCAGTATCAAACCTTCTTTGGTTTCCTTTGAATGACAAGGGGCTTTTCCTCCAAGCTGTGTTCAGTATCAGCTCTTTATCTAAGGATAGGAACTTCCCAACTATGGATCTTGGGGAAGCATTAGGGGAAGAAGGAATAGGTTTCCTAATGGCTCTATGCACTCTTTCAATCCCATAGGACAAACCTTCTTTTAAGTCCAAAAATTCAAGCAGCCAGGAATTCAGGAAGGAAATAATATCTTCTCCTTCTGTTTTTTTTCAGGGAGACCAAAGATTCTAATATTTGTTCTCCTCTCTCTGTTTTCAACATCATCTACTTTATTTATCAGATAGTTAATTTGGTGCAGAATGGACTCACAGTGGGATTCATCTTCCTTAAGCCTTTTGTCTATGTCATTCAGTGAAGTTTCAATATTCAGAATTTTGGATTGTTGTTGCTGGAGGATTTCCTTCAGAACATCAATTTCTTGTTGACAGTTTATCTTTAAAGTTTCAAGGTTGTCAGTGAATCTATCTATTTTTAAGGATAGTTCCTGGAGAGTGGTAAATATAGACTGGATCTCTTTTCTTAGTGTAGAATCAGCGTGTGAAGATTTTGAGTTGCTCATCTCTGCTCAGTTGTATAATCATTAATTTTGAGCGGAAATTCTTTAATAAAAAGCACCAAAGTTGGAAATCTAGTAGATTACAGATTCTCAAACAGTCTGTATAACTTTTAAAGAGCTGATAATATAATTTTAAATAATAATTTCCCTGTTTCTTAGTAACTGATGTGGAGCTCAAGAAAAAAAGCTGTTACCAGTCGGCCATTTAGGCTCCACCCCGCAGAGTTCATTTCTGAGGTTTAACAACTATAACTTTTCAAATGGCACATATCATTGATATGGGATTTTATAACAGCACACTGTAAAAAGGCAGCAATAGTCTACTGCAAGCAACACATATAGTGTGTGGTATTGTAGCTAACAGTACAGAATGACAGATTCAAGCTTTTTAGCTGAAGCATTGACAGAGTTTTCTAATTTCCAGAATATGAGCCTTCCTAATGTGAGCTTTTGTGACAAAATCCACACTTGCATCACATTGCATACCAGAAATGCTAAATGCACTTCCCGGGAAGTTTTTGCGTTTGACATGGTAAAATCTGAAGTGTGTATCTTCCTTAAAATTTCAGCCCTCGTATACCTATGTTAACAACAACAGAGTTGATATATTTTGAAGTATATCTACAGCACATTTCGTAGATTCATAGGTAAGTAGTAGGCTAACTGCCCATGCAGGTCATTTTAAGCCTAACCAATTTCCATCAAAGGTGAGAATCAAACTTTGTACTCTGTGTGAGGCAAACATGTCTATACCTGATCCCAGTATCATGCTTTTTTTTTTTTGTAAAATCTAAGATGTTTAATAAATGATTAAGCTATTTTACCCTGTTTTTTCTTAGGACTTCATCACAATAAAAAACAGTGCAAAACAACAGTTTATATAAAGAACATACACCCTGATCAAAATAAAATGATTTCCAATTAAAATCCAACCAACTGGCTTTTAAAGAAACAGTACATTAAAAACATAATTCAAGCCATATCCACATATCTGTTACCACATTAAATAAAATAAATGCATATGTATACACACATTGAAAAGAAATTCCAGTTTAAATAACATTTAAGATTGATCTAAAATGTTAATTTAAAAATGTTTTAAGAATAAATAAGTGAATTTCAAAATAAAATGTAAAAGATGTTTACTCAGATTTGTTTACTTAGAAAATGAACAGAAATATCCTACAACAAATAGTTGATAAACGTAAATAATAAAAAAACAGAAAAATAATTACAGTTTAGCTGCCCTACATTTTAAAACAGGCTTCATGGAAACATAATCATTCAAACCAGGATATATAAAGGCATTCAGCTTGAATTGCCACATTAGTTCTTTATATTGCAAAGTATTTTCCAATCACACATCCCCCAAAGGATCATTGTCTACCTGCTCTAAAATAGCAAACAAAAATTCACCCTGGGAAGTTTTTGATAAGAAGGGCTTATACAGAGCATTGTTAGGATTATTAGTTTTAATACTATATGTGTGGTCATATGCAGTGAATATAAAACGTTTACATGCTCCTGTTAAAATGCCAAGTTTTGTGATATAAAAAAATTAGACCACAATAAATCATTTCAAAACTTTTCCCATCTTTAAGGTGACCTATAACCTGTACACTTCAACTAAAAAACAAACAAATCTATTAGGGAGAAATATAAAAAATAAAAAACATACAATAAGCTGGTTGCATAAGTGTGCACACCCTTAAACTAAAACTTTGTTGAAGCACCTTTTGATTTAATTACAGCATTCAGTCTTCTTGATTAACCCCGAAATAAAATTCAGCTGCCCTAGTAGGATTTTCTTGACATTTACTCAGTTGCCTGCTACAGCAAAAGCCACGGTTCACAGAGAGCTTACAAAGCATCAAAGGGATCTCATTGTTAAAAGGTATCAGTCGGGAGAAGGGTACAAAAAATTTCCACAGCATTGGATATACCATGGAACACAGTGAAGACAGTCATCAAAAAGTGGAGATAATATGGGACAACAGAACTGGACATCCCTCCAGAATTAATGAAAAGACAAGATGAAAACTGGTCAGGGAAGCTGCCAAGAGACCTACAGCAACACTGAAGGAGCTGTTGGAATTTCTCGCAAGTACTGGTTGTGTACTACATGTGACAACAGTCCCAAGTACTGGTTGTATACTACATGTGACAACAATCTCCCGTATTCTCCATATGTCTGGGCTATGGGGTAGGGTTGCAAGAAGGTAGCCTTTTCTTACACATAAAAACATCCAGGCCAGGCAAAAATTTGCAAAACAATATATCAAGTCTCCCAAAAGCATGTGGGAAAATGTGTTATGGTCTGATGATACCAAGGTTGAACTTTTTGGCCACAATTCCAAAAGGTATGTTTGACTCAAAAACAACACTTCACATCACCAAAAGAACACCATCCCCATGGTGAAGCATAGTGGTGGCAGTATCAGGCTTTGGAGTTGCTTTTCTTCATCTGGAACTGGGGCTTTAGTCAAGGTGGAGGAAATTATGAACATTTCAAATACCAGTCACTTTTGGCCCAAAAACTTCAGGCATAGAGAGAAAGCTGAAGATGAAGAATTTCACCTTTCAACACAACAATGACCCTAAGCATACATCCAAATCAACAAAAGAATGTCTTCACCAGAAGAAAATTAAAGTTTTGGAATGGCCCAGCCAGATCCCAGACCTAAAGCCAATAGAAAATCTGTGGGGCGACCTGAAGAGGGCGGTGCACAAGAGATGAACTCACAATCTGACAGATTTGGAGCACTTATACAAGGAAAGTGGGCAAATATCACCAAGTCAAGATGTGCCATGCTGATAGACTCCTACCCAAGAAGACTGAATGCTGTAATTAAATCAAAAGGTGCTTCAACATAGTATTAGTTTAAGGGTGTGCACACTTAAGAAACCAGCTTATTGTACATTTTTTTTATATTTTTCCTCTAACAGATTTGTTTGTTTTTCAATTGAATTGTACAGATTATAGGTCACATTAAAGGTGGAAAAAGTTTTGAAATGATTTATTGTGGTCTCATTTTTTATATCACAAAAACCTGGCAGTTTAACAGTGGTGTGTAAACTTTTTATATCAACTGTGTTCTTTACCTTAATGTTCTTTCCGTCTTTCCAATATAAAAATAAGTGCACTTGTTTCAAATTGCCATATAAATTAATCCTTTACTAAAACAGTTTCCCTTCCTAATTATTACATTACTATGAGCTGCATTAGTCATGGTGATGCCCTCACTTTCCAAAATATAACAGCATTGCCAGCAACTTCCACATTTGTTAATATCTACATTTCCCCTTTTCTTTTGAAATTGAGTGTTTGTTTCATACAAGCTCTTAAAATTGCAGCCTGTTTTAAATACAAACTTAGGGTCAAATATCTGGTACCCCCACTAAGTCAGGGTTGAACATTAGCATATTCCAATTACAATTAATAATCTCTTTAATTTTAGGTGCAGCATAATTAAACCCAACTACCATGACTCTATTATAATTCTTGTCTTCAATTTCAGCATCAGTTCTGGGAGCAGTAAACTCAGTGCCCAAAAGGGACTTGTTTCCTCAACCTGCGATTACTTCTTGCACACTATTAATCACAAGGTCACTTGGATAGCCCCCATCAGTAAATAAACCTGATATCACATAGCTTTCCTGAAAACACTGGAGAGGATAAATGTATCTCCAAACATCATCATACTAGGTGACTTCAACTACCCAAATATAGACTGGGATCACTACTCAAGCCCCAACACTCTAGCCCTAAGGTTCCTAGAGTTCATAAACTCAAATGCCATGGAACAACTAGTCACCATCCCCACAAGAGGAGAAAACATACTAGATCTCATCATCACGAACATGGGGTCACAATGTTCAACACTGGAAGTATACCCCTCGCTGGTGAAATCAGACCATAAACTAATCTCACTGGAAGTCCACACCCCCACCTGAGATAAAAAAGACCACAGTGATGAACTTCTCAAAAGCCGACTTCACACTTCTAAAGACTGGTGTGGTCTCCTTTAAGGCCCCCGAGCCTGCAGAAACCATTACTCAAGCCGCTGAATCACTTACTAATGCCTTCTACCAGCACCTACAGGACTGCATGGATCAGGCAATCCCAAACAAAACAAAGACTCTTTGAACCAAAGGCAAGCGTCCAGTCTGGTGGACCCCAGCCATAAACAAACTCTACAACCAAAGGAGGAAGATACTACAAGATAGAGCTAAATCCTTAAAAGGGAAAACACCTTTGATCATTATAAGTAAAAAACTAAGAGCTCTCATAAAATCATCCAAGGCAAATTTTGAGAGAAAAGTCGCTAAGGACTCAAAAGACAATCATAAGGCCTTCTTTAGCTATGTTAGAAACCTGGGAGGAAACTCCCAGATATGCTCAGAATTAGTTCAAAATGATGTAAAAATTACTGAACCTACAGACATTGCCAACATACTGGCTGACAGGTTCAGTGCAAACCCCCCCCCCAAAGGTGAGGTGTCTATACCAGAGGATTGTAACCCCCCAAACATCTCAAACGCTCAGGTGAGAACTGCTCTCTCCAAGGCAAAAAACACAGCATCCATGGGACCAGATGGTGTCCCCGGATGTGTGCTCCATGAACTCAATGAGGAATTAAACCCACAGTTAGGGCAGCTGTTTAATCTTAGCCTCACCTCAGGATACATGCCTAAGGAGTGGCGTACGGCAACTGTGGTCCCACTTCACAAAGGCGGTGCCTCCACTGACCCTGGAAATTACCGTCCCATCAGCTTGACAAGCCTGATCTGCAAAGCTATGGAGAGGATCATAATGGAACTCATAAATAAAGACATAGGGGACTTGCAGACTTTGGATCCGACCCAGTTTGGCTTTGTCAAAGGCAGATCATGCCTTTTAAACTTGGTTGATTTTTTCGAAACAGTCACCAAGGCCATTGACGAGGGAAAGGCAGTCCACACAGCCTACCTTGACCTGGCAAAGGCTTTCGACACAATACCACACTCAGGTATCATTGAAAAACTCATCAGCTTAAATGTAAACCCATACGTCACAAGATGGGTTGCAAACTGGCTAAGTGACAGAACCCACAGGGTCAGAGTTGCTGGCACCATGTCAGACTCAAAGCCTGTCACAAGTGGTGTCCCACAGGGCTCTGTCCTGGGCCCACTCCTGTTCGGCATCTACTTTTCAGAAGTACAAGCAAACACAGGAGGATTATGGCTGACAAAATTTGCAGATGACTGCAAACTGGGCGCCATAGTTGAGAATGCATCTGACACAGATATCCTTCAGAAGGGTCTTATAGAAACGGATAACTGGTGCCAGAGCCATGGCCTAAAGTTAAACACCAAAAAATGCATAGTCATACCCTTTGGGAAAAGCAAGGTTACCCCTAGCTACCATATAGGCGGCAACCCACTGAGCTCAGAAGAGGTTATCAGGGATCTGGGGACCCAGGTTGACAGTAACCTTTCGTTTGACACTCACGTTGCCAAAGTAGTTAGGAAGACCTTCTACATTGCCCACCTGATCATGAAGGGATTCACATCTAGATCAAGGGAAGTCATCGTCCCCCTGTACTCATCACTCATCAGACCAGTGATTGAGTACAATGCCCCATTCGGAATGTATCTGACATGACACCTGCAGCAACTGGAAAGGCCCCAAAAATTCCTCACCAAAAGGATAAAGGGTCTCAAAAATATGTCCTATGCTGCCCGACTGAAGGAACTCCAGCTCTATTCAGTCACTTACCGTCTGCTCAGAGGTGACCTGTGCCTGACATACAAGGCCATGTCCAACCCAGAATTGATGAACATGCTTCACCTCAAAAAATCTAGATCCCTCAGAACTACAAGGGCGGGAGACTTAAACCTTGACACGGTTATTAATAGAACGTGCTGGAGGGACAGATTCATCACCCAGAGACTCCCTATGCTGTGGAACAAAATCCCGGTACATGTAAGGCAGAGCACCTCGCTGGCTTTGTTCAAGAGAAATCTTGACCAATGGATGGGAGATCGCAGATATACCCCAGGGATTATCTCAGTGTCACTGCTTGACAGAGGCACAGCAAAATAATGGGCATAGTATCCTCCAAACTAAAGGGGTGGCGAAAGCCACAAAACTCTGGGCTAGGCTTATAAATGCCCTTGGGCAGATAGCCTAGTATGAACCTATGAACCTATGAACCTATGATATAAACTTGATTTCCTTTATTAAAGCTTCTTGATAGGAGGTCATTCTAGTTGCAGGAATGCATTGCCCTTTCATCAAATGTTTTTTTCTGACTAATGGAATGAGCACTGGTGAAGGGCAGATGTGAATTACTGAAAGTATGTTCCCTGTAAACCTGCGACCAGATTTCCCATCACTAATTTATATACCTGTGTCTAAATACTTTATTACAATCTTGTGATAATTGTATGTGAATTTCAAAAAAAGTGGTTGTATTACTGGAAATCAATAAATTCACTAAACTTTTCCTCTGGCCCATCCCAAAGAATGAATATGTCATCTAAAAATCTTAAATATAACTTAATGGGTGGCCAAAATGCTCAGTCAAAAATAAACATTTTTCCATCTTGGTAAAACCAAGTTTGCATATATTGGGGCACAGGCTGCACCCATTGTGACACCTTTGATCTGTTTGAAAGTTTCCCCCTCAAAAAAATAAAGTTATTCTCTAATACCACTTTAGTAAGTTCAGCTAATACATTTATATCACAACCTTTCAGTTGTCCAAATCTAGATAAGCTTTCATAAAGTAAATCTAAATCTTCATCCAAGGGTATGGAAGGGAAAGATCAACAATATTAACACTACAGAAAACCAACATCGGGTGTTATTAAACCTGGGGCGAGCATCCCCAAAACCTCCCAAGAGTACTTTATCATGTGTGTTTTCATCTGCGTAACTAATATATATTGTCAATATAGACTGCTAACAGGTGAGTTTTTGATCCACAAAAAGTCATATGTTTTTGCGGGTATCCCTTCTTCAATTAATAAATATTCCAAAAATGAATCGATCCTATGATGCTCAACATTGATTTCATTTCTAGAAACCAAAGTATAGGTAGAGGTGTCATGAAGAATGTGAAACAATGTAGTGGATTTGTCTATCACATCATACAAAACCGTACCCTCGCCCTTATCAGGTTTCATAACTCCAGTGTTAGAGTTGCAGACCAACCCTTCCAAAGTCTCTTTCTCTTTAAATGTCAAGTTGTAGGATTTATGTAACTTTTTATCTACAGTTTATACAGGTCCATCATACACGCTGATTCAAAATCCTGCAGGGTACGGTGTAGTGGGGGATTGAAGAGACTTTTTCTATGCATAATACCCTTACCCTGATCACATTTTCCCTCAGCCCCATCATAAATAAGAGCTAAATTTAATTATCTAGTGAATAATTTTTAGCTCTATTAGTGTATCACAAATGTTAAATCATCTGAGTGGGATAAGCCATTTTTGCAAAATAGAGAAATGGTGTGATTTCTGCAGAACTATAACTGTAAATGGAGTACCCTTTAAAAGTGTGCCTCACTCTGTCATTGTGCTTCACTATAGCTAATTTCAGTTTTTTTTTCTCTTTGTTTTCTCTAGAGGTTTCATTTTTTATTTTACTGCAGTAAAATCCAAATTGTTGCTAGCACCTACTTCTTGCCTATAAGGGCTGCTTAAGGCGAGGGGGTCTACTGGGTTAATAGGTTACTCTTCTAGAGTAAAAACTTGGTTGCTAACATTCTGCCAACTGCCATTTGGTTGCTCGACATCACCTTTACCATAATTTCTCCCTTTGTTGCTGTAATATTTAACTGGGTTAGCTGCCTCATCAGCATACTGCTTCAAATCCCTAAACAACTTCTTTTGCTTGCATTTAACAATCTCGTCACATTTTCGGTCAATCCTATTAAAAACTTTTTTATAAGTGTCCCTATGGTAATCAAACAACAAATCATTCCTAATAATGTTATTAAATTTGTCTGCTTCATGTAGTACTTTGTTTTACATCTGTTGTATTTGCTAATAAGTTGCATTAATTCAAAACCTAACATGTCAAATAGACAAGTAAAATCTTAATACATTCTTCAAGGTACATTATCTAATTTTAAACTTTTAAATTTCAACAGCTTACCTTCTAAAGTGTGAATGCTGTCCTTCAAAAAGTCCATACTAAAATTAACATTATTATTACTAGAACCTCTATCGTGATTAAAGTACTATCAAACAGGCTGCTGCCCTCAAAAGAGTTACCCCAATTTTTAAACTGTTCAATGTTCATAAAGTTGTGAGAAAACTCTTTCCTAAATGGCCCAGCCAAAATACCAACTTGGTCCCTTGAAACTATAACAGCAACTTGGTTTGAAACCACTCATTCACAGCCATTAAGATGAAAAAAAAACTTCTTCCACCAGTTGCTGAAAAGAAATGTTTCTCCTGTGGTCCACATTGCTGGAAACTAGTATGCTAAGGAAAAGCCAAATCATCTTGACTTTTTCATAAACCACTACAAAGAAAGTTTAAACTGGAACCAGCCATTTAGCCATACTTTTAAGCTGCTTTGCCCCTTCCTGTGACAGACTCCTAACTAGTTGGCCACAAGGTAACAAGCCCCCAGACTGGGAAAGGAGCTTGATTAATCAAGTAAGTTCACCTTTGAGCTGCTGGATCTCTACATTCAAATTCAAAAAGCCAGTAGACACATTGTTCACTTCCTTAAAATGGAAATCTTTCTGGTTAGTATTGGCTCTTATGCAGCTCTTCAATAACTAGCTCCTCTCCATTTATGCACACTGTAGCCAAAGCCAAAGTAAAAAATGACCAAATATACTAAAAAAAAAAAAAAACAGGCAAAGCCACCAATGATGAACCAAAGAAAACAAATAAAAGGTGGCCAGGCAAGAGTTGCGCTGAAATGCAAATACAAAAATGTAGCTCAGTCTGTAAAATCTAAGATGCTTAATAAATGATTAAGCGCTTTCGTCTTGATCCTCTCAGGACTTCATCAGAATGAAAAAAGCAGTGCACAACAGTTTATATAATGAGCATTCACCCCTAATCAAAACAAAATGATTTGCAATTAAAAACCAACCAATTGGCTCTTAAAGAAACAAAACATTAAAAACATAATTCAAGCCATATCCACATATCCTTTACCACTTGAAATAAAATACATGCATATGTATACACTCATTTAAAATGAATCCCATTTTAAATAACATTTAAGATTGATTTAAAAATTTTTAAGAATAAATAAGCAAATTTAAAGAAAAATTAATGATGCCCCCCTCAGATATGTTTACTTAGAAAGTAAACAGAAATATTTTATGACAAGTAGTTGCTACATGCAAATAATACAAAAGAGAAAAATAATTACAATTTAGCTGCCCCTGTGTTTTATAACAGGCTTCATGGAAACATAATCATTCAAACTAGGATATATAAGGGCGTTCAGTCTGAACTGCCATACCGGTTCTTTATATTGCAAAGGATTTTCCCAATCAAACACCCCCCCAGGATGCATGTCTACCCGCTCTAAAACAGCAAACAAAAATTTGTCATGGGAGATTTTTTATAGGGAGTGCTTATATAGAACATTGTTAGCATTCTTAGTTTTAATGCTATATGTATGTTAATATATTCTTTTTTAATGTTCTTTCCAATATAAAAACAAGTGCACTTTCTGTAAATTGCCAAATAAATTAATCCTTTACTAGAACAGTTTCCCTTCCTAAAATTACAGTACTATGAGCTGCATTCGCTAGGGCAATGCCCTCACTTTCCAAAATATAACCGCATTTCCCACAATTCACATTTGCTAGTACCTACATTTCCTCTTTCCTTTTTAAATTGTGACACTGTTTCATACAAGCTCTTCAAATTGTGTCCTGTTTTAAATACAAACTTAGGGTCGATACCTAGGACCCCCACTAAGCCAGGGGTGAAACTAAGCATATTTCAATTACAATTAATAATCTCTTTAATTTTAGGTGCAGCATAATTCAGCTCAACTACCATGGTTCTATTATAATTCTTGTCTTCAATTTTGGCATCAGTCCTGTAAGCAGTAAACTCAGTGCCAAACGGGGCTTATACTTGTTTCCCCAACCTGCGATTACTTCTTGAGCAATATTAATCACAAGGTTCATTGGGTAAACCTGATCAGTAAATAAGCCTGATACAAACTCGATTTTCTTTATTAAATCTTCTTGATCCTGGGAGGGGGGAGTAATTGGGAAATGCTTGCAATATAACCAACTAGTGTGGCAGTTGAGGCTGAATGCCTTTACATATCCTGGTATGAACACTTATGATGCTACGAAGCCTGTTTTAAAATGCGCGGCAGCCAACGTTTGTGTGATATTCTTGATATCTTCCTCTTCTGAGGTCGGTTTCTAATAAGACTTGTTAGGCTATAATTACCTGGACTGGTTGTAAAGCCACCTTTATGCACGGGCATCACCAGTAATCTGGGATGGACTCTGTAGTTGAGCTTAGCTTAAACAGTTTAAAAATGGGTCTGCAAAAACATATTTAACACTATTACTTAAACAAAGTATATTGCCAGGTTTTATTGCCGTACTTTGGTCTTGGTTAGCACTCTCAGTGAAAGACATTTAAAGATAATTGGGAGTGTAAGATATTTAGGTATTTTAGGACTCCGGATAGAGTTATAGGTGATGAAGATGGCATTAAATATGTTTGCAAGGATATTGGCAAGGTCTGTTTAGTCAGAATTGCAAATGTCATTTTAAATAAGATCAGACCATTCGAGGATATTGTTTCCTAGTTTTCTAGCATAACTATGTGGAATCTATAATTATTTTGTGCTTCAGAGGACAGTCTAAGTTCAAGGGCTCCTTTACTGGACCTGGTAATGTTTGTCAGGTTTTGATTATTGCTTATGATATTTTTCTTTAAAAGAGAGGTTTTGGGTCTACTACACAATTAAGGAGTTTCGTAATTTTGTCATAGAGTTTATTTAGGCATCCTAGTGAAATATCAACACTCAAAATACTGAGTGATAACATGCTAATTAAAAAAAAGACCAAAAAAACAAGAGAAGATTGTCAAAAATCACTCCTCCTTAAAACTTATTTTTGCAGGGGGATGGGGTAGGAGGAGGAGCAGCCCCCCTCCACACCTACTACACCCCTGCACTTATAGTTACCAGCTCCAAGATCACCAGACCTTGGAGAAAAGAGGATTATCAGAAAAACTGCATCTCAGACTTAGTATATGTAAGTCCAATCATTTGACCATTTAGTCTCGTATTTTGGGACTCCGTCTAGCAGGTCCTGAAACTTAAAATGCTTACCATTTATTTTTGGTGGCAGGCAACCAGCATGGTTTATTTTTGTACTTCCCATGATACCTGGTTCTGGTAAAAACTGCTAGCCTACCCATTTTTCTAAATGGGTGTAGAATTCCTAAGTACAGCTTTTTGCTATATGAACACCACGGACAATGCCATCATAACTGAATTTTCATATTTCATCATGGAGTAGATTTTAGTCCTTAAATTCAATGCTACTTGTTTTTGAGGCGTTTGTGAATTTAAAGTAGAAAGTCACAAGTGTGCAGTCAGATTTCACCAGGGAAGAAAATGTCAGAGAAGTCGTGAACGAGAATGCCATATTTGTAGGAATCTGCTCAAGAATGCTACGCCTTACAAAAAAAATAAAGAAAGTTATGCCCTTTAGTAGGTCTGTTTATCAGCGGCTCAGATCTTGGGATTTTGGGGCATATTTTATGCAAAAAGGATATACATCTAAATTTTCTGAAGAGAAGTTAAAGTCACCAAAAATAATGCTTTTCAAACAGGGAGATCATACAGAACTCTTAGAAAACTTACATTTTCAGCAGGGGACAAAGAAGGCATTCTATAACAAGCTAGTAACTGATAATAAATCCTACCTGGAGTGATCTGGAGTTTAATGACTTCAGTTTATGTGTAATTAGGGATCTGCCTGGATGCAGTATGTTCTTTGACAAATATGGAGACTCCACCACAGCAACCATCAGGCCTGAAGACATGGAAAGTGCAAACTGCAGGTGTATAGGGGAGTGCTCTCTTTATATTTAACCACATTTCAATAAAATTGCACACGTGGACATGTTCCAAATACAGGAGTGCAGCAAGGTCAAGCAATTTACTTGTTAGACTTTTAGTGATGAGAAAGCCACCTTAATATTATCTGACTACAGGACTCATATGTTGGTTATGTAGGAAGACCCATTATCTGACTACAGGACTCACATGTTGGTTACGTAGGAAGGCCCATTATCTGACTACAGGACTCATATGTTGGTCATGTAGGAAGGCCCATTAACTGCAGTCTGCCTAAAAAGGCATTAGGAGGCAGCAACAGGTTCTGCCTGTACATGAAAGTCTTAAACAAGAAGTGCAGGCCATGCCAAGAGTAGCAAGCTGGACTGTCGAGAATCTTGTTTCATGTTTACACATACTGGGACCCTTTAAATGTTACCAGCTGTTTAGACAGTCATTGAAAACAGTTAGCTTTTCTTTATATCTAGGAATCATTCATGGTGAACCAAAGAATCTACTCATGGTCAGTGTCTCACCTGGATTTATAGCATGCATGGAAAGTTCCGACATGACTCTCTCTCTGTCACTCTCTTTCTCTCTCTCTCTCTCTCTCTCTCTGTATATCTTTCAAGGAATTACATCTCAAGTCATTCAGTCCCACATGTATCACTGTCATAGTCATATCTGTCAAGACTGAGGGTCCTTAGGGCCCTTATAATTCCAGAAACCCTGGTACCTGGAGGCAGCTTATTGTAACCATCTCCTTGTTCAGCACTATAACAATTTCCTTGTGCAGCCTCGTGAGTGATGATGAGTCAATGTGCCTGACAGCAGAGTCACCTGTCACTAAAAGATTTCAGTTGCTACTGTAGCTCAGATTGGTAGAAGTGGAGTGTTGTTGCTCAAGGTAGCTCTTTATAGCAAATATGCATGAGGTGTCTGATTGGCATTATGTTTGCTGAGACGTAATCTTATTTTTAAGAGGCTTTGAGAGTTATTTTTACAGACTCAGCATAAGGGATTTTGGAAGTATTCTGGTGTAGCTATATGAAACGTATAGGGCAAGTTTTTAGGGGAGGGAAGCATACAGATTAATTAGATATTTACACCTCTTATAGATGGAATTACTGGTGCTGAGAATAAATGTGTTATAGGTGAGTATAAGGCAGTTTGTACTGTGTTAGGAGACCTAATGGTTAAAGGTTGGCAACAGGAAGAAAACTATTGAGCTGCCTGTCCTTCTTGTCTCATCCTCAGGTGTTTAGACTAGGAATGCAAATGCAGTAAAGTATATATGATATTATGGTACAATATATACAATATTACAGAAGACATTCCATTGAATGTTATAGCCTTTTCCAGATGTTGCAGATCTTAACATTAATTCTGGAAGAAGGGGGTTGGTACTTCTATGTATTGGACCAGGGAGGAGGATAACTTAAGGCTTGGCAGTCTAAGGGGAGGACTTTACCAATTAAGTCTCCCAGTGGTCACCAATATGAGCACATGAGATGAAACTGGCAGGAGCTTCCAGAGACAAATTTATAACAAGGGAAGGCAATTCAAAAGCTACTAAGGAAAAAAGAGCAACATGGCTGTGCTGGTTAGGCAATCAGTATTCAGGACTGATGAATTACAATAGGAGGATAAATATGGTAAAGGGAGTAACTTCACAAAATGTTACTATTGTGCCTGTTGACAATAGCCAATGAGAGAGAGAGAGAGAGAGAGAGTGAGCAAAATCTCATGGTCGAACTAACATAAGGGGCAGACAGCAAGAGGGACGCTAGATTTAAGAACATAGCAGGGTGGGAGTGCAGGAAGTTTTTTTTCAGATGCTTAGTTCATTTGTTGACTAGATCTAGCAGAAACCAAGAATGCAATGCTTCATGGTTCATAAGACTCAAGAAACAATGCCTGTTTATAATCATTTCACAAAAAGTTACCAGGATTTAATTACAAAAGTTAGACCACTTAAATTGCAAAACAGTGCAGCTGTTTACTGACATTACTGAATATAGGCTTTAAGAAATCTAAAACACATTCACCAGATGTTGTAAGGCCTAAAACAACAACAAACACAGACTGAAATAACTTAATGATCTATAGACAACACAAACATATGCAAACTGTTAAGAATTAACAGTAAGACAAAAAAATGAAAACAGCTAACACAGATATAGACTGTAAAACTGAACTTAAAAACAGATAATAAGGACATGAGAACTTTGAGCGATATAACGCTGCCGCAAAGTTTCAAAACTCTTAGACCTCAAGAAAAAATTGCAGTTATACTTCTAATATATTTTAAAGCAATCACGCATCTGCAAGCAGCTTGGCTGTACTCCTTTCCAAAAAGAGACGAGGATCTCATTTTAAAAGTTAGAGCACTTAAATAGCAGAACAGAGCAGTTATTTACTTGAATTGCTGAATATAGGTTTCAAGAGCCTTAAGCAATTTTTCCTATATTCTGTAAAGCCAGAACCAAGAAAATAGTGATTAAAGTAATGTAGTAATGATTTGCAAACATTAAACACAGTTACACACTATTAATACATCTAAATATTCTAAACAAACAGGCACCTATCAAAACTAAAACAGTAAAATTGAATTCAGCTCCATGGAGATTGAGACACATTAAACCATTAATGACTCAAAGGGACACAATCTTATATTATATAAATGTACAGACCTTCACTTAATTCATGCCAAATTAGTCTGATCCTCAATCAATCATCTGCTTCACTGATTTCAGTCTACTCAACCAACTTCTCCTTTATGTAATCACCTTGACATCATTGGCAGCCAGTTCAACTCGCATTTCAGTAGTTTAACATCTCTACAAAAAAGCACAACCTCTAACTCTCCCCATCTCCTGAACCTGTTCAACATACCAGTAAAATATATTTCCAGCCAATATCCAACTCCACTATCAAAAGACTTCTCCTCAGGCTAAAATCCACTGCTCTTGCCACAGATGACCTATCAGCATAATATGTCAAGCTTGCAGCAAACACCATAGCCTCTCTCTCCATATTAATTAATCACCCATTCAAGGAAAGCTATATCCCAGCATGCTAAAAAACCTTACATATTACTTTTACGTAAAGGTGTGAATTCCACAGATCTCTCAGATTATTTTTCCCATTGCTATTCTATTACCTCTTTCCAGTACACTAGGAAAATGAATTCAAACCTAGCAATTTAACCCCCTCTCTCTTTCTCTGATAATAATCTTTTATTTCCCACACAGCATGGTAACTATTTCTGGCCTTCTTAAATTGACCACCTCCATCAACCAAAAGGCAGGCTTATATTGACAGTATTTTAAGACCTATCAAAGGCCTTCAACACTGCATCCCACCAACTTCTGCTGAATAGACTGTCCTCATTAGGACAACTGCCATCAGTTTTCTCCTGGTTTAACTGGTATTTCACTGGCAGACAACAGACCATGAGATGGCAAAAAGGCACTTCAGCCTTTTTTAACTGTAGCAGTGGGCATCTCCCAAAGGGTCTATTCTGAACCTGATCTTTTCCAGCAAATTTATAAACGACCTCCACATTGCAAGTATACATGGTGCCATCATAGGTTAGTACTAAGCTAACTGCCCTTGCGAGCCATTTTAAGCCTAGTCAGTTATCCCTTGTGAGACTCAAACCCTGCACCTTGTGTTTGTAAGTCAAACACCTTAGCCATTAAGCCACCCTCCCAACAAGTATCCAGATGATTCAACTCTAACCTGCTCTGCCTGGAATCTGGAAAAACTTCAACACCTAAGCCAAGAATCCTTATTATCTATCGAATATTGACTCCATAACTCAAAGCTGTTCCTAAAACCCAAAACATTTAAACTAGTCTAAATCACCCTCTAGCAATTCTGCCATCAGAAGAATCTCTTCAACATAACCTCTTCCAGCTGTACCAAGATTGAAGTAGTAACCCCCATTATTGATGAAATATGACATCTGACTGAAACAAACAGTGACAAAAAAAAAAAACCTCAAGAACATGGTGCACTTTGTAAGATAAGGTACCCTTACAGACGACTCTAGGAAAGCTATTGCCACAACTTACCTACTTCCATCCTTTGTTTATGGTGCACCTACTTTTATAAATCTTCAAACCATCCAATCTCATCTACTCAAGTAATAATACAATAAGGTAACAATATTTGTTCTTAATAAGCCATTCAGAACATACCACTGCTTAGCCGTAAAACAACTCCAAGGGACTGAGTTGAAACATATGCTAACCTTCTCTCAAGTTAGTCACAAAACACAGCCTAACTTACAAATCAGATACATGCCATAGCAACATTAACATTATTCATCACTGCTCTACCAAATGAACCTTACAATCCACAGACACCTGTTACTGTTCACCAAACCTAATAACACTGCAAGTGAATGCCTCTACTCCTCCTATGTATACAAAATCTGGAACTCCATCCATCTTACCCTAAAACAAACCCATAACTTCCTAACCTTTAAACAGCATCTTAAAAAAACATCTAATGTGTAGATGGTCATTACTTAACTCCTTAATGTCCACTAGACCACATTCCCCAAGAGCTGTACATATCAAGCCAAATAAAACAATTCTTATTGACATCCATTGTCTATCCTCTTGCAGCTACCTGTCTACCTGTCTTTACTTTCAAGCCCACTGTAGCCACCCCTACAATACCTTTATATTTGCCCGATCTGCCAACTCTTCTCTTTCAAAGAAACCACATCCAATCTACCCCACTTTACTTTTCACCTCAGTACTCCTGCAACTATGTACTGCTCTTCTACTGTGCATACAACTCAGTAGTCCGGTAGCTGCCTACCCAAATTCTTCTGTACTTTATAAATGACTCCTGGCATTATTCTACCCATCTATGGCAGCCGACTCACTTATCTGTGAACACTACAAAATAAGATTAAAACTAAACATCAATGCTAATAATGTACCTTGTACTGAACTAGCTCCACTTATTAACTGTTGATTGCTCACACACACCTTACTCTGTTCTCTCTTGTAGTTGAATTATGTCCTTTAGCTAGGAGTGTAACATATTAATATGTACAATGTAACAAGGTATTTTGCTACTGTAATAGCTCTACTTCGTTGTTGTTAAAGTTTAGCATATCTTATTTCTTTTATATTTAGTTTGATAGTTAAGACTACCTACTCATTTCTCTATTTACTTTTCATCTTCTAAATCATTAAACAGAAATGTTAGCAATGTTTTATTAGACTTGTACTCATCTCTTACTGTAACCTTTTTGCAAGCTTAACGTATGCATTTTATATGAAGCTTTTTTTCCCTCAGAGCCTACTGAAAAGCGATCTCATGCCCACGTTGGACTATTCTGGTATACAAATGTTAGTAAATACATAATAAATAAATAAAAGTTAACTTTTAAAATTAGCCTAGAATAGAAAACAAAAATGACAACAGCTAAGACAGGTCTACCTACCGACTGCAGAAAAATATTCAAGAATAGGCCATAAGAAAATATGCAAATCTAATTTGCTGCCTCGGGCCTTGACCAACACTTATGTCATCCAATCGGTTTTACACTGAACAGCAGTTATATCTGCTGTACTACAAATATTTCACTGACTTTGCTCTCAGCCTAATGCCTTTCAGTGCTCTCTTACCAACAGTAAATACGTTTGGGCAAGACACTTTTATACCTATGCATATTTTTTCCCAGGAGGGGCTTATGATAGTTTTCATAGTGCTAGTAACCCTTTGTTCTTATGGTAAATTGCTGCTAGCTGCTGGACCAATTAGCAAAGAACACAGTTACTGTCCACTCTTAAAATAAGCCAGACATAATACAATTGTTTGATAGGTGTGGTAAAAACAATTACTCTTCTAAAAGCAGAAG
>NC_056749.1:788679578-788817078 GCF_019279795.1 Protopterus annectens
AGAGCATAACCTACACCTAGTGATGGCCATGCAAACAAAAATGGACAGAAGTAAAAAGTGATATGAAAGCAAAAGAATTAGAAGAAAAAAATGAAAATATATAATACCTGTAATTAGACTGCTTCATACACATGCCCACAAATACAGCTGCATTAAAACACATAAAACATAGATATGCATGAATGTTTTCCTAATAGCGGGATTGCAGTGACATTTGTTTATTTATGTATGTATATATGTATGTATTTATTGTTTTGGGCCACTTCATGCCATACAACTGATCATTAACTTAGCAGAGCCAGCTGTCATCGCTCTAATTTATTTTTAGTGTTGTCAAAATGGCTGGAACCAGAGTGACACAAGATCAGGAAGAGGAAGTAGCTCAAAACTGACTGTGTCATATTTGCTGTCTTGTGATGTATGGTATTTTTAAGTGCCCTAACTAGGTGTAGCTACTGTCGTCACTCGCATCACACCACACCACACATCACACCACATGTAATATTAACATTCCATCCCTCAACCTTCAATTCCAAAATGATGACAATTTGCTCAATGATCATGACATCATTCCCATTCCAAATGATGTGACAGGTCAGGGGAAGAAAGCCCTCCCTGTCTTCTTGGGATGGGCAAGACAGCAAAAAGTTACTCCTTCCATCCCTGATCCCCATTTTGCCCCTCTGACACCTGAGACACTAGTCAAAATCATGTCACCTGGGTCATAGTAAGGGCACTATTCCTCTCTACAATGAAGCTGGAGTAGCAATATTCTGTGAGAACAGAATTACACTAAACATTGCACTCAGCTTTCAAAAGTTGATGCTGTTATTTGCTCTATTAAATAGATATTGACAAAGGAAGTGCCTCAGCTACATTCAAGTAAATTTTATGAATTCATTTGTATCTTCTTTTTGTATCACTCGGCATGAGACAGCATCAAACATGTATTTATTTATTTATAATTGGTGACTTTTTTTTTTTACAGTTGGTGAAGGGGTAGGTTTTATCAAGTCCACGGATGATTTTCAGGGGAGACTTGGGATGACACTAACAGTTGGGAACATTTGAAGAAGATGTTTAGTGAAGCTCCTTTACTTTTCTCTTGATGATGATCATGGTATCATTAACCTGCAGCACCTGTACCACCAGCAATTCAGTTGACATCTATTTAACATGTCATCTGAAGAACAGCACTTCAGGAGCACAAGTCCCATCCTGTACTGTTTCACATTCTCAGTATTTCAGAATAATTTCCGAGTGTATGGTAAATTAATCAATCAAATGTCCTTCACGTGTTTCTGGCATAACAGAGAAGTATGTTACCTGTTAAACCATCTGGTAGCATTTAGCATAACAGGGTAATTTGGCTGGTGTTGCTGCAGTTCCAGTTATTTTTTTGTCAGTATTCAGGGTTTGATATGACTAATGCATTATGTTAAAGCAGGGGAGATATGTTAACAAAGGGTCAGGATGTCCTGTTTAGTGGTGAGCAGTGGAGATAATTATACAACTAAAATAACTGTAATTTAAATTATTACTCATGTTTATAAAAATATGTGTGGATTATGCCTTTTATAAGAAATAAGGATACAACTCCTCTTAACAGGCAATTACTAGGCATGCATTTCAAAGCAGCTTACCTCAAATTCTCTTCTGCCAAAGTATTGTCAAGAGCTTTACTTAAGATCACACCGTAGGCATATGGCGGCTAAGGTGATCAAACCCTGTACTTCAGGAAGTATCACAGTAACAGCTCAGAGCCTTACCGTCTGTGCTGTTCTGTGTGTTAACTGATCAATAAAGGGAAAATTGAAGACATTTGCTGTAAGTAAACAATGTCCTGTTAGCTTGCTTTTGCTACGTTTAAGAATAATTGTGCTGTGATATTAAATAATATAAAGCCAAATAAGCTGATAATCAGAAACTGGTAAACAGTGATTAGAAGTTTGGTTCCTCAGTGACTGTTTAGAATCTTGACATTTTGGCCCCTTCTGGGTCCCTTTCTTGACACTCTGCAGAATAGTATTGGAACTTTGTGCCTCCATTTAATTATATAGAAGACCCAGGCAACTTTATGAAAGGACATACTGCTTTTCAGAACATTACCATTTTTTCCTCTAATTAAACTATGCAAAGAAACATCTCATGTTATGTTTGATGACGATTAGTGGCAGCACATTTTAGGTGAAGTATAACTTGTCCATGACTAAGACACTTGAAGGTAATAGGCTTTTAAAACATTTGGCAATTCTTACAGTTTCAAAACAGTGTGTGAACACTTTTGATGCCCTGTTTTGGCTTTCTGAAATCACTTGCTATTTTGTAAAACTTTGAGACTGTTTATATCTGAGGACACTTGGAATAAGACTGTAATATGAAAATCGTTCCTCTTTTTGTAAGTCAACCTGACTAATTCATTTGCTTTTGAAAGAAACAGATGTTTTTAAACTGTCTTACAAGGCCAATGAATTAGCTACATCACTATGGATCCAGGGTACATATCATGGAATTTTAATTAGAAGAAGTATATCCGTTGTATGGTATTTAGCCAGCTGGTCAAAGGCAGTGCACACAATATGTAGTCATATTTCTGTGGAAATACGTAACACTTAATATCATTTAAAATAAAATTGTACAATACTAAATGACATAAGCAGGCTACTGTGTATGTCCATCTAGACTGGCTTTTTAATGTAGCCAAAGGGAGTTGCCCTTCTTCCACTCCCTCCTTAACTCTCTAGTAATATCTAACTGGCTTAAAAACCTCATCTGTTGAGCTTCCTATAGCCACTGCTGGAAACAGATTCTATCTGCTAACCACTGTCTATGTGTTCCGTTGATATTATGACCATGCGGTCTTTGCTCTGCTCTTCTGTTTCTTTCTTATGTTATACCATTATGTCCCATGTTGCATACAAAAGTTTAGCTTATCACAACTGGAATAGAGCAGAAATCTTATCTTTGCTTGATTGACCACTATAACATAATTAACTCATGTTGACCTTTAGTATTATGTTTCATGGAAGGGCACTGCACCCCTAATGGAGGGTCTCAGTCTTCACACCCCTGATTTCTAAATGTATTACATTTGAGGTATACAAACTTTGACAAAGGGAATTGAGTTGTTTCCCTTTTTGTGAGCTGCTCTGTTCCTGGCGGTAGTATATTTAGAGACTCTGGGAAGTAGAGCCAGTGTTTACACCCAGAGTGGGGTAAGAAAGGATCAGTTTCTGGCAAAATGCCACAAAATGAATGATTTCCACATCCTTGCATATTGTATCATCTCCCCTTCCAGTTCTTCTCTTAGATTTACACCTTCTCTTTATTTATTTTTGGTGATGCTGCCCTCACTCAGACAGCCTGTACTATACTATCATGATGTTACATCCCTCATCATAGGCCTATGTTCCAATTATTTAAAACAAATCAGCTTGATTCTTCACTTTATAAATTCTAGCTCAAGCAATGTCCTTGAGAAATTAAAATACGATTGCTTTTTCAATTAACACAGTTAGTTGAAATTTTCAATGAACACAGTTAGTTGAAATGACACTGGACTATGACAAATAAATAATAAAAACAAGTTTAATATAAGAGTCAAGCTCTTGCAAATCTCCAGTATAAGAGGGGATCCCCTGCACTCATTGATAGCACCCAGGAGAACACCTCCACAAAGAGGATGGTTACCAGTGAAGTCCCCAGGGCTCTGCGCTAGGCCCACTCTTCTTTGGCATCTACTTCTCAGATGTCAAGGCCAATGTCAAAGGCAATATGCTATGCTAATCACCTCAAAGCCATTTCTCTTTACTCAGTATAATACACACATCTGAGAGGTGATCTTTGCCTGTCATGCATGGCATCCCTGGACTCTTTTTTTTTTTACAAACCTTTTATACATCCACAAAACAAATGACATTAGAATTACTAGATTAAAAGACCTAAATTTTGCTTGTGACATAAACAGAATATGTTGGAGAGGCAGCTATGTTTCTTTTCGAATTCTCATACTCCAGAATAGGCTCCCCATCCATTGAAGCACAGTTCTTACATACCCACTTTAAGTGCCATCTGGACCAATGAACGGGTAAACCGAGATTCACCCCTGGTCTGGTGCCTATATCTCTGATAGAGGCAATCAGTTAATCACCTGCTATATAAATCAAATGTAGGTCATATCTGGGTTATAGGGCTAGGCATATAAGGGCCCTAGTGGTCATTAGCCTAGAACGTGTATAAAAACTAATGAATGTGCATTCCTTCCACCCCACCTTTATGTTTTAATACCTATTGTCCTGCCTACTGCTTTCCTTCCTTGTGAACCTGTGCTGGAACACTCTCCGTGTATTTTATTACTACCTATTGTCCTGCCTACTGCTTTCCTTCCTTGTGAACATGTGCTGGAACACTCTCTGTGTATTTTATTACTACCTATTGTCCTGCCTACTGCTTTCCTTCCTTGTGAACCTGTGCTGGAACACTCTCCGTGTATTTTATTACTACCTATTGTCCTGCCTACTGCTTTCCTTCCTTGTGAACCTGTGCTGGAACACTCTCCATGTATTTTATTACTACCTATTGTCCTGCCTACTGCTTTCCTTCCTTGTGAACCTGTGCTGGAACACTCTCCATGTATTTTATTACTACCTATTGTCCTGCCTACTGCTTTCCTTCCTTGTGAACCTGTGCTGGAACACTCTCCGTGATTTTATTGCTACCTATTGTCCTGCCTACTGCTTTCCTTCCATGTGAACCTGTGCTGGAACACTCTACATGTATTTTATTAATACCTATTGCCTGCCTACTGCTTTCCGTCCATGTGAACCTGTGCTGGAACACTCTCCATGTATTTTATTACTACATATTGTCCTGCCTACTGCTTTCCTTCCTTGTGAACCTGTGCTGGAACACTCTCCGTGTGTTTTAATACTACCTATTGTCCTGCCTACTGCTTTCCTTCCTTGTGAACCTGTGCTGGAACACTCTTTGTGTATTTTATTACTACCTATTGTCCTGCCTACTGCTTTCCTTCCTTGTGAACCTGTGCTGGAACACTCTCCATGTATTTTATTACTACCTAATGTCCTGCCTACTGCTTTCCTTCCTTGTGAACCTGTGCTGGAACACTCTCCGTGTATTTTATTACTACTTATTGTCCTGCCTACTGCTTTCCTTCCTTGAGAACCTGTGCTGGAACACTCTCTGTGATTTTATTACTACCTATTGTCCTGCCTACTGCTTTCCTTCCTTGTGAACCTGTGCTGGAACACTGTCCATGTATTTTATTACTACCTATTGTCCTGCCCACTGCTTTCCTTCCTTGTGAACCTGTGCTGGAACACTCTCCATGTATTTTATTACTACCTATTGTCCTGCCTACTGCTTTCCTTCCTTGTGAACCTGTGCTGGAACACTCTCCGTATATTTTATTACTACCTATTGTCCTGCCTACTGCTTTCCTTCCTTGTGAGCGTGTGCTGGAACACTATTTGTATTTTATTACTACCTATTATCTTGCCTACTGCTTTCCTTCCTTGTGAACCTGTGCTGGAACACTCTCTGTGATTTTATTACTACCTATTGTCCTGCCTACTGCTTTCCTTCCTTGTGAACGTGTGCTGGAACACTCTCCATGTATTTTATTACTACCTATTTTCCTGCCTACTGCTTTCCTTCCTTGTGAACTTGTGCTGGAACACTCTCCATGTATTTTATTACTACCTATTGTCCTGCCTACTGCTTTCCTTCCTTGTGAACCTGTGCTGGAAAACTCTCCGTATATTTTATTACTACCTATTGTCCTGCCTACAGCGTTCCTTCCTTGTGAACCTGTGCTGGAACACTATTTGTATTTTATTACTACCTATTATCTTGCCTACTGCTTTCCTTCCTTGTAAGCGTGTGCTGGAACACTATTTGTATTTTATTACTACCTATTGTCCTGCCTACTGCTTTCCTTCCTTGTGAACCTGTGCTGGAACACTATTTGTATTTTATTACTACCTATTGTCCTGCCTACTGCTTTCCTTCCTTGTGAACCTGTGCTGGAACACTCACCCTGTATTTTATTTCTACCTATTGTCCTGCCTACTGCTTTCCTTCCTTGTGAACCTGTGCTGGAACACTCTCCGTGTATTTTATTACTACCTATTGTCCTGCCTACTGCTTTCCTTCCTTGTGAACCTGTGCTGGAACACTCTCCATGTATTTTATTACTACCTATTGTCCTGCCTACGGCTTTCCTTCCTTGTGAACCTGTGCTGGAACACTAACCCTGTATTTTATTTCTACCTATTGTCCTGCCTGCTGCTTTCCTTCCTTGTGAACCTGTGCTGGAACACTCTCCATGTATTTTATTACTACCTATTGTCCTGCCTACGGCTTTCCTTCCTTGTGAACCTGTGCTGGAACACTCACCCTGTATTTTATTTCTACCTATTGTCCTGCCTACTGCTTTCCTTCCTTGTGAACCTGTGCTGGAACACTCTCCGTGTATTTTATTACTACCTATTGTCCTGCCTACTGCTTTCCTTCCTTGTGAACCTGTGCTGGAACACTCTGCGTGTATTTCATTACTACCTAATGTCCTGCCTACTGCTTTCCTTCCTTGTGAACCTGTGATGGAACATTCCCTGTGTATTTTATTACTACCTACCGTCCTGCCAACTGCTTTCCTTCCTTGTGAACCTGTGCTGGAACACTCTCCGTATATTTTATTACTACCTATTGTCCTGCCTACAGCGTTCCTTCCTTGTGAACCTGTGCTGGAACACTATTTGTATTTTATTACTACCTATTGTCCTGCCTACTGCTTTCCTTCCTTGTGAACTTGTGCTGGAACACTCTTTGTGTATTTTATTACTACCTATTGTCCTGCCTGCTGCTTTCCTTCCATGTGAACCTGTACTGGAACACTCTCCGTGATTTTATTACTACCTATTGTCCTGCCTACTGCTTTCCTTTCTTCCGAACCTGTGCTGGAACACTCTCTGTATGTTTTATTACTACCTATTGTCCTGCCTACTGCTTTCCTTCCTTGAGAACCTGTACTGGAATACTCTCCGTGATTTTATTACTACCTATTGTCCTGCCTACTGCTTTCCTTCCTTGTGAACCTGTGCTGGAACACTCTTTGTGTATTTTATTACTACCTATTGTCCTGTCTACTGCTTTCCTTCCATGTGAACCTGTGCTGGAACACTCTCCATGTATTTTATTACTACCTATTGTCCTGCCCACTGCTTTCCTTCATTGTGAACCTGTGCTGGAACACTCTCTGTGTATATTATTACTACCTATTGTCCTGCCTACTGCTTTCATTCCTTCTGAACCTATGCTGGAACACTCTCTGTGTATTTTATTACTACTATTGTCCTGCCTACTGCTTTCCTTCCATGTGAACCTGTGCTGGAACACTCTCCGTGTATTTTATTACTACTATTGTCCTGCCTACTGCTTTCCTTCCATGTGAACCTGTGCTGGAACACTCTCCGGGTATTTTATTACTACCTAATGTCCTGCCTACTCCATTCCTTCCTTGTGAACCTGTGCTGGAACACTCTCTGTGTATTTTATTACTACCTATTGACCAGCCTACTGCTTTCATTCCTTCTGAACCTGTGCTGGAACACTCTCTGTGTATTTTATTACTACTGTTGTCCTGCCTACTGCTTTCCTTTCTTGTGAACCTGTGCTGGAACACTATTTGTATTTTATTACTACCTATTGTCCTGCCTACTGCTTATCTTCCTTGTGAACATGTGCAGGAACACTCTCTGTGTATTTTATTACTACCTACCGTCCTGCCTACTGCTTTCCTTCCTTGTGAACCTGTGCTGGAACACTCACCATGTATTTTATTACTACCTATTGTCCTGCCTACTGCTTTCTTTCCTTGTGAACCTGTGCTGGAATACTCTCTGTATGTTTTATTACTACCTATGTCCTGCCTACTGCCTTCCTTCCTTGTGATCCTGTGCTGGAACACTCTCCGTGTATTTTATTACTATCTCTTTTCCTGCCTACTGCTTTCCTTCCTTGTGAACCTGTGCTGGAAGACTCTCTGTGTATTTTATTACTACCTATTGTCCTGCCTTCTGCTTTCCTTCCTTGTGAACCTGTGCTGGAACACTCTCTGTATGTTTTATTACTACCTATTGTCCTGCCTACGGCTTTCCTTCCTTGTGAACCTATGCTGGAACACTCTCCGTGTATTTTATTACTACCTATTGTCCTGCCTAGTACTTTCCTTCCTTGAGAACCTGTGCTGGAACACTCTCCGTGATTTTATTACTACCTATTGTCCTGCCTACTGCTTTCCTTCCTTGTGAACCTGTGTTGCTCTGCTGTGTGTCTTCATACAACCCTGACATGCCTGGATGCTTCTCCTTCATGTTCCTCTTCCTTCTTATCATCACTTGCACTTTTTGTTGCATGTTTTTATCCATCCACTTGTAGTCGTTCTAGAATTTCCTGCTCCTCTTGTCCTAATAGATTTCTTTGCTCCTTCTTCCTTTTCATTTGGCAATCTGTTGTGTTTCTCCACTGCCTCATTTTCACATTTAGCAGCATTTCCCTTCTATTGCTGAATCCTAGTTTTTATTAACAGCCTTCACATCACCAATTACCCATGCCATGCCAGTTTAATAATACATTAATCCACATATGCTTTTCTCAAACCCAATTTCAATAAAGCATTTCTAAGGGCTTGGGGTGAAACATGTCTCTGCTGAGTAGGCCTTCTTCTTGGATTCCCCTGGTGTCCCCACTATCAGAGTCTGCTCCGCTGAGCACCAGCAGTTGAGCCTCTCGTTGAATCACCTTGTAATTTCCTATCTCTTAACGATGGGCTTTTATGCATGTATCACAACCAGCAACTGGTCTTGTACTCTTTAAGCCATTATGAGATGTTTCCAGCTATTTTGCCATTTTAAAGTGAAACAGCAGTTTATCTTAGCAATTCTGTATTTTTTTCAGGATAGCTACTGATGCTAACAAAAGGATGAAGTTGTTCATCTGAAAATAATTATTTTTCACTTTCTGCTGAGCTGCACTGTTTGCTTTTTCCATTTATCTCAGATTAGTTTGTTTCTCAGTAGTTTTATCCCAGACTACATTACTTTGTTTCCATTTCAGCTATTAACTTACTTTATGACCTACAGCAACAATGTTCAGAACTAGTATTATACAGCCCCTAGATTTAATAAATTCCATGTAGGCATAGTGTAGAGCCTACATGGAATGTTACCATGTCCATGTACATAGTTCCATTCATATTAAGCATGGCACGTTGCTGAGGAAGAGCTGTGGGACATGTATCAGTGAAGGGAGTGTGATGCTAACTGTGTCTGCAGATGAGTAACACACTCCCTGCACTGTCCAATAGAAGTATAACAATCTATTTTTTTTTTTTTATAAAAATCATGTTTGCATGGTGCAGTGCATAGCACAGCACTGCTATGTAGCGCTGAGACACCAGACGTATAAAAATAGAAACTGGATATATTTAATTATTTAATTAAAGGTCAAGTTTAAATGTAACTGTGCAGGTTTCTGTGGCATACCACAGTGTTCAGCAGTGCTTAAAGGTAGCTCAAGAGTATATAGCAACATTCCATACATCTACGTAGCCAAATGGGTAAAGTTATGGCCTTATGTGAAGTAGGTGCATGGTTTGAATACCTGGAGGCAATATTAACTATTTATTTTCCAAATACAAATTATACTAATCATTTTTAAATCCTGATCTACTGTGGTCAGCTCAGTTCTGCCATGATGTGATAAGCCTTGCTAAGCACTGCTTAAACAACATATGTTTTGGCACTGCCTGGCAGTGCTTTGTGCCGCTCAGCTGGGCTTAGCCTGTTTACACATTGCTAAGCACTGTTAAGCATTGCCAGTTTAAGCACTGCTTAGTTGAGCTGAGTTAGTTTGCACAGTGTTAAGTGACATGCCACATTTTTAAATATTGTCCAATGGCGTGTAGGGGCAGGAAAACAGGCTAAATTAAACCCAATAGGCAGGAATACAGTCTAATCTGTTGGAGTTATGAGTCTAAAGGGTACAATGCCAGGTGTTGCAGTGGTTTGCACTTTCAGGCACAGCACTGGGGCTTTCAGGTGTCCAGGGTCATGGTTGGACTCCTTGTAGGAGGGCCGGCTGATGCAGGGAAGTTAGAAGGGCTCAGAGTGAAAGACGGAGGCCTGGGATCAGGTGGAAAAGTAACTCACCAGTGCAAGTGGTATCCCCTGTACAGATGAGTAGTGTCATCTCTACCATGATGATCTGAAAAGATGTAAGGGGCTCTCTTAGACACCTCGGTCCAAGAATTCTGGGCTGGAAATGCCCCACATGCATGTAAGTACCATTACCTGTGTTTCACCAATATCTAATCTTGAATATCTGCTAAACTGGTACGCATAATGGTGTCCTTCTCTCACAACAGCTGCAGAGGAGAGGCCTTGCAACATCGAGGCACATGCTGGGTGCTTGTCCAGGTTTTACAGTGAGTATGGTGAGTACAGATGTATTTTGCTACCTGTAGTCAAATAAGAAAGAAAGAGTAAAGCATTAACGGTAATTAGGTATATACGTGGTGCTGCGGTAGCGTTGTTGCCTCACAACAAGATGTTGTCACGTTCAATTCTCAGCTAGAACATCTTCTGTGTGGAGGCATGTGTGAATGGGCATGCCTTTGTTGAAGGTTGTGCATCAGGGATGGTAACTTGGCACGTAAAAATCCACTACCAAACATTAGCAGACCGGAGTTCCGCTGTGGCGACCCCTAACCGGGATAAGCCAAAAAGACACAACATTAAAGATTGTATTGCAGTGAATGTGGACTTACACCTGTACTGCAAGCTGTAGTGCCATAAGCAGGGAAGACTAAAGCATTAACCATAATGAACTATTATATGCAATAAAACATTGTAGTGCAATAACTGTGGAATAGCTGTGTTCCAACACCTGCCTAATTACAAATGTGCAATAACAACATGAAATTATATCATTAACTGATTGAAGGTTTCTCTAATAAAGTCTGTTGTGCAATGACTATGACAGTAGGGCTGTTTTTCAAGAAATCAATTATGACAACTGTTGTGCAACAAAAATATGAAATAATATATGTACCTGCATGAAGGTATGTCTAATAAAGTCTGTTGTGCAATAGGACATTTTTGCAAAAAAAATCAATTATTACAAGTGCTCTGCAATAAAACCATGAAAGACTATAGGTACCTGCATGTAGGTATGTCTGATAAATTCTGTGCGATAAGCATATGTTCAGAGTTGTTTTGTAAGAAATCACTTATGACAACTGGTCTGTAACAACACATGGAGCAATAGCGATAACCCCAAGGTAAAAATGTATGGCAGGATTGAACTGTACCAACTTTTGAATAAACGTATGAAGTGAATTGCTGTGGACTGGAATTTATTGTTTGTATCTTTATGGACAGCCTCTATTGGAAGACAGCCTAGTTTTGGTACAGTGGCGGTTTGTTTTTTTCCTTTGGATTCTCAGTTGTATGGCAGGATTCTCTTGTTTTCACCACTGCATGCCAGCTACAAGCATTCCGGCTATGAGGTATGGTGTTGCAGTCAGGTATAACAGTGTACTAGTTTTACACTGCAAATAATAACCCATAATCTGATATTGGTTGCTGACTTCACTGATATTTCAACTCACTAACAATGCAATGTGTACACCTGAATTCTACGTAGTCATATATACATTACCTAGTATACCTGTCATGCTTGAATGTCATGCATGTGTGTTCAACTGTCACTGCAGTCAATTATAAAACTCTACCAGTATTAGCCGGTCATATTCTGGTGCCAGGTGAGCTCTAGGCAAATATCAGTCAGTCAGTAATCACCAGTGGCTCAACTAAACTTGCTAAGTGCCATATATGAAGTATTTTTGCAGCACACAGACCAGGGTTTGAATCCAGAGCTATGTAGATTTATATATTACAGGATCAGTCACATAATGTTTACAGATATTCTCTCCACAGGAACCACAGGTAAATGGGTGAGGTAGCCCTTAATTTGAATACATTATTGCGTGTTTACATGTCACAGACTGTTACAGTCATTACCAGGTATGTCAAAATACAGCATAAAAAACAGGAAATAAGTGTAATAATAATAAAATAAAATAAAATAGAAGAAATAAAATGTGCAAGCTCTGGTATGGCTGCATGCCTGGAGTGTGTGTTAAAGGTAGCTGCAGTCAATGAATACATTTGATGCAGATGTCCACTGCCATCACTGCTATAGGTTTCTATCCCAATGCCTGCCAAGCAAGGCATGATAACTGTCTGTGCTGTACACATACATGTCTCTCAAGTGTCATGGAATACAATTACCATTGCACAATCCCTCTGTCACAGATTTATCTTCAACATGATTATGTAAATAGCAAAGTAACACCATATCAGCCCATAGTACACCTTGGTAGTAATATAGGTACACCTGATGTTCAAGTGTTCTGTGTAGTTGTGTACCTGCAGTTGTTACTGTTTGGCCCATACTGTCCCATGCAGATAGCTTGAGAGGTATGTACATGCTACAGCAGCTATAGGACACTTTTACACATAAAGAATGGACAGATCTGTAGAGAATATAGCAGTACTGTTGTCAACTACATAGCCTAGAATGGTATTAATGGACTGTATTTCTCTCGCTCCCTACCCCTTATCTTCAAATATTTACTATTGTTATTCATTGGTTATGGTTTACTATTAACATATCTTGTTACATAAACTTTATTTTGGGGCATGTGTTTTATTATTGTTATGTATTAAACTGGTTTCATATTAGCATATCTTGTAGAATCACCTGTTCTGTTGGCCTTATGGTGTAACTGTTACTGGTATGCTGTTAATGTACTGCCTGATCTTTTATTTATTGTTGCATTTCACATACTATGCATTGAAATGTAATGGGGTTATTTCCAATGTTCTGGCATGCTGTTATTACTAACAATGGTTTTGTTCATAACTGACCTAAATGTATTACTTCACCTCCATAATCACAGCATGTCAGGGTAGGCTGGTTCCTGCTGATCCTCCTACCCTTCCTCAGCCAACCGTGGCACCGAGTACCAGTGTGTCTGGGACCCAAGCCAGTGGTGCCCCCTCTGCTGGCTCTGCACCATCTTCGGGTGGATCTGTCTCAGAAGATAGGGCCCATCACCCTCTGGGAACTGTGGCAGAGTGGAAGTAGTCAACCTGGATTGACTACCAGCCATGGTTCACAGGATTCTTCATAGCAGTTAGGAACAGCACCTGCTCTGGCTTGAGGGCAGACTCAATAATCTAGTGGGGCCTACTGTCCCTGGTGCCCAGCCTTCAGCACAGCTACCTTCGGGCCAGTGTGGATGCCCATGAGTGGGGACATCAGTCATGCTGCTGCTTCTGTCTGGGGGCACATGCTCCTCAGATTCCAAAACACCCTCCCCATCCAAGGTGTTTACCCCCTCATGTGTCATACAGCACCCCTGTCTGCTGTCTTGTTTGTCTTGTCTTCTCTGTCTGCAATTGCATCCTCTCCTACCCAATTTACCTCTCAACTACAGCCTATTGCACAAGTCCACTAGGCCATACAGATCTTAATTAATGCATCCTCTCCTACCCAATTTACCTCTCAACTACAGCCTATTGCACAAGTCCACTAGGCCATACAGATCTTAATTAAAACAGGTGTTTTCTGGAAAACATGCTAAGTGCCACTGACAGACTACAATTGAACCTAATCGGAGAAATGGGAGTGTACCTTGGCCTCTGATGAAAAAAATACACCAGTAGAGAGACAAATAAATATTAATGGCAGTAAGTTAGCCCTGGAATAAGACATACATGTTCACTTTTATCTGCAACATCTTTAAACACACCTGCTAAGCCATCAATGGCTCAGTACATATGTTCATCTGGGACCCTGCTGCACAACTGCCTGTGAAAAACATGCACATACCAATGGATGCAGACAATGTGTGTCACTGTATGTATGTACATATACCTGGCAAGTACACCTGCTTCAGCACTGACTCAGTAGCTCAGTCTGTTAAATGCCTTGCATATAGAACATTTTGTCACACATAGTCCTTGGTTCAAATCCAGTATGTTGCACTTAAATTACATTGCTGTGAACACAGCAAGTAATGACTGATTTATGCAATTTTAATTCATGTAAGTTCTTGATACTGAATTATCAGCTACCTAGTTTTGCAAGTCACAGGCCTGCTGGTAAGGACACACTGCACACAATCAGATAGCCCCACTATATTCCGCCTACTACTCTGCTATTGGCACTGTTGCATAACAGATGTACTGCAAGCACATGCCTCAATTGAACTATAATGGGTACCCTTACCAGGGCTCTCTTGTAATGACAGGGATGACACAGCTACTGCAGTTACGCATACAGCTTTCAGGCCTCCAAAGTGTTCACACTCCCCCACATTGTGTCCTAGGCTGACTGTATATTAAGGTAGTTACTATAGACTGACCATACCTCCCAACCCCCTATAGCAAGGGATCCGGACACAACCATACATGAAGAGGGGGGCAAAAGCCCAGCGATAGGTGCATGTTTCACAGTTTTCCCCTACAAACATGTCTCTCTCTCCTTTCTGACCTCAACCCACAATGTTTGCCACTGACCTGGCAGATGGCCACACTGTCATGGGACACTGAGCAAACATATGAGGCAAAACTTTGGACATACTGCATACATCTCTACAGTGGACAGTACTTGTACATACCTTCTGCAATGCTGTAGTCTCCACACCTCATTAATGTTTATCTCAAAATCTAAGAAAGGGGCCAGGGCCTACATGAAGGCCTTATAAATTGCACTGTGGTGCCATGTAATTGGCTAATGACAGTGCAATTCAGCTGTGTTGGATGTAATTAGCAAGTCTGAGCCATAGATTGGTGCACAGGCAATTACCTGTTAATGAGCATTACCTACAAAAAGCAAGCAACTGCTTATGGGGAACAGGTCTGCATGTGGTTTTACTCACACATACAATGTATGTGCAAAGCATTTGCAGAGGAATCCTCCAATAAAAGGAATATATCAATCTACCAGGTATGTACTACATTTTCCCATAAAAAGGGATGCGGATGGGAGGATGGAGGTATGGGGAATAGGGATTGCTACAGTAGGCTGGTATTAGATCTATGATAATGACACAGATGGGAGGATGGAGGTATGGGGAATAGGGATTGCTACAGTAGGCTGGTATTAGATCTATGAGAATGACACAGATGGGAGGATGGAGGTATGAGGAATAGGGATTACAACAGTAGGCTGGTATTAGATCTATGATATTGACACAGATGGGAGGATGGAGGTATGAGGAATAGGGATTACAACAGTAGGCTGGTATTAGATCTATGATATTGACACAGATGGGAGGATGGAGGTATGGGGAATAGGGATTACAACAGTAGGCTGGTATCACATCTATGATAATGACACAGATGGGAGGATGGAGGTATGGGGAATAGAGATTACAGCAGTAGGCTGGTATTAGATCTATGATATTGACACAGAAGGGAGGATGGAGGTATGGGGAATAGGGATTACAACAGTAGGCTGGTATTAGATCTATGATAATGACATAGATGGGAGGATGGAGGTATGGGGAATAGGGATTGCTACAGTAGGCTGGTATTAGATCTATGATATTGACACAGATGGGAGGATGGAGGTATGGGGAATAGGGTTTACAACAGTAGGCTGGTATTAGATCTATGATATTGACACAGATGGGAGGATGGAGGTATGGGGAATAGGGATTACAACAGTAGGCTGGTATTAGATCTATGATAATGACACAGATGGGAGGATGGAGGTATGAGGGATAGGGATTACAACAGTAGGCTGGTATTAGATCTATGATAATGACACAGATGGGAGGATGGAGGTATGAGGTATAGGGATTACAACAGTAGGCTGGTATTAGATCTATGATATTGACACAGAAGGGAGGATGGAGGTATGAGGAATAGGGATTACAACAGTAGGCAGGTATTAGATCTATGAGAATGACACAGATGGGAGGATGGAGGTATGAGGAATAGGGATTGCTACAGTAGGCTGGTATTACATCTATGAGAATGACACAGATGGGAGGATGGAGGTATGAGGAATAGGGATTACAACAGCAGGCTGGTATTAGATCTATGATATTGACACGGATGGGAGGATGGAGGTATGGGGAATAGGGATTACAACAGTAGGCTGGTATTACATCTATGATAATGACACAGATGGGAGGATGGAGGTATGGGGAATAGAGATTACAGCAGTAGGCTGGTATTAGATCTATGATATTGACACATAAGGGAGGATGGAGGTATGGGGAATAGGGATTACAACAGTAGGCTGGTATTAGATCTATGATAATGACACAGATGGGAGGATGGAGGTATGGGGAATAGGGATTGCTACAGTAGGCTGGTATTAGATCTATGATAATGACACAGATGGGAGGATGGAGGTATGAGGAATAGGGATTACAACAGTAGGCTGGTATTAGATCTATGATAATGACACAGATGGGAGGATGGAGGTATGGGGAATAGGGATTACAACAGTAGGCTGGTATTAGATCTATGATAATGACACAGATGGGAGGATGGAGGTATGAGGAATAGGGATTACAACAGTAGGCTGGTATTAGATCTATGATAATGACACAGATGGGAGGATGGAGGTATGAGGTATAGGGATTACAACAGTAGGCTGGTATTAGATCTATGATATTGACACAGAAGGGAGGATGGAGGTATGAGGAATAGGGATTACAACAGTAGGCTGGTATTAGATCTATGATAATGACACAGATGGGAGGATGGAGGATAGGGAATAGGGATTACAACAGTAGGTTTGTATTAGATCTATGATAATGACACAGATGGGAGGATGGACGTATGGGGAATAGGGATTGCTACAGTAGGCTGGTATTAGATCTATGATAATGACACAGGTGGGAGGATGGAGGTATGAGGAATAGGGATTACAACAGTAGGTTTGTATTAGATTTATGATAATGACACAGATGGGAGGATGGAGGTATGAGGAATAGGGATTAAAACAGTAGGTTTGTATTAGATCTATGATAATGACACAGATGGGAGGATGGAGGTATGAGGAATAGGGATTACAACAGTAGGCTGGTATTAGATCTATGGTAATGACACAGATGGGAGGATGGAGGTATGGGGAATAGAGATTACAACAGTAGGCTGGTATTAGATCTATGATAATGACACAGATGGGAGGATGGAGGTATGAGGAATAGGGATTACAACAGTAATCTGGTATTAGATCTATGATAATGACACAGATGGGAGGATGGAGGTATGAGGTATAGGGATTACAACAGTAGGCTGGTATTAGATCTATGATATTGACACAGAAGGGAGGATGGAGGTATGAGGAATAGGGATTACAACAGTAGGCTGGTATTAGATCTATGGTAATGACACAGATGGGAGGATGGCGGTGTAGGGAATAGGGACTGCTACAGTAGGCTGGTATTAAATCTATAATATTGACATGTCAGTGATACTCTGCTGTCCAACACCTACAGGCATGCCTCACACCTGCCCCTGCTTTGAATCACATCTCTGCTCTGTCCCTGTCCATCCCTCCTACAATGATCAGCTGTTATAGTACAGATAGAGGATTACACCTAAGACATAGTGACACTTAGTAAGGATGTACATTCCTGTAATATCAACCTATGGACTGTAATTCACCTCCTTTCAGTCTGTCAATGTCACACATAAATAGTACTAGCATTGTAAAAGTGTCCCTGATGTACTTGGGCTAAGTCCTTGTTTCTTGAACATTCGTCCCTGTCTGGTAGAGAGCTATGCCTAACATACTTTTCATCCTCCTATAGTAAGACATCAGGGCAAATACATATTTAATGGGGGGACAAAGGCCCAAACCCATTGACAAATTATACATATTGACCATACAAAGTAAGTCTGTGATTAGAGTAACATATATTACTGCAGTATTACTGTTGTCTGAGGGGTCTGATGGGTGACAGATTCTATGTCAGTTTTCTGACAGCAACCATCACTTAGTGGACAACCATTTGTCAGACATGCTCATGTTTGTGCAAGATGAAACACAGCTATGAGGCAAACATGGTGACATTCTGCAAATATTTGCATAGTTGAGATGTATATGCCAACAGGGAACATAAAAAATAGCAGGTTTTTATCACTGTCTGTCACTGTGGCACTCTGGTGTGGCTGGACTGTCCCCTTATAGTTGTTGGAATAGCACACTGCTATTTCTCTGACAGTGTCCATGTCACATATTAGTGGGGATTTGCTGGTAGGGGACACACCACAGTACACTGCATTGATGGCTGTAGAGACATACCACACATTCTATCCTACCTCACAGGGACATTACCCAATATAACTATTATTTTGGTGTTAGCCACACATGTAGTGTTCCACCAAACTGTGGAGTATGACATGTAAAGGAGCAGTGGATAGTGCAGGCCATTATGGGTGTGTAGGCAGTGTACATAGTGGACATCCATGCATTTGGTCCTGTAATGTGTTTCCCTCTTGTTGTCTTGCAGGAACGATGTATCAACAGAGACATCCTCTATTTTCATCAGCTGAAAATGACGCTATACTGAATGCCCTCAGACACAACCATCACATCCTGCCATCAAGGGGTCACCACAATCATGAACAGTGGGCAGCATTGTGGGTCAACCTTGTGAGGGCTGTTAATGATATTGGCCTACAGGACAGGACCTACAAGCAGGTTTGACACTAGGCTACAGACATGGTCAATGCCACACGTCAAAGAGCGGCTGCTGTTGCCAGGGAACATGCTGCCACTGGTGGAAGGCCTGTGATGGAATAACCACTCTCAGCCACAAAGGAATTCCTGAGAAACATAGGATCAACTCACAGCTCCCAGCCAACAATCACACCATACATCCTGAGTTGGGTGCCACAGCTTCCACATCAGAGGACCATCCAGGTAAGCAGACTCTGTTCACCAATATAATACATTTGCAGTCATTGTGGCAGGCTCTACAGACCAGTACATGGGTGTCAGGTCTATCTGCATTGGGGGGGGGGTTGGCTTTCCACCACAGTTGTGCACACATGCTCAGAATGTCAGTAACATTGCCAGTATCACAGTAGCTACTGTACAGGTGGATATATGCACATATTACTTTGTAACACTGCAACATTTGGTGTTGCTGACAATGCGTCTCCCTCACCTTTTTACAGATATGTCAGGTGTGGCCGGAGTTCATGGTCCTGTACCTAGTAAGTCTCATACTGGTATTTTGCCTGATCAGATATACCCTATGAATGTTAAGGGCTGCCATTTTGCCTTTTGCACAAGTGTTCTGCTTAGCTAAAGTAGAATAATTGTATGTTCCATTTCATAGCAGCTAACTATAGTGCATAGCCTAGGGAATGACACGTGTGTTTTTGTACAAACATTAACATGTCTGAACTTATAGTTATGGGCAACTATGTAACCTGCTATACCTAAGGTAATTACTCCAAGATGCCCATTCAGACACAATAGGGAGAAGGTACATACCTGAGACAGTGGTAGTACAACTGGCATATCATTGTCAAGATAGGTGTACTTGGTTTTCTGTGCAGTTCTGTCACATACACTGTCATATTGCATATCTCACAGGCATATTGAACTGGCAACGTTACCCAGATGTTGATGATGTGCATGTTATACAGGGCCTGGGTTGTCTGTGTATGTTGTTGTGTGTGTGTGTTGCGCATGAGATCAGAGATGAGAAAACGTGGGACATGTAATGCTGTTGTGGATCCTCATCTGTATGAGTCTGTGTGGATTACCATACATGATAGTGCAGGTAGTAATGTACTGCTTTTGTCTTGCTTCTCACAGGTGAACAGGGGAGTTGGAGTCTGTCCCCCTCACAACCTGATGTCAGTGCTTCATCGGACTCTGATGATGATGGTGGCCATAGTGAGGCACAGGTGGGGTTGACGGTGGCTGAATCTGTCTCAGAAGTTGACATCCCTGTTCTGCCCCCATTGTCCCTGCACACAGTTAGTATGCTCACACATACCCAGTCACCAAAGGCTACAGATATTGGACAGTCAGAGGGTGGTGACATATTACAGGATAGTGTGAGAGCTATGGCATCAGTGAGTGTAGACACTGGCCATAGCCAGACAGCTGGTGAGGTCCCACACAGGCATACTAACAGAGGTGCTCGAAGGAGGACTGCTGCCTATCCACTTCCTGTTGCAGGTGTCACATCACAGGTCACTCGCTGCATGTTTCAGGCTGTCATGGAGGGCCAGGCACAAGCTGAAAACAACACCAAACAGATGCTTTGAGTTATGGATGCAGCACAGACTCTACTGCACTGGTGATGCCATGGAACATTTCACTGATGTAGTGGACCGACAGTGGGCTCAGACAGTGTTTGTCTTTGCATGAACATTGTCTGTGCTGGAACATGTGATTGAGGCTGGGCATCAGACATGTGGATGTAGGCCTGCAACACCATCTGCTGGTAGTCCACTTGGCCATGCACACTCACATTCCCATAGTAGCAGCACCTCCAGCGCTACAGAGAGAGGAGTGCTGCCCACACCGCAATGTGGCAGGCCATGGCCTTGTGGTCCTGGATGGTCCCATGAGGGACACAGGCCCAGCAGACAGCAATCACCATCAGGTATTAGCACTGCATCTGACCTTGGGCATGGTGCTGCCAGTGCTACTCCTGAAGAAGCCAGTTCCCATGTCCATGACCAGAGATGGTGTACTGTCCACTCTACCATGTATGGTCCACAGCTGTCTACCATACACATGTGTAGGGCTAGCCTTGAGCTTGACTGTGTACCTGCACATGCTCCAACTGCACTGTCATATGCAGGTCACCTACAGACACACACAGCACCTCTCCTTGACTCATGTCAACAGCACCCCTTCCTGACTCACACACATGCTGTCAACAGTTTGGCACAGCTTCGGCCTCTGGCACCTCCACACCACACCCTGTGCATGTGATGATACCTGTGCTACATCCCTGCCATCGATGCGGGGACCTTCATATATGTGTCTGATGCACAGGGTGACTATATAACTTTACATGCATTTGTAAAGTGCAGTAGAGTTATGCCATGGCAGTTGTTGGCCATGACAGGTACTGTATGCTGGTATGTGTCAGGTGTACACATCAAATGTTGTGTATCTTTGTTTCCTGATAGTACACTAGTGGTACTGTTTCAGAATGACAGGTGTGTCATGGAGCTGTGTATGTTTTTATCTCAGGAGTCTGAGTGGTACAAATATGGACACATGGTGGCAATATTGAGGCACATGATTGCAAGACAGCACAGCAGAGATATGACATCAACAAGGTATGCCAGTATACATGCATAGCTCCCTAGGTGCATATGTGTAGAACAGTGTGTCAGGGACAATGGGGAGAGTCAGCGTCATTATGCTTTCATACCCTGTGACATACACTACTACTCTTGATATGTGTCACCTGGGTAGTCTGCATGTAGAACTGTAGATGGTGGCAGTCATCAATTTTGCTTATGTATAGGAGGGCAATTTAGAGCCAGCAGGTAGTCACAGGGCCATAAACTGCATAAACAATGCACAGGGGGCCCATGGGCATGTCTTGCTGTCAGTGAACATATTTACACACACAAATTGGATGATGTAAAAGTAGAGCCCCTACCTATAGGTTTCATAGGTAGGTACTGGGCTAGCTATCTGCCCGAGGGCATTTTTAAGCTTAGCCAGCGTGTGTTGGCTTTCACCACCCCATTGATTAATTAACTGGGTCTCTGTCAAGCAGAGCCAATGAAGTGATCCCAGGGGTGTATTTTCTGTTACTCATCCACTCGTCAAGGCTTCTCTTGAAGAGTGTTAGTGAGGGGCTCTGCCTAATGTAGTTAGGAATTTTGTTCCAAAGCATGGGGAGTCTCTGTGACAGGAATCTATCCCTCCAGCATGTTCTATTTATTGTTGTGGCGAGGTTTAGCTCACTTGAGCGTGTGGCTCGCAGTGACTTGTATTTCTTTAGGTGGAGCATGTCCATCACTTCTGAGTTGGACATGGCTTTGTAAGTCAGGCAGAGATCACCTCTGAGTAAGTGATATGCCACTGAGTACAGCTGGAGTTTTTTCAGTCTGGCTGCATAGGACATATGTTTGAGGCCAGTAATCCTCTTGGTGAGGTGCTTTTGTGGTCTTTCCAGCTGTTGGAAGTGTCTTGTGAGGTACATCCCAAATGGGGCATTGTACTCTATGATGGGTCTGATGAGTGATGAGTAGAGGGGCACTATAACCTCTGTTTCTAGATGCGAACCCCTTAGTAATTAGATGGGCCACATAGAAGGATTTCCTAACTACTTTGGCAATATGATTATCAAAGGAGAGATTACTATCTACCTGGGTCCCCAGATCTCTTATTACCTCTTCTGTATTAAGGGGGCTGCCGCCTATGTGGTAATTCGTGGGTGTTTTGTTTTTCCCAAATGGGATGACTATGCATTTTTTGGCATTTAACTTGAGGCCATAACTTTGACACCAGGTGTCTGTCTCAGTAAGGCCTTTTTGAAGGATGTCCGTGTCAGCCAGAGAGTCAATTATGGCTCCCAGTTTGCAGTCATCGGTGAACTTGGTTAGCCATAGTCCTGTGTTTGCCTGTGCTTCCGAAAAATATATGCTGAACAGTAAGGGTCCCAGAACAGAGCCTTGCAGGACACCACTTGTGGCTGGTTTAGAGTCGGACCTGGAGCTCGCTATTCTTACCGTATGAGTTCTGCCTGTAAGCCAGTTGGCAACCCAACTTGTGACATAGGGGTTTATGTTCAGGTTGGTGAGTTTTTCTATAATACCTGAGTGAGGAATGGTGTCGAATGCCTTGGCGAGATCAAGGTAGGCTGTGTGAATCACCGTTGCCTCGTCTATGGCCTTGGTGACTGTCTTAAAGAAGTCAACCAGGTTTAGTAGGCATGATCTGCCCTTAACAAAGCCAAACTGGTTCGGGTCAAGTGTTTGGAGGTTCCCAATGTCTTTGTTAATGAGTTCCATGATGATGCGCTCCATAGCCTTGCAGAACAGGCTAGTCAGGCTTATGGCATGATAGTTACCAGGGTCAGTTGTGGCCCCTTCTTTGTGGAGCAGAATAATCGTTGCTGTGCGCCATTGTATGGGCATGTAGCCTGTGGAGAGGCTGAGATTGAACAGCTTGTTTAGGTGGGGGGTTAGTTTGTTCTGTAGTTTGTGCAAGATGCAGCCTGGGATACCATCTGGCCCCATTGATGCTGTGATTTTTTGGCTTTTGAAAGGGCTGTTTTCACCTGTGCTTCTGTGATTTCTAGGACACTACACTTTTCCGGTATTGTTGTGGGCCCTTTTGAAGGTGAGAGGGGGGTGAAGTTTGCACTGAATCTATCTGCCAGGATGTTGGCAATATCAGTAGGTTCAGTATATTTTGTGCTATTTTGAACTAACTTAGAGCATATCTGCGAGTTGCCACTTAGAGTTTTGGCATAGCTAAAGAAGGCTTTGTGGTTATCTTTCGAATCCTTGGCTATTTTTCTTTCAAAATTAGCCTTGGATGATTTTTTGAGGGACCTTAGTTTCTTACTGATATTGATCAGGGATGTCTTTCCTTCTTGGGCTTTGCTTTTTTTCCTGAACTAGTTTCCTCCTTCTGTTGTATAACCTGTTTATGGCAGGGGTCCACCAGACTAGTTTCCTTCTCTTAGGGGAGTGAGTCTTGGTCTTGCTAGGGATGGCACGATCCATGCATCCTTGTAGGTGCTCATATTTATTATTTATTATTATTATTTATTTTACATTTGTTAACCGGGATGGTCCGACTGGATACATGTCCTTTTTCAGCGGAGGCCCGGGGAGAAAAGCTCCAACAGAGTTACATTGATAATTAGGTACAGTAAATGAGCTGAAAGAACTTAACAAAAATATAGGCTATTTACATACAGGTACAAGACTGCCATTACTATTTCTGAGATTACTACAAATGTAACATTAATAACATATTAGCAAGGACGGTAGGCAGTATAATGACAGAGTTAGACAGGATACATATTTCTTTATCACAGTATACAAAGTACTTATCATCTTAGCTAGTTGTTTATGTTTTAGTTAATGGCACAGAGCTAGTCTGGGTTTGAGTAAGGACATAGCCAGTGTGACTTGAAGTGGAGTTTTAGACTATTTTTGAATTGACTTAGAGAAGTTGCAAGCATGATGTTATTTGGGAGAGAGTTCCATATTTTACCAGTGGTGTTGGCAACAGCGTCCACCACCCAGGTTGAGAGATTTAGTTGTTTGGACAAGGAGTCTGTTTGCTGAGCGAAGGCAGCTTAGATTGGAGTAGGAGTCATTAAGTTTTTTAGTGCTGGGGTATTCTCAGGTTGTTTAAGGATTTTGAAGGCCTCTATGAGTTGGGACTGGTGAAGAAGGTGTGGGAATTCTATCCATCCAAGCTTTTCAGGTTAGTACAGTGGTGTGTTCTGTAGGGAGGCCTGTAATGAACCTGGCAATGTGATTATAGCAGGATGAGAGCTTGGCCAGATCAGATTTGTTAAGGTGAGTGAGGACAGGAGAGGCATATAGTGAGTAGAGAGAAGGTGTGAACGGGCTGTGGCTGCCCTGGCATTCGGGTAAGGAAGGCTTTAATTCTATATAGGGTCCCAAGTTTCTTGTTGACTGACTTAACGGCTTGGTTGATATGTATATCAAATCTGAGTTTATTGTCAATGTTTACTCCTAATAGAGTTATGCCATGGCAGTTGTTGGCCATGACAGGTACTGTATGCTGGTATGTGTCAGGTGTACACATCAAACGTTGTGTATCTTTGTTTCCTGATAGTACACTAGTGGTACTGTTTCAGAATGACAAGTGTGTCATGGAGCTGTGTATGTTTTTATCCCAGGAGTCTGAGTGGTACAAGTATGGACACATGGTGGCAATATTGAGGCACATGATTGCAAGACAGCACAGCAGAGATATGACATCAACAAGGTATGCCAGTATACATGCATAGCTCCCTAGGTGTATATGTGTAGAACAGTGCGTCAGGGACAATGGGGAGAGTCAGCGTCATTATGCTTTCATACCCTGTGACACACACTACTACTCTTGATACGTGTCACCTGGGTAGTCTGCATGTAGAACTGTAGATGGTGGCAGGCATCAATTATGCTTATGTATAGGAGGGCAATTTAGAGCCAGCGGGTAGTCACAGGGCCATAAAATGCATAAACAATGCACAGGGGTAGGCCCCATGGGCATGTCTCTAGTGCTGTCAGTGAACATATTTACACACACACAAATTGGATGATGTAAAAGTAGAGCCCCTACCTATAGGTTTCATAGGTAGGTACTAGGCTATCTGCCCGAGGGCATTTTTAAGCCTAGCCAGCGTGTGTTGGCTTTCGCCACCCCATTGATTAATTAACTGGGTCTCTGTCAAGCAGAGCCAATGAAGTGATCCCAGGGGTGTATTTTCTGTTACTCATCCACTCGTCAAGGCTTCTCTTGAAGAGTGTTAGTGAGAGGCTCTGCCTAATGTTGTTAGGAATTTTGGTCCAAAGCATGGGGAGTCTCTGTGACAGGAATCTATCCCTCCAGCATGTTCTATTTATTGTTGTGGCGAGGTTTAGCTCACTTGAGCGTGTGGCTCGCAGTGACTTGTATTTCTTTAGGTGGAGCATGTCCATCACTTCTGAGTTGGACATGGCTTTGTAAGTCAGGCAGAGATCACCTCTGAGTAAGTGATATGCCACTGAGTACAGCTGGAGTTTTTTTCAGTCTGGCTGCATAGGACATATGTTTGAGGCCAGTAATCCTCTTGGTGAGGTGCTTTTGTGGTCTTTCCAGCTGTTGGAAGTGTCTTGTGAGGTACATCCCAAATGGGGCATTGTACTCTATGATGGGTCTGATGAGTGATGAGTAGAGGGGCACTATAACCTCTATTTCTAGATGCGAACCCCTTAGTAATTAGATGGGCCACATAGAAGGATTTCCTAACTACTTTGGCAATATGACTGTCAAAGGAGAGATTACTATCTACCTGGGTCCCCAGATCTCTTATTACCTCTTCTGTATTAAGGGGGCTGCCGCCTATGTGGTAATTCGTGGGTGTTTTGTTTTTCCCAAATGGGATGACTATGCATTTTTTGACATTTAACTTGAGGCCATAACTTTGACACCAGGTGTCTGTCTCAGTAAGGCCTTTTTGAAGGATGTCCGTGTTAGCCGGAGAGTCAATTATGACTCCCAGTTTGCAGTCATCGGTGAACTTGGTTAGCCATAGTCCTGTGTTTGCCTGTGCTTCTGAAAAATATATGCTGAACAGTAGGGGTCCCAGAACCGAGCCTTGCAGGACATCACTTGTGGCTGGTTTAGAGTCGGACCTGGAGCCCGCTATTCTTACCATATGAGTTATGCCTGTAAGCCAGTTGGCAACCCATCTTGTGACATAGGGGTTTATGTTCAGGTTGGTGAGTTTTTCTATAATACCTGAGTGAGGAATGGTGTCGAACGCCTTGGCGAGATCAAGGTAGGCTGTGTGAATCACCATTCCCTCATCTATGGCCTTGGTGACTGTCTCGAAGAAGTCAACCAGGTTTAGTAGGCATGATCTGCCCTTAACAAAGCCAAACTGGGTCTGGTCAAGTGTTTGGAGGTTCCCAATGTCTTTGTTAATGAGTTCCATGATGATGCGCTCCATAGCCTTGCAGACCAGGCTAGTCAGGCTTATGGGGCGATAGTTACCAGGGTCAGTTGTGGCCCCTTCTTTGTGGAGCAGAATAATTGCTGCTGTGTGCCATTGTATGGGCATGTAGCCTGTGGAGAAGCTGGGATTGAACAGCGTGTTTAGGTGGGGGGTTAGTTTGTTCTGTAGTTCGTGCAAGATGCAGCATGGGATACCATCTGGCCCCATTGATGCTGTGTTTTTATTTGGATTTTGAAAGGGCTGTTTTCACCTGTGCTTCTGTGATTTCCGGGACACTACACTTTTCCGGAATTGTCATGGGCCCTTTTGAAGGTGAGAGGGAGGTGAAGTTTGCACTGAATCTATCTGCCAGGATGTTGGCAATATCAGTAGGTTCAGTATATTTTGTGCTATTTTGCACTAACTCAGAGCATATTTGTGAGTTGCCACTTAGATTTTTGACATAGCTAACGAAGGCTTTGTGGTTATCTTTCGAATCCTTGGCTATTTTTCTTTCAAAGTTAGCCTTGGATGACTTTTTGAGGGACCTTAGTTTCTTACTGATACTGATCAGGGATGTCTTTCCTTCTTGGGCTTTGCTTTATTTCTGAACTAGTTTCCTCCTTCTGTTGTATAACCTGTTTAAGGCAGGGGTCCACCAGACTAGTTTCCTTCTCTTAGGGGAGTGAGTCTTGGTCTTGCTAGGGATGGCACTATCCATGCATCCTTGTAGGTGCTCATAGAGTGCAGTTGTAAAGGATTCTGCATCTTCGGCAGTGTTATCCTTTAGCGTAGGGGCTGTGAAACTTACCACCTCTGCCTTAAGTAAGGTGAAATTTGCTTTAGAAAAGTTTTTCACTGTGGTTTCCTTGGTTGGGGGTCATGGTGGGGTGTGGACATCCAGGGTGATTAGTTTATGGTCTGATCTAACCAGTGACGGGTTGACCTCCGGTACGGAACACCTGTTGCCCATGTTGGTGATGACCAGGTCCAATATGTTGTGGCCTCTGGTAGGGGAGTTTACCAGCTGATCCAAGGAATTTGAGTTGATAAATTCCAGGAAGCGCTGAGCCTGGGAGTTTGTACTCAAGTAGTTTACCCAGTTAATGGTAGGGTAATTGAAATCGCCCAATATCAGGGTATTCGGTAGGACCTTCATGTTTTCCAGTGTCTCCAGAAAGGCGGAGTGGTGGTCCTGGGTCATGGAGGGTGATCTGTAGCAGGCCACAATTTGCACTGCAGATTTGCCCAATGTTAGTTGCACATGGATGATCTCAGAGGTATCATGCTGCGCCACTAACCTGGAGGTGTGAATATCCTTGATGAGTATGGATACACCCCCTCCTTTTGTGTTTCGGTCCTTGTTCTGTGGCCGAAATGTTTGGTATGAGTTGTAGCCTAGTAGGGCTGGAGTGCTCTTTGGAGCCTTGAACCAGGTTTCAGTTACTGCACAGATGTCAATGTTCTCTATACTTAGGAGTGCTTCCAGCACATGCATTTTGAGATTTAAACTCCTGGTGTTGAGTAGCATAACCCTCATTTTTTTACTTGTGCTGTTTATGGTGGTGGGTTTGAATTTTAAGCCATGCCTAAAAAAGGAACTATGGGGGCAGCAAGAGCCTGGGCCAGTATTCGAAAGCCAAGGGGTGACAGGTGCAAGCTGTCTCTTGTGAAGCAATGCGGTTTGTCGGGCATGTCGTCCCAGGCTGACAGACACTGGATCCCCTTTGAATGAAATCAGACGCTTAGCAATTGTTGAAATTGATCATTTTTTCATTATACTGAGGTATCATTCTTGGTGAGGGCAGGATGCTACTCAGGGTCAGGGTCATACTCACCTGGGCTACATGATCAGAGAGCTCTTCCATGTCTCTTTTCATGTAGTCCAGGGAGGTACATTTCAGGTCATTCACACCATCATGAACAATGACAAAATCATATTTGTACTTGTTCTGGAGTGACCTGAGTGCTTGTGTTATGTGGCGGATTCTGGCTCCCGATAGGCAGCTAACAGTAACCTTCTCCTTGTCCAGCCTAGTGAGTGAGGCGTCAGTGTGCCTGACTATTTCTATTGTTACACACTATAGGTCACAGTATGTATCACATGCACTATACTGTTTATCTGATAATACACCGTCAGCCAGTGCTCTTAAGGTGGATGACATCAGCAGGCCTTGTAAAGGAGGCCAATGATGAGGCCAGCAGCTAGTCAGTAGGCATAAAATGCATAACTATTGCACAGATATAGCTCATAGGGGCATGTCTGACATGCTACATGGGGATATATTTACACACACAAAAGTTGGATGCTGCGAGAATAGAACCCTTACTTATCTATTATTACACACTATAAGTCAACAGTTCACATTGCATGTGACGCTGTTTATCTGATAACACAGTGTCAGCCAGTGCTCTTAAGGTGGATGACATCAGCAGGCCTTGTAGAGGAGGTCATTTAGAGGCCAGCAGCCAGTCACAGGGCCATAAAATGTATACCATTGCATGGAAACAGGCCAGATGGGCATGGCCATAGTGCTGTGAGGGGATATTTTGATGCCCACACAATCACGCACACAGTTAGAGAATGTGGGATTAGAACTTCTACCTCTCTATCATTACATACTACAGCTCATTGTACCTATCACATGTGCCACAGGTTTCGTCAGTTGTATATATTGCTGCAGGCCCAGCACTTGTGGAGTACACAAAGTGACCTTGTGTTAGCCAGCATGCCTGACCTGTAGAGTGATGCTGCTTGGTACTGATAGTGTATCTGGCATCCTAGGAGTGGGATATTTGGTAATATCCCTGCTGTGTGTGTACACTTACCAGTCTGGCCATATGTGGCTGTTTGCAGTTTGGTAGGCGGACATGTGGCCAGGGACAATATGGCTTGTCCAAGGACTCCATTGCACCCATCATACATTACACGACCTGTGTACCTATGTCTGACTGCATGGTGACAGCCCTAAGGCTCAGGGGTCTGTGGGTGAGTGGATTATGTGCTGTTGTGGCTTTGGTCTGGTGCCATTGGACAGCTGTTGTGATGTGTACGTGCAGATAACCTAAGCATTCAGGGGTATGTGGGAACATTCCTACATTTCTGCACATATCTATATCAAAGGTGTATAACAGGGTTGTCTCCTTAAATGTAGCTGTGTGTCAGTAATGTAAATGTGTTCTGTAGATGTATATGGGGAGTCTATGTATCATTGTACTTTATAAAGCTATATATACATCTTGTTATCACATATATATATATATATATATATATATATATATATGTGCCATATACTGATAGAAACAGTAATCAAGTGTGAGGGTGATAGGGTGAGACAAATATGTATACGTAGCTGTATATCTGTACAGACATATTTCCACATAGCAGGTCTTTGGGAAGTAGAGACAACAGACTTGGGCTAAAGTTAGCCAAGTGTAGGAGCATGCCCAGTGTGATTGTCAGTACTTACAAGGTGACTCTAGGCCGGAGTTACCTGTACTCCAGTCTGGAATTATCGTGTGCTGCAGGCCATTGGCTGCTGCACCTGTTACGATAGTACTGCAATTGCCTGATATTGTCCAAGGTGTTCCCCAGCTGTCTGCTGACCTTAAAATGTGACTCAAACTTCAGAACTGTAGAGAGCTTCACAGACTGTCCAGACTCTTGCAGTATATTTTTGGCCTATTTCACATAACATTGTTGTTTTCTGGCAAATTAATGGCAAATCAGTCATGACTGAAGTAAACTACTACTGACAGATATTTGGGTTTCAGACTTCATGCACTGCAGGTGAGTCATGTGAATGCAAGACCTGTTATTCTACCCACATGCTATGCTTGTAGGAGCAAGGATGTAAAACACCCCAAGTTTTGGCCCTTGGTCACATTGTCATTCATTGTATTTCAACAGATGTCCTGCTGTCAGAGGTTGAGAGATATGATGTGACTGGGGTACAAGGTGAAACAACACATGCAGGGTGATAGTCTGCATACATCTCCCTGTGACTGGGGTACATGGTGAAACAACACATGCAGGGTGACAGTCTGCATACATCTCCCTGTGACTGGAGTATATGGTGAAACAACACATGCAGGGTGATAGTCTGCATAGATCTCCCTGTGACTGGGGTACATGGTGAAACACCCCACACAGGGTGACAGTCTGCATACATCTCCCTGTGACTGGGGTAGATGGTGAAACAACACATGCAGGGTGATAGTCTTCATACATCTCCCTGTGACTGGGGTACATGGTGAAACACCCCACACAGGTTGACAGTCTGCATACATCTCCCTTTGACTGTGGTACATGGTGAAACACCACACACAGGGTGATAGTCTGCATACATCTCCCTGTGACTGGGGTAAATGGTGAAACAACACATGCAGGGTGATAGTCTGCATACATCTCCCTGTGACTGGGGTACATGGTGAAACAACACATGCAGGGTGATATTCTGCATACATCTCCCTGTGACTGGGGTACATGGTGAAACAACACACGCAGGGTGACAGTCTGCATAAATCTCCCTGTGAATGGGGTACATGGTGAAACAACACATGCAGGGTGATAGTCTGCATACATCTCCCTGTGACTGGGGTACATGGTGAAACATCCCACACAGGGTGACAGTCTGCATACATCTCCCTGTGACTGGGGTAAATGGTGAAACAACACATGCAGGGTGATAGTCTGCATACATCTCCCTGTGACTGGGGTACATGGTGAAACAACACATGCAGGGTGATATTCTGCATACATCTCCCTGTGACTGGGGTCCATGGTGAAACAACACACGCAGGGTGACAGTCTGCATAAATCTCCCTGTGAATGGGGTACATGGTGAAACAACACATGCAGGGTGATAGTCTGCATACATCTCCCTGTGACTGGGGTACATGGTGAAACAACGCATGCAGGGTGATAGTCTGCATACATCTGCCTGTGACTGGGGTACATGGTGAAACAACACAGGGTGACAGTCTGCATACATCTCCTGTGACTGGGGTACATGGTGAAACAACACATGCAGGGTGATAGTCTGCATACATCTCCCCCTGTGACTGGGGTACATGGTGAAACACCCCACACAGGGTGATAGTCTGCATATATCTCCCTGTGACTGGGGTACATGGTGAAACAACACATGTGGGGTGATAGTCGGCATACATCTCCCTGTGACTGGGGTACATGGTGAAACAACAAATGCAGGGTGATAGTCGGCATACATCTCCCTGTGACTGGGGTACATGGTGAAACACCCCACACAGGGTGATAGTCTGCATACATCTCCCTGTGACTGGGGTACATGGTGAAACACCCCACACAGGGTGATAGTCTGCATGCATCTTCCTGTGACTGGGGCACATGGTGAAACAACGCATGCAGGGTGATAGTCTGAATACATCTCCCTGTGACTGGGGTACATGGTGAAACAACACATGCAGTGTGAAAGTCTGCATACATCTCCCTGTGACTGGGGTACACAATGAAACAACACATGCAGGGTGATAGTCTGCATACATCACCCTGTGACTGGGGTACATGGTGAAACAACACATACAGGGTGATAGTCTGCATACATCTCCCTGTGACTGGGGTACATGGTGAAACAACACATGCAGGGTGATAGTCTGCATACATCTCCCTGTGACTGGGGTACATGGTGAAACAACACATGCAGGGTGATAGTCTGCATACATCTCCCTGTGACTGGGGTACATGGTGAAACAACACATGCAGGCTGATAGTCTGCATACATCTCCCTGTGACTGGGGTACATGGTGAAACAACACATGCAGGCTGATAGTCTGCATACATCTCCCTGTGACTGGGGTACATGGTGAAACAACACATGCAGGGTGATAGTCTGCATACATCTCCCTGTGACTGGGGTACATGGTGAAACAACACATGCAGGGTGATAGTCTGCATACATCTCCCTGTGACTGGGGTACATGGTGAAACAACACATGCAGGGTGATAGTCTGCATACATCTCCCTGTGACTGGGGTACATGGTGAAACAACACATGCAGGCTGATAGTCTGCATACATCTCCCTGTGACTGGGGTACATGGTGAAACACCCCACACAGGGTGACAGTCTGCATACATCTCCCTGTGACTGGGGTAAATGGTGAAACAACACATGCAGGGTCATAGTCTGCATACATCTCCCTGTGACTGGGGTACATGGTGAAACAACACATGCAGGGTGATAGTCTGCATACATCTGCCTGTGACTGGGGTACATGGTGAAACACCCCACACAGGGTGATAGTCTGCATACATCTCCCTGTGACTGGGGTACATGGTGAAACAACACATGCAGGGTGATAGTCTGCATACAACTCCCTGTGACTGGGGTACATGGTGAAACACCCCACACAGGGTGACAGTCTGCATACATCTCCCTGTGACTGGGGTACATGGTGAAACACCCCACACAGGGTGATAGTCTGCATATATCTCCCTGTGACTGGGGTACATGGTGAAACAACACACGCAGGGTGACAGTCTGCATAAATCTCCTGTGAATGGGGTACATGGTGAAACAACACATGCAGGGTGATAGTCTGCATACATCTCCCTGTGACTGGGGTACATGGTGAAACACCCCACACATGCAGGGTGATAGTCTGCATACATCTCCTGTGACTGGGGTACATGGTGAAACAACACATGCAGGGTGATATTCTGCATACATCTCCCTGTGACTGGGGTACATGGTGAAACAACACACGCAGGGTGACAGTCTGCATAAATCTCCTGTGAATGGGGTACATGGTGAAACAACACATGCAGGGTGATAGTCTGCATACATCTCCCTGTGACTGGGGTACATGGTGAAACACCCCACACAGGGTGACAGTCTGCATACATCTCCCTGTGACTGGGGTAAATGGTGAAACAACACATGCAGGGTGATAGTCTGCATACATCTCCCTGTGACTGGGGTACATGGTGAAACAACACATGCAGGGTGATATTCTGCATACATCTCCCTGTGACTGGGGTACATGGTGAAACAACACACGCAGGGTGACAGTCTGCATAAATCTCCCTGTGAATGGGGTACATGGTGAAACAACACATGCAGGGTGATAGTCTGCATACATCTCCCTGTGACTGGGGTACATGGTGAAATAACGCATGCAGGGTGATAGTCTGCATACATCTGCCTGTGACTGGGGTACATGGTGAAACACCCCACACAGGGTGACAGTCTGCATACATCTCCCTGTGACTGGGGTACATGGTGAAACAACACATGCAGGGTGATAGTCTGCATACATCTCCCTGTGACTGGGGTACATGGTGAAAACCCCACACAGGATGACAGTCTGCATACATCTCCCTGTGACTGGGGTACATGGTGAAACAACACATGCGGGGTGATAGTCTGCATACATCTCCCTGTGACTGGGGTACATGGTGAAACAACACATGCAGGGTGATAGTCTGCATACATCTCCCTGTGACTGGGGTACATGGTGAAACAACACATGCAGGGTGATAGTCGGCATACATCTCCCTGTGACTGGGGTACATGGTGAAACACCCCACACAGGGTGATAGTCTGCATACATCTCCCTGTGACTGGGGTACATGGTGAAACACCCCACACAGGGTGATAGTCTGCATACATCTTCCTGTGACTGGGGTACATGGTGAAACAACGCATGCAGGGTGATAGTCTGAATACATCTCCCTGTGACTGGGGTACATGGTGAAACAACACATGCAGTGTGAAAGTCTGCATACATCTCCCTGTGACTGGGGTACACAATGAAACAACACATACAGGGTGATAGTCTGCATACATCTCCCTGTGACTGTGGTACATGGTGAAACAACACATACAGGGTGATAGTCTGCATACATCTCCCTGTGACTGGGGAACATGGTGAAACACCCCACACAGGGTGATAGTCTGCATACATCTCCCTGTGACTGGGGTACATGGTGAAACACCCCACACAGGGTGATAGTCTGCATACATCTCCCTGTGACTGGGGTACATGGTGAAACAACACATGCAGGGTGATAGTCTGCATACATCTCCCTGTGACTGGGGTACATGGTGAAACAACACATGCAGGCTGATAGTCTGCATACATCTCCCTGTGACTGGGTTACATGGTGAAACAACACATACAGGGTGATAGTCTACATACATCTCCCTGTGAAAGGGGTACATGGTGAAACAACACATGCAGGGTGATAGTCTGCATACATCTCCCTGTGACTGGGGTACATGGTGAAACAACACATGCAGGCTGATAGTCTGCATACATCTCCCTGTGACTGGGGTACATGGTAAAACAACACATGCAGGCTGATTGTCTGCATACATCTCCCTGTGACTGGGGTACATGGTGAAACAACACATGCAGGCTGATAGTCTGCATACATCTCCCTGTGACTGGGTACATGGTGAAACAACACATGCAGGGTGATAGTCTGCATACATCTCCCTGTGACTGGGGTACATGGCGAAACAACACATGCAGGGTGATAGTCTGCATACATCTCCCTGTGACTGGGGTACATGGGGTAACAAAACATGCAGGGTGATAGTCTGCATACATCTCCCTGTGACTGGGGTACATGGTGAAACAACACATGCAGGGTGATAGTCTGCATACATCTCCCTGTGACTGGGGTACATGTTGAAACAACACATGCAGGCTGATAGTCTGCATACATCTCCTTGTGACTGGGGTACATGGTGAAACACCACACACAGGGTGACAGTCTGCATACATCTCCCTGTGACTGGGGTAAATGGTGAACAACACATGCAGGGTGATAGTATGCATACATCTCCCTGTGACTGGGGTACATGGTGAAACAACACATGCAGGGTGATAGTCTGCATACATCTGCCTGTGACTGGGGTACATGGTGAAACACCCCACACAGGGTGACAGTCTGCATACATCTCCCTGTGACTGGGGTACATGGTGAAACAACACATGCAGGGTGATAGTCTGCATACATCTCCCTGTGACTGGGGTACATGGTGAAACACCCCACACAGGGTGACAGTCTGCATACATCTCCCTGTGACTGGGGTACATGGTGAAACACCCCACACAGGGTGATAGTCTGCATATATCTCCCTGTGACTGGGGTACATGGTGAAACAACACATGCGGGGTGATAGTCTGCATACATCTCCCTGTGACTGGGGTACATGGTGAAACAACACATGCAGGGTGATAGTCTGCATACATCTCCCTGTGACTGGGGTACATGGTGAAACAACACATGCAGGGTGATAGTCGGCATACATCTCCCTGTGACTGGGGTACATGGTGAAACACCCCACACAGGGTGATAGTCTGCATACATCTCCCTGTGGCTGGGGTACATGGTGAAACACCCCACACAGGGTGATAGTCTGCATACATCTTCCTGTGACTGGGGTACATGGTGAAACAACGCATGCAGGGTGATAGTCTGAATACATCTCCCTGTGACTGGGGTACATGGTGAAACAACACATGCAGTGTGAAAGTCTGCATACATCTACCTGTGACTGGGGTACACAATGAAACAACACATGCAGGGTGATAGTCTGCATACATCTCCCTGTGACTGGGGTACATGGTGAAACAACACATACAGGGTGATAGTCTGCATACATCCCACTGTTACTGGGGTACATGGTGAAACACCCCACACAGGGTGATAGTCTGCATACATCTCCCTGTGACTGGGGTACATGGTGAAACACCCCACACAGGGTGATAGTCTGCATAAATCTCCCTGTGACTGGGGTACATGGTGAAACAACACATTCAGGGTGATAGTCTCATACATCTCCCTGTGACTGGGTACATGGTGAAACAACACATGCAGGCTGATAGTCTGCATACATCTCCCTGTGACTGGGTTACATGGTGAAACAACACATACAGGGTGATAGTCTACATACATCTCCATGTGAAAGGGGTACATGGTGAAACAACACATGCAGGGTGATAGTCTGCATACGTCTCCCTGTGACTGGGGTACATGGTGAAACAACACATGCAGGCTGATAGTCTGCATACATCTCCCTGTGACTGGGGTACATGGTAAAACAACACATGCAGGCTGATTGTCTGCATACATCTCCCTGTGACTGGGGTACATGGGGAAACAACACATGCAGGGTGATAGTCTGCATACATCTCCCTGTGACTGGGGTACATGGTGAAACAACACATGCAGGGTGATAGTCTGCATACATCTCCCTGTGACTGGGGTACATGGGGAAACAACACATGCAGGGTGATAGTCTGCATACATCTCCCTGTGACTGGGGTACATGGTGAAACAACACATGCAGGGTGATTGTCTGCATACATCTCCCTGTGACTGGGGTACATGGTGGAACAACACATGCAGGCTGATAGTCTGCATACATCTCCCTGTGACTGGGTTACATGGTGAAACAACACATAGAGGGTGATAGTCTACATACATCTCCCTGTGACTGGGGTACATGGTGAAACAACACATGCAGGGTGATAGTCTGCATACATCTCCCTGTGACTGGGGTAGATGGTGAAACAACACATGCAGGCTGATAGTCTGCATACATCTCCATGTGACAGGGTACATAGTGAAACAACACATGCAGGGTGATAGTCTGCATACATCTCCCTGTGACTGGGGTACATGGTGAAACAACACATACAGGGTGATAGTCTGCATACATCTCCCTGTTACTGGGGTACATGGTGAAACACCCCACACAGGGTGATAGTCTGCATACATCTCCCTGTGACTGGGGTACATGGTGAAACACCCCACACAGGGTGATAGTCTGCATACATCTCCCTGTGACTGGGGTACATGGTGAAACACCCCACACAGGGTGATAGTCTGTATACATCTCCCTGTGACTGGGGTACATGGTGAAACAACACATGCAGGGTGATAGTCTGCATACATCTCCCTGTGACTGGGGTACATGGTGAAACAACACATGCAGGCTGATAGTCTGCATACATCTCCCTCTGACTGGGTTACATGGTGAAACAACACATACAGGGTGATAGTCTACATAATCTCCCTGTGACTGGGGTACATGGTGAAACAACACATGCAGGGTGATAGTCTGCATACATCTCCCTGTGACTGGGGTACATGGTGAAACAACACATGCAGGGTGATAGTCTGCATACATCTCCCTGTGACTGGGGTAGATGGTGAAACAACACATGCAGGCTGATAGTCTGCATACATCTCCCTGTGACTGGGTTACATGGTGAAACAACACATACAAGGTGATAGTCTACATACATCTCCCTGTGAATGGGGTACATGGTGAAACAACACATGCAGGGTGATAGTCTGCATACATCTCCCTGTGACTGGGGTACATGGTGAAACAACACATGCAGGCTGATAGTCTGCATACATCTCCCTGTGACTGGGGTACATGGTGAAACAACACATGCAGGCTGATAGTCTGCATACATCTCCGTGTGACTGGGGTACATGGTGAAACAACACATGCAGGCTGATAGTCTGCATACATCTCCCTGTGACTGGGTACATGGTGAAACAACACATGTAGGGTGATAGTCTGCATACATCTCCCTGTGACTGGGGTACATGGTAGAACAACACATGCAGGGGGATAGTCTGCATACATCTCCCTGTGACTGGGGTACATGGTGAAACAACACATGCAGGGTGATAGTCTGCATACATCTCCCTGTGACTGGGGTACATGGTGAAAGAACACATGCAGTGTGATAGTTTGCATACATCTCCCTGTGACTGAGATACATGGTGAAACACCCCACACAGGGTGATTTTCTGCATACATCTCCCTGTGACTGGGGTACATGGTGAAACAACACATGCAGGGTGAAAGTCTGCATACATCTCCCTGTTACTGGGGTACATAGTGAAACAACAAATACAGGGTGATAGTCTGCATACATCTCCCTGTTACTGGGGTACATGGTGAAACACCCCACACAGGGTGATAGTCTGCATACATCTCCCTGTGACTGGGGTACATGGTGAAACACCCCACACAGGGTGATAGTCTGCATACATCTCCCTGTGACTGGAGTACATGGTGAAACACCCCACACAGGGTGATAGTCTGCATACATCTCCCTGTGACTGGGGTACATGGTGAAACACCCCACACAGGGTGATAGTCTGCATACATCTCCCTGTGACTGGGGTACATGGTGAAACAACACATGCAGGGTGATAGTCTGCATACATCTCCCTGTGACTGGGGTACATGGTGAAACAACACATGCAGGGTGATAGTCTGCATACATTTCCCTGTGACTGGGTTACATGGTGAAACAACACATGCAGGGTGATAGTCTACATACATCTCCCTGTGACTGGGGTACATGGTGAAACAACACATGCAGGGTGATAGTCTGCATACATCTCCCTGTGACTGGGGTACATGGTGAAACAACACATGCAGGCTGATAGTCTGCATTCATCTCCCTGTGACTGGGGTAAAAAGGTGAAACAACACATGCAGGCTGATAGTCTGCATACATCTCCCTGTGACTGGGGTACATGGTGAAGCAACACATGCAGGCTGATAGTCTGCATACATCTCCCTGTGACTGGGTACATGGTGAAACAACACATGCAGGGTGATAGTCTGCATACATCTCCCTGTGACTGGGGTACATGGTGAAACAACACATGCAGGGTGATAGTCTGCATACATCTCCCTGTGAGTGGGGTACATGGTGAAACAACACATGCAGGGTGATAGTCTGCATACATCTCCCTGTGACTGGGGTACATGGTGAAACAACACATGCAGGCTGATAGTCTGCATACACCTCCCTGTGACTGGGTTACATGGTGAAACAACACATACAGGGTGATAGACTACATACATCTCCCTGTGACTGGGGTACATGGTGAAACAACACATGCAGGGTGATAGTCTGCATACATCTCCCTGTGACTGGGGTACATGGTGAAACAACACATGCAGGCTGATAGTCTGCATACATCTCCCTGTGACTGGGGTACATGGTGAAACAACACATGCAGGCTGATAGTCTGCATACATCTCCCTGTGACTGGGGTACATGGTGAAACAACACATGCAGGCTGATAGTCTGCATACATCTCCCTGTGACTGGGTACATGGTGAAACAACACATGCAGGGTGATAGTCTGAATACATATCCCTGTGACTGGGGTACATGGTGAAACAACACATGCAGGGTGATAGTCTGCATACATCTCCCTGTGACTGGGGTACATGGTGAAAGAACACATGCAGGGTGATAGTCTGCATACATCTCCCTTTGACTGAGGTACATGGTGAAAGAACACAAGCAGGGTGATTGTCTGCATACATCTCCCTGTGACTGAGATACATGGTGAAATACCCCACACAGGGAGATAGTCTGCATACATCTCCCTGTGACTGGGGTACATGGTGAAACACCCCACACAGGGTGATAGTCTGCATACATCTTCCTGTGACTGGGGTACATGGTGAAACAACACATGCAGGGTGATAGTCTGCATACATCTCCCTGTTACTGGGGTACATAGTGAAACAACACATACAGGGTGATAGTCTGCATACATCTCCCTGTTACTGGGGTACATGGTGAAACAACACATACAGGGTGATAGTCTGCATACATCTCCCTGTGACTGGGGTACATGGTGAAACAACACATACAGGGTGATAGTCTGCATACATCTCCCGTGACTGAGATACATGGTGAAATACCCCACACAGGGTGATAGTCTGCATACATCTCCCTGTGACTGGGGTACATGGTGAAACACCCCACACAGGGTGATAGTCTGCATACATCTCCCTGTGACTGGGGTACATGGTGAAACAACACATGCAGGGTGATAGTCTGCATACATCTCCCTGTGACTGGGCTACATGGTGAAACAACACATGCAGGCTGATAGTCTGCATACATCTTCCTGTGACTGGGGTACATGTTAAAACAACACATGCAGGCTGATAGTCTGCATACATCTCCCTGTGACTGGGGTACATGGTGAAACAACACATGCAGGCTGATAGTCTGCATACATCTCCCTGTGACTGGGGTACATGGTGAAACAACACATGCCGGGTGATAGTCTGTATACATCTCCCTGTGACTGGGGTACATGGTGAAACAACTCATGCAGGGTGATAGTCTGCATACATCTCCCTGTGACTGGGGTACATGGTGAAACAACACATGCAGGATGATAGTCTGCATACATCTCCCTGTGACTGGGGTACATGGTGAAACAACACATGCAGGGTGATAGTCTGCAAACATCTCCCTGCGACTGGGGTACATGGTGAAACAACACATGCAGGGTGATAGTCTGCATATATCTCCCTGTGACTGGGGTACATGGTGAAACAACACATGCATGGTGATAGTCTGCATACATCTCCCTGTGACTGGGGTACATGGTGAAACAACACATGCAGGCTGATAGTCTGCATACATCTCCCTGTGACTGGGTACATGGTGAAACAACACATGCAGGGTGATAGTCTGCATACATCTCCCTGTGACTGGGGTACATGCCGAAACAACACATGCAGGGTGATAGTCTGCATACATCTCCCTGTGACTGGGGTACATGGTGAAACAACACATGCAGGGTGATAGTCTGCATACATCTCCCTGTGAGTGGGGTACATGGTGAAACAACACATGCAGGGTGATAGTCTGCATACATCTCCCTGTGACTGGGGTACATGGTGAAACAACACATGCAGGCTGATAGTCTGCATACATCTCCCTGTGACTGGGTTACATGGTGAAACAACACATACAGGGTGATAGACTACATACATCTCCCTGTGACTGGGGTACATGGTGAAACAACACATGCAGGGTGATAGTCTGCATACATCTCCCTGTGACTGAGGTACATGGTGAAAGAACACATGCAGGGTGATAGTCTGCATACATCTCCCTGTGACTGAGATACATGGTGAAATACCCCACACAGGGAGATAGTCTGCATACATCTCCCTGTGACTGGGGTACATGGTGAAACACCCCACACAGGGTGATAGTCTGCATACATCTTCCTGTGACTGGGGTACATGGTGAAACAACACATGCAGGGTGATAGTCTGCATACATCTCCCTGTTACTGGGGTACATAGTGAAACAACACATACAGGGTGATAGTCTGCATACATCTCCCTGTTACTGGGGTACATGGTGAAACAACACATACAGGGTGATAGTCTGCATACATCTCCCTGTGACTGGGGTACATGGTGAAACAACACATACAGGGTGATAGTCTGCATACATCTCCCGTGACTGAGATACATGGTGAAATACCCCACACAGGGTGATAGTCTGCATACATCTCCCTGTGACTGGGGTACATGGTGAAACACCCCACACAGGGTGATAGTCTGCATACATCTCCCTGTGACTGGGGTACATGGTGAAACAACACATGCAGGGTGATAGTCTGCATACATCTCCCTGTGACTGGGGTACATGGTGAAACAACACATGCAGGCTGATAGTCTGCATACATCTCCCTGTGACTGGGGTACATGTTAAAACAACACATGCAGGCTGATAGTCTGCATACATCTCCCTGTGACTGGGGTACATGGTGAAACAACACATGCAGGCTGATAGTCTGCATACATCTCCCTGTGACTGGGGTACATGGTGAAACAACACATGCCGGGTGATAGTCTGTATACATCTCCCTGTGACTGGGGTACATGGTGAAACAACTCATGCAGGGTGATAGTTTGCATACATCTCCCTGTGACTGGGGTACATGGTGAAACAACACATGCAGGATGATAGTCTGCATACATCTCCCTGTGACTGGGGTACATGGTGAAACAACACATGCAGGGTGATAGTCTGCAAACATCTCCCTGCGACTGGGGTACATGGTGAAACAACACATGCAGGGTGATAGTCTGCATATATCTCCCTGTGACTGGGGTACATGGTGAAACAACACATGCATGGTGATAGTCTGCATACATCTCCCTGTGACTGGGGTACATGGTGAAACAACACATGCAGGCTGATAGTCTGCATACATCTCCCTGTGACTGGGTACATGGTGAAACAACACATGCAGGGTGATAGTCTGCATACATCTCCCTGTGACTGGGGTACATGCCGAAACAACACATGCAGGGTGATAGTCTGCATACATCTCCCTGTGACTGAGGTACATGGGGAAACAACACATGCAGGGTGATAGTCTGCATACATCTCCCTGTGACTGGGGTACATGGTGAAACAACACATGCAGGGTGATAGTCTGCATACATCTCCCTGTGACTGGGGTACATGGTGAAACAACACATGCAGGCTGATAGTCTGCATACATCTCCCTGTGACTGGGTTACATGGTGAAACAACACATACAGGGTGATAGTCTACATACATCTCCCTGTGACTGGGGTACATGGTGAAACAACACATGCAGGGTGATAGTCTGCATACATCTCCCTGTGACCGGGGTAGATGGTGAAACAACACATGCAGGCTGATAGTCTGCATACATCTCCCTGTGACTGGGGTACATGGTGAAACAACACATGCAGGCTGATAGTCTGCATACATCTCCCTGTGACTGGGGTACATGGTGAAACAACACATGCAGGCTGATAGTCTGCATACATCTCCATGTGACAGGGTACATGGTGAAACAACACATGCAGGGTGATAGTCTGCATACATCTCCCTGTGACTGGGGTACATGGTGAAACAACACATGCAGGGTGATAGTCTGCATACATCTCCCTGTGACTGGGGTACATGGTGAAACAACACATACAGGGTGATAGTCTGCATACATCTCCCTGTTACTGGGGTACATGGTGAAACACCCCACACAGGGTGATAGTCTGCATACATCTCCCTGTGACTGGGGTACATGGTTAAACAACCCACACAGGGTGATAGTCTGCATACATCTCCCTGTGACTGGGGTACATGGTGAAACACCCCACACAGGGTGATAGTCTGTATACATCTCCCTGTGACTGGGGTACATGGTGAAACAACACATGCAGGGTGATAGTCTGCATACATCTCCCTGTGACTGGGGTACATGGTGAAACAACACATGCAGGCTGATAGTCTGCATACATCTCCCTCTGACTGGGTTACATGGTGAAACAACACATACAGGGTGATAGTCTAAATACATCTCCCTGTGACTGGGGTACATGGTGAAACAACACATGCAGGGTGATAGTCTGCATACATCTCCCTGTGACTGGGTACATGGTGAAACAACACATGCAGGCTGATAGTCTGCATACATCTACCTGTGACTGGGGTACATGGTGAAACAACACATGCAGGCTGATAGTCTGCATACATCTCCCTGTGACTGGGGTACATGGTGAAACAACACATGCAGGCTGATAGTCTGCATACATCTCCCTGTGACTGGGTACATGGTGAAACAACACATGCAGGGTGATAGTCTGCATGCATCTCCCTGTGACTGGGGTACATGGTGAAACAACACATGCAGGGTGATAGTCTGCATACATCTCCCTGTGACTGGGGTACATGGTGAAACAACACATGCAGGGTGATAGTCTGCATACATCTCCCTGAGACTGGGGTACATGGTGAAACAACACATGCAGGGTGATAGTCTGCATACATCTCCCTGTGACTGGGTACATGGTGAAACAACACATGCAGGCTGATAGTCTGCATACATCTACCTGTGACTGGGGTACATGGTGAAACAACACATGCAGGCTGATAGTCTGCATACATCTCCCTGTGACTGGGGTACATGGTGAAACAACACATGCAGGCTGATAGTCTGCATACATCTCCCTGTGACTGGGTACATGGTGAAACAACACATGCAGGGTGATAGTCTGCATGCATCTCCCTGTGACTGGGGTACATGGTGAAACAACACATGCAGGGTGATAGTCTGCATACATCTCCCTGTGACTGGGGTACATGGTGAAACAACACATGCAGGGTGATAGTCTGCATACATCTCCCTGAGACTGGGGTACATGGTGAAACAACACATGCAGGGTGATAGTCTGCATACATCTCCCTGTGACTGGGGTAGATGGTGAAACAACACATGCAGGCTGATAGTCTGCATACATCTCCCTTTGACTGGGTTACATGGTGAAACAACACATACAAGGTGATAGTCTACATACATCTCCCTGTGACTGGGGTACATGGTGAAACAACACATGCAGGGTGATAGTCTGCATACATCTCCCTATGACTGGGGTACATGGTGAAACAACACATGCAGGCTGATAGTCTGCATACATCTCCCTGTGACTGGGGTACATGGTGAAACAACACATGCAGGCTGATAGTCTGCATACATCTCCGTGTGACTGGGGTACATGGTGAAACAACACATGCAGGCTGATAGTCTGCATACATCTCCCTGTGACTGGGTACATGGTGAAACAACACATGCAGGGTGATAGTCTGCATACATCTCCCTGTGACTGGGGTACATGGTGAAACAACACATGCAGGGTGATAGTCTGCATACATCTCCCTGTGACTGGGGTACATGGTGAAACAACACATGCAGGGTGATAGTCTGCATACATGTCCCTGTGACTGGGGTACATGGTGAAAGAACACATGCAGGGTGATAGTTTGCATACATCTCCCTGTGACTGAGATACATGGTGAAACACCCCACACAGGGTGATAGTCATCATACATCTCCCTGTGACTGGGGTACATGGTGAAACAACACATGCAGGGTGATAGTCTGCATACATCTCCCTGTTACTGGGGTACATAGTGAAACAACACATACAGGGTGATAGTCTGCATACATCTTCCTGTTACTGGGGTACATGGTGAAACACCCCACACAGGGTGTTAGTCTGCATACATCTCCCTGTGACTGGGGTACATGGTGAAACACCCCACACGGGGTGATAGTCTGCATACATCTCCCTGTGACTGGGGTACATGATGAAACACCCCACACAGGGTGATAGTCTGCATACATCTCCCTGTGACTGGGGTACATGGTGAAACACCCCACACAGGGTGATAGTCTGCATACATCTCCCTGTGACTGGGGTACATGGTGAAACAACACATGCAGGGTGATAGTCTGCATACATCTCCCTGTGACTGGGGTACATGGTGAAACAACACATGCAGGGTGATAGTCTGCATACATCTCCCTGTGACTGGGTTACATGGTGAAACAACATATACAGGGTGATAGTCTACATACATCTCCCTGTGACTGGGGTACATGGTGAAACAACACATGCAGGGTGATAATCTGCATACATCTCCTTGTGACTGGGGTACATGGTGAAACAACACATGCAGGCTGATAGTCTGCATGCATCTCCCTGTGACTGGGGTACATGGTGAAACAACACATGCAGGCTGATAGTCTGCATACATCTCCCTGTGACTGGGGTACATGGTGAAACAACACATGCAGGCTGATAGTCTGCATACATCTCCCTGTGACTGGGTACATGGTGAAACAACACATGCAGGGTGATAGTCTGCATACATCTCCCTGTGACTGGGGTACATGGTGAAACAACACATGCAGGGTGATAGTCTGCATACATCTCCCTGTGAGTGGGGTACATGGTGAAACAACACATGCAGGCTGATAGTCTGCATACATCTCCCTGTGACTGGGGTACATGGTGAAACAACACATGCAGGCTGATAGTCTGCATACATCTCCCTGTGACTGGGTTACATGGTGAAACAACACATACAGGGTGATAGTCTACATACATCTCCCTGTGACTGGGGTACATGGTGAAACAACACATGCAGGGTGATAGTCTGCATACATCTCCCTGTGACCGGGGTAGATGGTGAAACAACACATGCAGGCTGATAGTCTGCATACATCTCCCTGTGACTGGGGTACATGGTGAAACAACACATGCAGGCTGATAGTCTGCATACATCTCCCTGTGACTGGGGTACATGGTGAAACAACACATGCAGGCTGATAGTCTGCATACATCTCCATGTGACAGGGTACATGGTGAAACAACACATGCAGGGTGATAGTCTGCATACATCTCCCTGTGACTGGGGTACATGGTGAAACAACACATGCAGGGTGATAGTCTGCATACATCTCCCTGTGACTGGGGTACATGGTGAAACAACACATACAGGGTGATAGTCTGCATACATCTCCCTGTTACTGGGGTACATGGTGAAACACCCCACACAGGGTGATAGTCTGCATACATCTCCCTGTGACTGGGGTACATGGTTAAACACCCCACAGGGTGATAGTCTGCATACATCTCCTGTGACTGGGGTACATGGTGAAACACCCACACAGGGTGATAGTCTGTATACATCTCCTGTGACTGGGGTACATGGTGAAACAACACATGCAGGGTGATAGTCTGCATACATCTCCCTGTGACTGGGGTACATGGTGAAACAACACATGCAGGCTGATAGTCTGCATACATCTCCCTCTGACTGGGTTACATGGTGAAACAACACATACAGGGTGATAGTCTAAATACATCTCCCTGTGACTGGGGTACATGGTGAAACAACACATGCAGGGTGATAGTCTGCATACATCTCCCTGTGACTGGGGTACATGGTGAAACAACACATGCAGGCTGATAGTCTGCATACATCTACCTGTGACTGGGGTACATGGTGAAACAACACATGCAGGCTGATAGTCTGCATACATCTCCCTGTGACTGGGGTACATGGTGAAACAACACATGCAGGCTGATAGTCTGCATACATCTCCCTGTGACTGGGGTACATGGTGAAACAACACATGCAGGCTGATAGTCTGCATACATCTCCCTGTGACTGGGTACATGGTGAAACAACACATGCAGGGTGATAGTCTGCATGCATCTCCCTGTGACTGGGGTACATGGTGAAACAACACATGCAGGGTGATAGTCTGCATACATCTCCCTGTGACTGGGGTACATGGTGAAACAACACATGCAGGGTGATAGTCTGCATACATCTCCCTGTGACTGGGGTACATGGTGAAACAACACATGCAGGGTGATAGTCTGCATACATCTCCCTGTGACTGGGGTAGATGGTGAAACAACACATGCAGGCTGATAGTCTGCATACATCTCCCTGTGACTGGGTTAACTGGTGAAACAACACATACAAGGTGATAGTCTACATACATCTCCCTGTGACTGGGGTACATGGTGAAACAACACATGCAGGGTGATAGTCTGCATACATCTCCCTGTGACTGGGGTACATGGTGAAACAACACATGCAGGCTGATAGTCTGCATACATCTCCCTGTGACTGGGGTACATGGTGAAACAACACATGCAGGCTGATAGTCTGCATACATCTCCATGTGACTGGGGTACATGGTGAAACAACACATGCAGGCTGATAGTCTGCATACATCTCCCTGTGACTGGGTACATGGTGAAACAACACATGCAGGGTGATAGTCTGCATACATCTCCCTGTGACTGGGGTACATGGTGAAACAACACATGCAGGGTGATAGTCTGCATACATCTCCCTGTGACTGGGGTACATGGTGAAACAACACATGCAGGGTGATAGTCTGCATACATGTCCCTGTGACTGGGGTACATGGTGAAAGAACACATGCAGGGTGATAGTTTGCATACATCTCCCTGTGACTGAGATACATGGTGAAACACCCCACACAGGGTGATAGTCTGCATACATCTCCCTGTGACTGGGGTACATGGTGAAACAACACATGCAGGGTGATAGTCTGCATACATCTCCCTGTTACTGGGGTACATAGTGAAACAACACATACAGGGTGATAGTCTGCATACATTTTCCTGTTACTGGGGTACATGGTGAAACACCCCACACAGGGTGTTAGTCTGCATACATCTCCCTGTGACTGGGGTACATGGTGAAACACCCCACACAGGGTGATAGTCTGCATACATCTCCCTGTGACTGGGGTACATGATGAAACACCCCACACAGGGTGATAGTCTGCATACATCTCCCTGTGACTGGGGTACATGGTGAAACACCCCACACAGGGTGATAGTCTGCATACATCTCCCTGTGACTGGGGTACATGGTGAAACAACACATGCAGGGTGATAGTCTGCATACATCTCCCTGTGACTGGGGTACATGGTGAAACAACACATGCAGGGTGATAGTCTGCATACATCTCCCTGTGACTGGGTTACATGGTGAAACAACATATACAGGGTGATAGTCTTCATGCATCTCCCTGTGACTGGGGTACATGGTGAAACAACACATGCAGGGTGATAATCTGCATACATCTCCTTGTGACTGGGGTACATGGTGAAACAACACATGCAGGCTGATAGTCTGCATGCATCTCCCTGTGACTGGGGTACATGGTGAAACAACACATGCAGGCTGATAGTCTGCATACATCTCCCTGTGACTGGGGTACATGGTGAAACAACACATGCAGGCTGATAGTCTGCATACATCTCCCTGTGACTGGGTACATGGTGAAACAACACATGCAGGGTGATAGTCTGCATACATCTCCCTGTGACTGGGGTACATGGTGAAACAACACATGCAGGGTGATAGTCTGCATACATCTCCCTGTGAGTGGGGTACATGGTGAAACAACACATGCAGGCTGATAGTCTGCATACATCTCCCTGTGACTGGGGTACATGGTGAAACAACACATGCAGGCTGATAGTCTGCATACATCTCCCTCTGACTGGGTTACATGGTGAAACAACACATACAGGGTGATAGACTACATACATCTCCCTGTGACTGGGGTACATGGTGAAACAACACATGCAGGGTGATAGTCTGCATACATCTCCCTGTGACTGGGGTACATGGTGAAACAACACATGCAGGCTGATAGTCTGCATACATCTCCCTGTGACTGGGGTACATGGTGAAACAACACATGCAGGCTGATAGTCTGCATACATCTCCCTGTGACTGGGGTACATGGTGAAACAACACATGCAGGCTGATAGTCTGCATACATCTCCCTGTGACTGGGTACATGGTGAAAAAACACATGCAGGGTGATAGTCTGCATACATTTCCCTGTGACTGGGGTACATGGTGAAACAACACATGCAGGGTGATAGTCTGCATACATCTCCCTGTGACTGGGGTACATGGTGAAAGAACACATGCAGGGTGATAGTCTGCATACATCTCCCTGTGACTGGGGTACATGGTGAAAGAACACATGCAGGGTGATTGTCTGCATACATCTCCCTGTGACTGAGATACATGGTGAAATACCCCACACAGGGTGATAGTCTGCATACATCTCCCTGTGACTGGGGTACATGGTGAAACACCCCACACAGGGTGATAGTCTGCATACGTCTTCCTGTGACTGGGGTACATGGTGAAACAACACATGCAGGGTGATAGTCTGCATACATCTCCCTGTTACTGGGGTACATAGTGAAACAACACATACAGGGTGATAGTCTGCATACATCTCCCTGTTACTGGGGTACATGGTGAAACAACACATACAGGGTGATAGTCTGCATACATCTCCCTGTGACTGGGGTACATGGCGAAACAACACATACAGGGTGATAGTCTGCATACATCTCCCTGTGACTGAGATACATGGTGAAATACCCCACACAGGGTGATATTCTGCATACATCTCCCTGTGACTGGGGTACATGGTGAAACACCCCACACAGGGTGATAGTCTGCATACATCTCCCTGTGACTGGGGTACATGGTGAAACAACACATGCAGGGTGATAGTCTGCATACATCTCCCTGTGACTGGGGTACATGGTGAAACAACACATGCAGGGTGATAGTCTGCATACATCTCCCTGTGACTGGGGTACATGGTGAAACAACACATGCAGGCTGATGGTCTGCATACATCTCCCTGTGACTGGGGTACATGGGTGAAACAACACATGTAGGGTGATAGTCTGCATACATCTCCCTGTGACTGGGGTACATGGTGAAACAACACATGCAGGGTGATAGTCTGCATACATCTCCCTGTGACTGGCGTACATGGTGAAACAACACATGCAGGGTGACAGTCTGCATACATCTCCCTGTGACTGGGGTACATGGTGAAACAACACATGCAGGGTGATAGTCTGCATACATCTCCCTGTGACTGGGGTAAATGGTGAAACAACACATGCAGGATGATAGTCTGCATACCTCTCCCTGTGACTGGGGTACATGGTGAACAACACATGCAGGTTGATAGTCTGCATACATCTCCCTGTGACTGGGGTACATGGTGAAACAACACATGCAGGGTGATATTCTGCATACATCTCCCTGTGACTGGGGTACATGGTGAAACAACACATGCAGGGTGATTGTCTGCATACATCTCCCTGTGACTGAGATACATGGTGAAATACCCCACACAGGGTGATAGTCTGCATACATCTCCCTGTGACTGGGGTACATGGTGAAACACCCCACACAGGGTGATAGTCTGCATACGTCTTCCTGTGACTGGGGTACATGGTGAAACAACACATGCAGGGTGATAGTCTGCATACATCTCCCTGTTACTGGGGTACATAGTGAAACAACACATACAGGGTGATAGTCTGCATACATCTCCCTGTTACTGGGGTACATGGTGAAACAACACATACAGGGTGATAGTCTGCATACATCTCCCTGTGACTGGGGTACATGGCGAAACAACACATACAGGGTGATAGTCTGCATACATCTCCCTGTGACTGAGATACATGGTGAAATACCCCACACAGGGTGATATTCTGCATACATCTCCCTGTGACTGGGGTACATGGTGAAACACCCCACACAGGGTGATAGTCTGCATACATCTCCCTGTGACTGGGGTACATGGTGAAACAACACATGCAGGGTGATAGTCTGCATACATCTCCCTGTGACTGGGGTACATGGTGAAACAACACATGCAGGGTGATAGTCTGCATACATCTCCCTGTGACTGGGGTACATGGTGAAACAACACATGCAGGGTGATGGTCTGCATACATCTCCCTGTGACTGGGGTACATGGGTGAAACAACACATGTAGGGTGATAGTCTGCATACATCTCCCTGTGACTGGGGTACATGGTGAAACAACACATGCAGGGTGATAGTCTGCATACATCTCCCTGTGACTGGCGTACATGGTGAAACAACACATGCAGGGTGACAGTCTGCATACATCTCCCTGTGACTGGGGTACATGGTGAAACAACACATGCAGGGTGATAGTCTGCATACATCTCCCTGTGACTGGGGTAAATGGTGAAACAACACATGCAGGATGATAGTCTGCATACCTCTCCCTGTGACTGGGGTACATGGTGAACAACACATGCAGGTTGATAGTCTGCATACATCTCCCTGTGACTGGGGTACATGGTGAAACAACACATGCAGGGTGATATTCTGCATACATCTCCCTGTGACTGGGGTACATGGTGAAACAACACATGCAGGGTGATAGTCTGCATATATCTCCCTGTGACTGGGGTACATGGTGAAGCAACACATGCATGGTGATAGTCTGCATACATCTCCCTGTGACTGGGGTACATGGTGAAACAACACATGCAGGCTGATAGTCTGCATACATCTCCCTGTGACTGGGGTACATGGTGAAACAGCACATGCAGGCTGATAGTCTGCATACATCTTCCTGTACAAGTTTTTGCAGAATGTCCAGTATTTTTACCCTATCTCTGCTGTGTTCCTCATACATTTGTTGTTTCCTGGTGCTATACTGTGTATCGGTCCCTGACTTGTTGTACCTACTGACACATTTAACTGATGGCCTTTATATCCTGCATGTAATGTGACCTGTTGCAGCCTGCTATTAAATTAGCCTCCTGCTAGGTTATTCAGAGCGTGTATAATGTCTGTCTGTAAGTATGGCCCTTTGTGCCCCAGTCACTCTGTCTTTGTCCAGCTTTCTTGCAGTTACAGACTGAGGGGTTCTGACAGTATGTGGGACTACCACTAGATGTGTAACTCACATGGAAAAGATATTGCATGCTGCCAGATTTGAGCCATCAGCAACATCATACATACTACTGTCCCTGGCCCACTGAGCCACACCAGCCACCAGAGAAAGAGGTTTCCTCCCTCACACTATCAACAAGATAGGGGAATTTTTTTGTCTGCTGGTACATCATTGAAAACTTACTGTTACAACAGTTGTATGGCAACACTGATGTGGTTGGGGTGGGGGATGACCAGCCGTTGCTCTTCTGACATAGGCAGTTGTGCAACTGCTCTATGACTCCACTGTTTGGCATGTCCTGGGACTACAGTTGTAGAATTTCTAGCCATATGGCCTAGCGGCTAATATGGGGCACATACTAGTGACCAGAGTACCTGTTGTTCCAAGTGTGTGTTAGATCTGTACAAGTAGCCCGACATTCCAATATAGATCTCTGCAAGTATCCCAGTAGCGCACTATATATAGCCCACTATATTCCCTTGCATACATGCTGCAGGTCCATACATATGCTACCATATTATAATACCCATTACAAATGGTGTACAGGAGAGTGACTGACCTTGTGAATATGGCATATGACAGAACTGTGCTTTGGGGCTGCCTCTGTCTGATACAGGCAGTCCACAGCCAATACATGGTGAGGTACAGGTTGTTTGGCCTGGCTGGCATTATTTTTACTGATATCTATGCGAGTCAGAGTACAGTGTCAGTTCCTATGGCTCTAGATTGTCAGTGCATGTGCTATGTGTTGTCTCTTGGCCAAGGTCAGTGCATATTTGTCACGCCTATGTCTGCCTACAGAGACAGCTTCAGGGGGTTTCTCCTTGGAGTCTCCCTGTGGGTATGGCTGTGGTGCCTAGGCACTGTTGTGGAGCTGTGTATCCCTTCCCTTTGCTGATCCTTCTGCAGCTGTTTCCACAGGATCATACTGTGAACATCTGTGCACATGTGGCTAGAGAGTGCTGCAAGGCTCCACCAGATATATTGAGGCACCAGAACCATGACTTCAGCAGCCAAAATACATGCTGTATGATGTTCCTGGTTTGTACGTGTGCCTCATTATGGCATTCTTAGGTGGGTGTATGTGCATTTCTGAGGGTTGCCATCATCCACAGTTCCAGTGTGTAGCCAGCATCCCCAAATAAATGGCTGTGTGGTATGTCACCCCAACAAACATCTGGTACAGCTGTGATGCATTAAAATAAAAAATGAGCAACAGAAACAATCACTAGTTTAATAAAACCAAGTACAAAAAGCAAAGCTTTTGTGTTTCCCCTTCATCAGTGCATACAATAATGACTATCTAAAACCATTATAAATACAAACATATGACACAGCCAACCAATCACAGCAAAAAAGCAATTAAACAAATTAGTGCAACATCATTTGTTTCTTTTGTAAAATTGGTTTTAAACTAACTGCCCCATTGAGCCCTGGAAACTTACCTGCATTCAGTTCCAATATCCATGCAAATTCATCATTCTCTAACTTATTGTTAATGCCCCCACCCCTTACATTCTTCTGTAACACTTTTATAACTCTAAGCTTAAACCTGTGTGCAATAGCGTTATCTAATACATGTTTTGTTAGAGCATTTGTTTCCATTTTCCTTCTAATTTCAGATCTATGTTCTATGATACACTCTTTTAACTTTCTAGAACATTTTTCTGTATAAAACGCAGAACATAATGTTCAGGTATCTCAATACACTATATGTGTTGTAGTACAAGTAGCATAAGTGTCAAAGGTGTATTTTCTCTCATTGACAGGGTGTATGAAACATATATCAGTAGTTATATCATTGCAACAACTACATCCAAGACAGGGATGAGTACCGTTTTTAAAGTTACCATTCTGCTGCCCACCTGTTTGCACTTCTTTATAACATAATATGGTCTTAAGATTTCTCTCATTACTGTATGCAAACATAGGACAATCATTTATAATGCCTTTCATTTCAGGCATAGATAGCAATATGCTCCAATATATTTTTTAATGTTCTCTATATCTTGAGACTTGTTGTTATAGGCCAATACATATCTCAATTTATTCACAGTCGTACCCCTCCCAATATGCCTTGATGGAACTAAAAGTTCACTACCCTGTTTAAAATAGGGAGCTGTTTTATCAGTCTATCATTCATAACTTCATCCATTACCTGATGAATCATATTAGGTACATAGCTCCTCTCAATAAACTCCAATGCCATCTCATTCATCTGTTCCTTATTGGTGTCCTCATCTGTGTTCACCTTACTTACCCTACAAAACTGGCTTTTTACTATACTCTTAAAGATATGTGGGTCATGCATACTGGTCTTATGAGTGTATCTATTGACATGAACAGCTTTCCTATAAACACTGATTTTAATGCCACCGTCTTTATTTTCCAATTTAATTTCCAAGCAGTTGATCATTTCTGAGGAACATTCAATTTTAAAACTAAAGAAATTTGTGCTATTTTCCAAGTAATTCACAAAACCTCTTATGCTTACTTCATCTCCTTCCCATAATAGGAAGCAGTAATCTACAAAGCTCTTGTAAAAGAGGATCTTAGAACTAATGTAACCTTCATCCTTAAAGATAAATTTCTTCTCCCATTGACTTAATACCAAATTGGCATAGGTGTTAGCCATGGGCTTACCCATGGCAACACCTGATATTTGAAGATATGGTTTCCCATCAAACAAAAACATGTTATTGGTTAAAATAATATCAATAATCTGACAAATATTCTCTATTTCACCATGCAACATATTGGTTTCCATATTTAGAAACTCTTGTATTGTTTCTACTCCATACAAATTAGGAATTACTGTGAACAGTGAATTAATGTTATGAGACTAGTTGTGTGAGGGAGAGATCTGATATACTAGTGTTGAGTGGCACAAAGAAAAAATTAGATCAAAATAAATTGTTTTGTAGAAAGCAGTGATGTGATGCAAAGTGTGGCTCACTTATTGTCTGGCAGTAATTTGGGTAGTTAATTGAAGAGAGGAGTATGTAAGCAGTTTGGTATTGAGCAGCCATTTGTGTAGTTAATTGAAAAGAGGAGTATGTCAGCAGTTTGGTATTGAGCAGCCATTTGTGTAGTTAATTGAAAAGAGGAGTATGTAAGCAGCTTGGTATTGAGCAGCCGTTTGTGTAGTTAATTGAAGAGAGGGGTATGTAAGCAGTTTGGTATTGAGCAGCAGTTTGGGTAGTTAATTGAAGAGAGGGGTATGTAAGCAGTTTGTATTGAGCAGCAGTTTTTGTAGTTAATTGAAGAGAGGGGTATGTAAGCAGTTTGTATTGAGCAGCAGTTTGGGTAGTTAATTGAAGAGAGGGGTATGTAAGCAGTTTGGTATTGAGCAGCAGTTTGTGTAGTTAATTGAAGAGAGGGGTATGTAAGCAGTTTGGTATTGAGCAGCTGTTTGTGTAGTTAATTGAAGAGAGGGGTATGTAAGCAGTTTGTATTGAGCAGCAGTTTGGGTAGTGAATTGAAGAGAGGGGTATGTAAGCAGTTTGTATTGAGCAGCAGTTTGGGTAGTGAATTGAAGAGAGGAGTATGTAAGCAGTTTGTATTGAGCAGCAGTTTGGGTAGTGAATTGAAGAGAGGGGTATGTAAGCAGTTTGTATTGAGCAGCAGTTTGGGTAGTGAATTGAAGAGAGGAGTATGTAAGCAGTTTGTATTGAGCAGCAGTTTGGGTAGTGAATTGAAGAGAGGAGTATGTAAGCAGTTTGTATTGAGCAGCTTGATGTAGTCTCATATTACAGGGATCATGTCAATGTCAGATTGCTTGTTCAGAGATTGAGTGCCCCCCCCCCCCACTTGGTGCAGTCTCATATTACAGGGATTGTGTCAATGTCAGGTTGCATGTTCAGAGATTGAGTGACCCCCTCACTTGGTGCAGCCTCATATTAAAGAGATCATGTCAATGTGAAATTGCATGTTCAGAGATTGAGTGAACCCCCCCCCACACACACACACACACTTGGTGCAGTCTCATATTACAGGGATCATGTCAATGTCAGATTGCATGTTCAGAGATTGAGTGACCCCCCCCCCACTTGGTGCAGTCTCATATTACAGGGATCATGTCAATGTCAGATTGCATGTTCAGAGATTGAGTGACCCCCCCACCGACATTTTGGCTGATAATTTAACGTGCTTTACAGCATCCATTTTGACAAGGTGTGCTGCCAGGCATGATGGTACGTAGATAAAATGTGGAAAAAAAGTCTATGCAAGTGTTATTGTTTGCAAAGAGAAGTCTGCACAAGTGTTATTGTCGGAGAGTGATGATGTATGCAGCATAATGCTTTTGTGGATTTGTTCTCCATTTTGCCCTCTAATATATTTCTATTTTGTCAATAGTACTTTGTTTTTTTTTCTCCTCCTGACAGTCAACAAGGCAACACTACCATCAGGAAGGAATGAATATTGCTTGAACAGGCTGCATGAAGGGTAACATATCCCTTACAACATTACACTACTCCTTTACACTGCAAACGTTATTGCATTTGTTATATCATAGAGACTCCTCTCCAAGGACTAGAACCCACAGCTTTCAGGTTCAGCTGTGTATGTGTTGCCAAATGTTCTGCATATCTATAATAAATAGTAATGGCAAATGACATTTATTTAAAAGCAGACATTGCATCAAACTGTACAGCACACGGATAAAATTACTTTAATTGAAATGAAAAACATACAAAGTTCATAATCTAACACTAAGCAATCAGTTAGCAGACTATTAAAGGGCCTTGGCAGCAAACAGACAGTAATCAAAGGTCAGAATCAAACCCTGTGCCTTATGCAATAAATGACAAAATGATCAGTTTCAACAATTGGCTAAAGTAGTGGTGTCATTCAAAGGGGATCCAGTGTCTTTCAGCCTGGGATGACATGCTCGACAAGCCACGTTGCTTCGCTAGGGATGGCTTGCACTTGTCACCCTTAGGCTTTCGTATACTGGCCAAGGCTCCTGCCACCCCCATAGTGCCTTTTTTAGGCAAGGCTCAAAGGACAAACCCACCTCCATAGACAAGCCAAAGATAAAAAAACTAAAGGTAATGCTACTCAATGCCAGAAGTCTAAACCTCAAGATGCATGCACTCGAGACTCTCCTCAGTATGGAGAAAATCGATGTCTGTGCAGTAACAGAAACCTGGTTCAAGGCTCCTGAGAGCACCCCAGCACTACCAGGTTATAACTCATACCATGCTTTTCGGCCCCAAAACTCAGACTGAAGCACAAAAGGAGGGGAAGTATCTATATTCATCAAAGATACCTACACCTCCAGGTTAGTGGCACTGCACGAAGCATCAGAAACCATCCATGTGCAACTAACAGTGGGCAAAACTGCCTTTCAGTTTGTAGCCTGCTGCAGAACACCCTCCCTATTACAGGAACCCCACTTGGCATTCCTGAGAACACTGGAGAATATGAAGGTCTCTCCAAACACTATGTTATTGGGTGACTTCAACTACCCAAACATTGACTGGGAAAACTACTCAAGCCCAAACACCCTCGCCCAATGGTTCCTTGAATTTATAAACTCTAACGCAATGGAACAACTGGTCATCACTCCCACAAGAGGGAACAACATATTGGACCTGGTCATCACCAACATAGGGACTCTATGTTCCACACCAGAGGTAAACCCCTCATTGGTAAGATCAGACCATAAACAAATTTCCCTGGACATCCATATCACGTTCCCACCCCCAGCCAAGGAAATCACTGTAAAGAATTTCTCAAAAGCCAACTTTGCACTTCTCAAGACTGAGGTGGAATCCTTCAAAGCCCCTGGGCCAGAGGATAATACAGCCCAATCCGCAGAATCCTTTACAAATGCATTCTATGAGCACCTGCAGGAATGCATGGATCGTGCTATCCCAAATAAAACAAAGACTCACTCCTCCACAAACAGGAGACCGGTCTGTTGGACCCCAGCCATAAATAAGCTATACAACAGAAGGAGGAAGCTACTACATGACAGAGCAAAATCCCAAAAAGGAAGGCATCTCTGATCAGTATTAGCAAGAAACTTCGATCCCTCATAAAATCATCAAAGGCCAGTTTCGAAAGAAAAATTGCCCTAGACACTAAAGATAATCACAAGGCCTTCTTTAGTTATGTCAGAAACATGGGCAGAAACTCCCAGATATGCTCTGAATTGTTGCATAATGGTACAAAATATACCAAACCTACAGACATAGCCAACATCCTGGCAGACAGATTCAGCACAAACTTCTCCCCCCCTTCCCCCCCAAGGAGCAAACGCCTATCCCAACTGAATGTAACCTCCCTGACATCACAGATGCACAGGTGAAAGCTGCCCTCTCCAAAGCAAAAAACACAGCATCTATGGGACTGGACGGTGTCCCAGGCTGTGTCTTACATGAGCTCCAAGAAGAACTGAACCCCCACATTAAGTCACTGTTCAAACTTAGCCTTACTACAGGATATGTACCCAAAGAATGGCGTACAGCTACAGTGGTCCCACTCCACAAAGGTGGTGCCACAATGGACCCTGGAAACTATCGCCCCATAAGCCTGACTAGTCTGGTCTGTAAAGCTATGGAGTGTATTATCATGGAACTCATAAACAAAGACATTGGGAGCCTCCAGACACTGGACCCTACCCAATTTGGCTTTGTTAAGGGCAGATCTTGCCTCTTAAACCTAGTTGATTTCTTTGAAACAGTTACCAAAGTCATAGATGAGGGCAAGGTAGTCCACACAGCCTACCTGGACCTCGCAAAAGCCTTCGATACAATACCCCACTCAGGCATCATAAATAAGCTTACCAGCTTAAATATCAACCCCTATATCACAAAATGGGTTGCAAACTGGCTCAGAGATAGAACCCACATGGTCAGAATCACAGGTGCCATGTCCAAATCCAAACCAGTTACAAGTGGCTTCCCACAGGGCTCAGTTCTGGGACCTCTCTTGTTCGGTATATACTTCTCTGAGGTTCAGGTTAACACGGGGGGATTATGGCTGACAAAGTTCACAGATGAATGCAAACTGGGGGCCATAATCAAATCTCCAGCTGACACAAGCATCCTCCAAAAGGGTCTCACAGAGATGGATGCTTGGTGCTAGAACCACGGCCTCAAGCTAAATGCTAAAAAGTGCATAGTCATTCCCTTCGGGAAAAACAAGGTGCCCACAAATTACCACATAGGTGGTAATCCATTAAGTACGGAAGAAGTAATTAGAGATTTGGGGACCAACATAGATAGTAATCTTTCCTTTGATAATCACATTGCCAAAGTGGTTAGAAAAACCTTCTATATAGCCCACCTTATCACAAAAGGGTTTGCATCTAGATCAAGAAAGGTCATTGTGCCCCTCTACTCATCACTCATCAGGCCCATAATTGAATACAATGCCCCTTTTGGGATGTACCTTACCCGACACCTGCAGCAACTGGAGAGACCCCAAAAGTACCTCACCAAGAGGATCATGGGCTACAAACAGATGTCCTATGCAGCTCAACTAAAGAAACTCCAGCTCTACTCAGTTGCTTACCGCCTACTCAGAGGTGATCTATGCCTGACGTACAAAGCCATGTCAAACCCAGAATTAATGGACATGATCCACCTCAAAAAATCCAAGTCCCTTAGAGCTACACGCTCCAGGGACCTAAACCTCAGCACAAAAATAAATAGGACATGCTGGAGGGACAGATTAATTTCCCAAAGCCTCCCCTCACTCTGGAATAGAATCCCAATTCATGTTAGACATAGCCTCTCGCTGACCCTCTTCAAGCGAAATTTGGACATGTGGATGGGAAATTGCAAATTCACCCCTGGGATCTCTCCTGTGTCCCTGCTAGACAGAGGCACAGTAAACTAATCTTAAAAGGGTACCTTCTGTGACCTACTTCACAGAGACACAGTAGGCTAATCTAATAGGGAGGTGGAAGCCAAATACACTCTGGCTAGGCTTATAAATGCCCTAGGGCAGATAGCCTAGTATCTACCTATGAACCTATGAACCTATGTCTGTGAAGTGAAGACCTAAACTATTATGCCAATCCCATCTACTTTGATGCAAAAATGTATTATGCAAAGCATTGAAATGCATTCAATTCCAAAGCTACATGGTTCATAAAATCTTAAACTCAGTTGCATACATGCAGATGCAAACTGTGAACTCATATGTTCCTGGATACAACTGATAATATGTCTGAGTCAAGGATTGAAGTTGTTCTGAAGATCTGCAGATCCAGTCAAGTGCATTCAGAAAAAATAGCTCTAATACTTAGTGTTGTAATTAATTACAGAGTTAATGCTGTACAAAATCCATGAAAAAATCAGAGAACTGGGTTTATAATAGTGACATGTATTATTATGTTCCTCTTGTAGTGGGAACAATTTACTAATGAGTATTGCAAAATATTTATTATTGAACAGGAAACAGATTTAGCTCCAAAAAGAGTGCTGCTATCCTATTGAAGATGACTGGTCTATTTTAAAAGGCGTAGCTATCCATGAATTCTAACACACAGACTTTCTGCCTGCTAAGTACTAAAGGTATACTTAAAACGTTTGCAAGGAACCACTTTTGCAGCAGTATAACAATGTGGTACTGTATGCCACTCTGCTTTCAACACGGTAGAATCTAGATAATATATGCGTTGAACTGGCCTCCTGTTTGGCCTGTCACAGGTGATTTACTGACTCTAGTGATATACTTTCCCTGTACAATTGGCTGGAAAAGGTAGCTGCCCCAAAGGGAAACATGCATATCATTTCATGCCACATTATTCCTTCAGCCAGCACTTTAGCAGTAAAAAAGGAAATATACCTGAAAGATTGGAATGTCAAATGCAGCAATTTTGAATTGGCTCTTGTCAGCATGTTCATGAACCCTGCAAAAAATAAAATGTTTAATGCCTTAGGAATTACTGGATGAGGCATTTATATATTTCACTGAAATTGCTTGTATTTTTATGTTAAGAAAAAATATGCTTTTGTTTGTACATTTGCATCAGAATTTATGGATTGTTCTGAAGTTTTTTTTTTTCAGTTCTGCAGCTTTTGCAATTTTTTCCATTAATGGAAACTTTTAGTCTGAACTTTGGGATGCTGAAGTAGAAGGGAATAAGTTCATCACTAACAGAAATACGTCCACAGATTATTTAATATGGTTCTGTTTTCTACCAGAGCATTTAAAAATATATGGGTATGTGTATAATGTTTTCAAACCTCTTCCAAACACATGCACCAACACATAAGTACATGTACACACACATACACACACACACAGGCACATGTGCACTTGCAACAAATGCTGACACATTCAAAGACAGACACACATATGCAAAATCATAGTCTATGCCATATGCTGTAGCCATCACTAGTATAATCTATATTTAAGAATAAGCATCAACATGAACATTATTATTGAAATGCACAGTAAGTAAAAAACCTTTGCATTTAATGTTATTGTCCGGTTCTCTATCAGATTTTCAACTCCATGTGAAAAATCCTGTCATTCTTGAGTCCTACACATTTTCAGTCTGACTTTGTTTGATAAGTTAGACCTGAACTTGCACAATATACATAACAACACAGATGAGCGAATGCATGCAGAAAGGTAACACATTAAATGGTTGGTGTTTTCTAATTTGAAGACTATACATATGAAGTTATAGCAGGTTATTTGCAATACTGTTTGTTTCAATAATGTAACCTCAAAGCAGAGGCAAGGCCTTATAAGTCATTCCAACAGGATCCAGTATTTTTCTGCCTGGGATAACATGATTGGCAGACACACTGCTTTGACAGAGATGGTCTGCGCTAACTGCTAGGCATTTGAATATTGGCGAAGGCATTAGCCAGTCCCACAGTGCCTTTTTTAGGCAATGGCAAACCAACAGAACTAGCAACATAAAAAATTAATGTAATGCCAAGCAGAACGTACTACTGCTGAATGCTGAGTCTTAACAAGAAATTGTACTCCCTGGCAGCTCTCCTTGCTCAGGAAAATGCTGGCATGTGTGCAGTTATGGAGATGTGGTTCAAGTCTGTAGAAAGCACACTGGAAGCAGAAAGCTACAATGCCTACCACACACCCTTTGAAAAGGAAAAAATGAAACAAGGTGGTGTTCTCATTTAATTAAAAAAAAAATCACACCTCAAGATTGGTCAAGCAAGATGACTCACTTGTCACTTCATGTCCAGTTGACCATAGGCAAAATTTCTCACCTCATCATCACTAGCTACAGGTCCCAAACCATCAGCCATGGAAACCACTCCGCATACCTGAAGTTACTAGAATCATTTACCATTCAGCCCCACTCCGCATACCTGAAGTTACTAGAATCATTTACTATTCAGCCCCACTCCACATACCTGAAGTTACTAGAATCACTTACCATTCAGCCTCACTCTGCATACCTGAAGTTACTAGAATTACTTACCATTCAGCCCCACTCTGCATACCTGAAGTTACTAGAATAACTTACCATTCAGCCCCAATCCGCATACCTGAAGTTACTAGAATCATTTACCATTCAGCCCCATTCTGCATACCTGAAGTTACTAGAATCACTTACCATTCAGCCCCACTCCACATACCTGAAGTTAGTACAATCATTTACCAATCAGCCCCACTCTGCATACCTGAAGTTACTAGTATCACTTACCATTCAGCCCCACTCCGCATACCTGAAGTTACTAGAATCACTTGCCATTCATAGCTTCATAGGTACTAGGCTATCTGCCCGAAGGCATTTGTAAGCCTAGCCGGAAAGTGTTGGCTTTCGCCTCCCTCTTATATTAGTTCCCTGTGCCTCTGTCCAGCAGAACCATTGAAGTGATCCGTGGGGTAAACTTTCTGTTTCCCATCCACTTGTCAAGGTTTCTTTTGAAGAGGGTTAGCGAGGAGCTCTGGCTAATGTAGAAAGCAATCTTGTTCCAGAGCATGGGAAGTCTCTGGGACAGGAATCTATCCCTCCAGCACATCCTATTTATTGTTGTGGTGAGGTTTAGATCACTGGAGCGTGTGGCTCGAGAGGATATGGTTTTCTTTAGGTGGAGCATGTCCATCAATTCTGGGTTGGACGTGGCCTTGTATGTCAGACAGAGATCATCTTTGAGTAGGCGGTATGCAACCGAGTACAGCTGGAGTTTCTTCAGTCGAGCTGCATAAGGCATTTGCTTGAAGCCAGTGATCCTCTTGGTGAGGTACTTTTGTGGTCTTTCTAGTTGTTGCAGATGTCTTGTAAGGTATATCCCAAATGGGGCATTGTACTCTATGTTGGGTCTGATGAGTGATGCATACAGGGGCCCAATGACCTCTTTCGATCTGGATGCAAACCCTTTTGTGATTAGGTGGGCCACATAGAAAGATTTTCTAATCATTTTGGCAATGTAATTATTAAAGGAGAGGTTACTATCTACTTGGGTCCCCAGATCCCTTATTACGTCTTCCGTATTTAGGGGGCTTTCACCTATGTGGTAGTTTGTGGGTAGTTTGTTTTTTCCAAAGGGGATGACTATGCACTTTTTGGAATTTAACTTGAGGCCATGGTTTTGACATCAGATATCTATCTCAGTGAGACTTCAGCCCAATGTACCCTGAAGTTACTAGAATCATTTACCATGCAGCCCCACTACACAAACCTGAAGTTACTAGAATCACTTACCATTCAGCCCCACTCCGCATACCTGAAGTTACAAGAATCATTTACCATTCAGCCCCACTCCACATACCTGAAGTTACCAGAATCATTTACCATTCAGCCCAATGTACCCTGAAGTTACTAGAATCACTTACCATTCAGCCCCACTTTGCATACCTGAAGTTACTAGAATCACTTACCATTCAGCCCCACTCCACATACCAGAAGTTACTAAAATCACTTACCATTCAGCCCCACTCCGCATACCTGAAATTGCCAGAATTACTTACCATTCAGCCCAACTCCACATACCTGAAGTTACTAGAATCACTTACCATTCAGCCCCACTCCGCATACCTGAAGTTACTAGAATCACTTACCATTCAACTCCACTCTGCATACCTGAAGTTACTAGAATCACTTACCATTCAGCCCAATGTACCCTGAAGTTGCTAGAATCACTTACCATTCAGCCCCACTACGCATACCTGAAGTTACTAGATTCACTTACCATTCAGCCCACTCTGCATACCTGAAGTTACTAGAATCACTTACCATTCAGCCCCACTCCACATACCTGAAGTTACTAGAATCACTTACCATTCAGCCCCACTCTGCATACCTGAAGTTACTAGAATCACGTACCATTCAGCCCCACTCCACATACCTGAAGTTACTAGAATCACTTACCATTCATCCTCAATCCGCATACCTGATGTTACTAGAATCACTTACCATTCAGCCCCACTCCGCATATCTGAAGTTACTAGAATCACTTACCATTCAGCCCAAGTCCGCATACCTGAAGTTACTAGAATCACTTACCATTCAGCCCCACTCTGCATACCTGAAGTTACTAGAATCACTTATCATTCAGCCCCACTCCGCATACCTGAAGTTACTAGAATCATTTACCATTCAGCCCCACTCCGCATACCTGAAGTTACTAGAATCACTTACTATTCAGCCCAATGTACCCTGAAGTTACTAGAATCACTTACCATTCAGCCCAATGCGCTACTCATAGATGGTTTTAAACCTCCATAAACTGGGAAACATACATGACCCCTAACATGCTGGCTGAGAGATTTCTAGACTTTGCCTGTGCAAATGCTCTGGAACAGCTGGTCTGCACTCCCACTAAGTGCTCAAATATCCTTGACATATATTTACAAATATGGGGTAGCATTGCACCCCCATCATAATGTCTTCAATGGGAAGATTGGATCATTAATTCATCTCCTTTGAAATAAATGTAATGATAGAACACCGATCAAACAGTAAAATCCAAACTTAAAGACATTTTCCAAGGCAATTTTCCTTCTATTAAATGAAAGCATAAGTAATTTTAAAGCTCCCCCAACCCAAAAATGAAGGAGGCTTATGCAGAAGTAGACACATTTGTACAACCATTTAAACAACTGCACTGAAATGGCAGTAACTGACTGAACTAAACCAAAATCTAGCCAGAAACAACAAGCCACCCTGGTAGAACCCTGGCATAAACAGACTATACAACAGAAGGAATAAATTCCTGTCCAAAAGTATGATAGAGGGTGCACAACAGAGAAAAAAAAAATCCCTCATTAGTCTCAACAGCCAAATAAGTGAACTAGTCAAGTCTTCATAAGCTAAATACAAGTCTAAAATAGCCTACCAAGCAAAGGAAACAAAGTAATGTGTTGTCCAGTGAGACGCATCAAGCAAAGGATAACCATATAGCATTTTTAGTTATGTCTGAAATCTTAAGACAAACACTCAACAATGTGCTGAGCTGGCTGCAGATGGCACTACCTATGCTAAGCCAGAAGAAATAGCAAACATACTGGCCAATAAATTCAGCTCAAATTTCACCCCCTCCTCACCTCTAGTCACTCCACATGAAATGCCTTCTACCATTCATTTGCCTGTTATCACAAAAGAACAGGCCATCACTGCACTCTCCAAAGCTAAAAAACACTGCATCAGTGGGCCCTGATAGAGTCCCAGGGAGCCGATTAAATAGGCTGAAACACGACTTAGCAGACCCACCCGGATCTCTATTTAACCACAGTCTCCAGAGAGACTTTGTCCCAGTGGAGTGGTGAACAGCAGCAGTCATCCCTCTGCACAAAGAGGGACCATTAACGAATTCAAGAAACTACCGACTTTTAAGTCTGACTAGCCTCATATGCAAGGCTATGGAAAGGATAATCATTGACCTAATTAACAATGACATAAGAAATCTCCAGACTCTAGACCCAACCCTATTTGGCATCATCAAGGGCAGGTCCTGTCTTCTCATTCTGGTGGACTTCTTTGAGAAGGTCACCAAGGCCAGGGATTAGGTAAGTCAGTGTATACTGCCTACCTTGACCTGGTCAAGGCATTTCACACAATATCCCACTCAGGTATTATAGATAAATTCAAAAAATTGGCCATACATCTCTATGTCACCAGATGGATAGCCAAATGGCTCATGGATAGGACACATGTTTTTGAGTGGGGGAATCTACATCTAGCAAGAGGCCAGTCACCAGTGGAGTACCACAGAGCTCAGTGCTCAGCCCACTCCTGTTTGTGATATACTTCTCAGGTGGCAAGGCAAGTGCAGATGGATTTTGGCTGAACAAGTTTGTTGATGACTGCAAGTTGGGGGTAATCAGTGACTCCCTAAATGATGATATCTTACAGAAAAGGACTGACACAAACTAATGATTAGTGTCAGACATATGGCCTCAGACTAAATGTGAAGACATGCATAATAATACTCTTTGGGAAATCAAATACCTCTGCAAATTACAAAATTGTTAGCACACCCCTAGAGTGGACCCAGTGGTGAGAGATGTGTCTACTCAGATAGATAATAGTCTGAAATTTGACCACCATGTATCCACAGTGGTGAGGAAATCCTTCTATGTGGCTCAGCTTACAAATAAGGGTATGGCATCCAGAAGGATATCATAGTACCACTGTTCTTGTCCCTCATCAGAAGAATAATCAAGTATAGTGCATCCTTTGGAATGTACTGTACCTTGACAGGCACCTGCAACAGTTGAAGGGTCCTCAGAGGTTTCTCACCAAAAAATGCAGGGTATAGCCAAAATGTGATATGCAGACTGATTAAAAAGCCCTATCATTGTATTCAGTTTTCTACCGATTGCTGAGAGGTGATCTATGCCTGACCTACAAGACAGTCTCTGACCCAGTTCTGATGAAAAGGTTGCATATCCACAAAACTAACTGCACAAGTGTTACCAGCTTCAAGGATCTAAACCAGATCTGTGACATGAACATATCATGCTGGAGAGATAGACATGTATCCCAGAAATTCTTTGAAATAGGCTTCCTTTTCATATGAAGCAGAGCTCTTCCCTGGCCAGCATCAAGTGCAATTTGGACCAATGGACAGAACATCACATGTTCCCTCCTGGGGTGTTGCCCATGTCCCTTATGGAGAGAGGCAGTCAAAATCCAACTTGTTTACCCCTTGTTATCTTTACTCTAGGGATTAGAAAAATGGGTAAAACCTGGGTAAAACTGGTTAGGCTTATAAAGGTTCTTGAGCTGTTAGCCTAGTAATCTCCTATGAACCTATTAACTTATAAGTAGAACAACTTCATTTTAAAGCACATTCTAATTTTCCAATTGCAGAATGTCAAATAACTAAACAACAAATATGTGTGGTATTTCAGTGATGCTTATACATAAACAATATGGACATAATAAAGCCACTTGCATCCTTAAACTATCTTGACAGATCAGCATCTTGCAAAAGTGGAAGTGACCAGTCAGAATGTTTCCAGACAACCTTGTCAGGAAGTTTAATCTCCTAAGGGTTATAGTAAATTATCCTTCTCAAGACAACTGCTTGAGGGTGTTAGGCTGCACAAATAGCACCAGTCATATCTGTACACCGCCAGATCTCCAGTTTTGTTTCCAGCAATGAAAACAGTACAAAGACAACATCTTTAAGAGCAGATAAGGAATCAGTCAGTTCTTAAGCAGCAGCATATCACTGGTTTCTTTGTGAGAAATCATAGAACTACAAGCAATGTCGGTGACTCCCTGCTGGTGATTTTTCTCACTGACCCTTCCATTTCTTGATCTGCTTTTTAATCTTGGTGATTTTTAACCTGCCCACCCTTACTATAAATTGAGCTTTGTAATATCCTCACTTTCTACACTGCTGTTGATATCTTGAATTATTTATTTGCTTTTCCTTGTGCTTAGTTTTAAAAATAAAGTGCAGTTTGCTTCTCAGTGTCTGTTCTATTGATTTACTTGCTCCAAATTCATTATATAGGTTAGCTGCTGGATAAAAAGTGTATCATTACACACTATCAAGCTCTTTTCTGTTTTTTTACATCAAGAGGCCTGATTTTCCATTTAGTGACAGTGGGTGTGTGACAAAAGGAGGTACTGCCAGCACAGTTAGCTGGAATTTTGTAAATAATTATATGCCATTTGTGAATATCAAACTAATTTATATAAGATGCTTGTGTTACAAATGTATTAGAAATGTATTTCATGTGTATATCAAACTGGTGTGTACAGATGTTTGTGCTGAAAAGGTATTTGTAAAGTGCTTGTGTTTAAAATGTATCCACAGTGTGCCCTACTGGAAGAGAACAGAAATGTACATGCACTATTGTAACCGTTTAAATGTTTTGACAGAGGGAACTGGAGGGTTAACCTCAGTCCAGCAAACTTTAGAAAATCTCTGAAATTAAATCACTGTGTAGACTAGGACATAAAGATGCTATCTCACAGGTTTCAATGCAGCCAGAGTCACAAGGTCTGTACTAGGAAGCTTTCTGTATTGTCTATGGGGTGAACTAATTACACTCTGGAAGCATGAGGCATGCAATTGTTTTAGGACTTCCAGAACCTGCCAAAGGTCTCAGCAAAAGCGTTTGCGTGTGTATTTTTATGGATCGGTGCTAAATACTGCCAACTGCCAGCAATGGGGGTTTTGCATGGGAACTAGAAGTCAGATGACCAAAAATTATGTGGTTCTGCAAGCTATCCCAGTAGCAATATTTTATATATTATTTTGAAAATTCTGTTAGTGAGACAGAGCATTCTGTATTCTACCTTGGGCCTGACAACAAGAACCATTCACCCCCATCATCTGCCTTGCTTTATTAAGTAGGTTATAGAGAATAGTATACTTCTATTAGATTCCGTAAGGAATATAGTGAAGCTTAGTTTAGATATGTTTATTTATCTGAACCTGTCCTACAAAGTTATTTTAAATATATCCTGTGATTCTGAACTCTGATGTCAATGTGAATATGTATTTAGTATTGTCTTGTTCTTTTATTAGTTATTATTAAACATACTTAAACATTTCATTGTGGTTGATCTTTGTAGAGATATACAAGTTTTGAGAGTACTTGCATATTTATTTGGTGACACTATGTAAGCCACTCCTAATAGCCTTGCTCTTGATCAAACTACCATTTGTATGAATATTATTTTCACTCAGTGTATTGAGTACCCTTGGAAGAACCTTAAGGTACCTGGCAGAAGGGTTCTGGTGGCAGTGAAAACTACCTTACAGTCTGGCCAAAAGGGGGCATAGCTAGTAAACCTGTGCCAGCTTTTCCCAGGTGTGTGTGTGTGTGTGTGTGTGTGTGTGTGTGTGTGTGTGTGTGTGTGTGTGTGTGTGTGTATGTATAAATCAAAAGCTCAAAGAGTATGTGTGTCAGCTACTTGGACAGGGACATCAAGCACTGATTGGACAGAGTGAGTGTTGGAGATCTCGGCTTGGAAACCTGGCTGAGGACTCAGCTCTATAGGTGTGCCAGTGGAAAGTCTTATTGGTGATCTGGAGAAGGGTAGATGAACCAGTCCTAGGCTGATTGTGGCATCTGTGTGCTCTTAAGGGACATTGAACTTGATGTAGACAGCTGCATTTGGAAATACTCTGTGTGTACCTATTGACCTCCCAGTGAACATCCTCACACAGGTGCCAGTGATGAGGATTGAGGATCCTTGATTATTGACCCAGAGATGGGATATCCATGTCACATATTGGTTGGCAGTGGTGGATCATCACAGGGTGCTAGCCTGGTCTGTATAGGTTGGAGAAACACAGCAGAGATTTTTAAATGTAGTTGTTTTATGGGCCAGAGAGCTTATTAATCAACTTAGCATGCCTTTAGTGTCTTTATAAATTCTGAACAAATGAGTGACTCTTGACTCAGTCCCACAAAGCAAAGTACTTTTATTGAATAATCACACTTTTAGAATCTGTTTTAAGTACCCTGCTGTTTACTTATTGTCTCTCCTTGTACCTTTCCTTAAGTTTAAGATTGTTTGTGGTAAGCATTTCACTCTGGACACTCTTTTACTGTGCTTTTATATTAGGAGAAATGGGATTATTTGTCTAGTGGCAGTAGGTGTTTTCATGGTCTATCTGAGTTGGGAATCACACTAAAAGGCTCTAAGTGTAGTCATTCTTTCTGCCAGGGAGCTCAGTAGTCAGTTTTCTGTATTTCCAGCACAGGTATAAATCTGGCACTTTTGTATAGAGCTGTTCACTATGCCAGTGCACTGTACAGATGTAAATATCTAGACAAAAATTTCTCTTTAGAACTGTCCATGAAGTTGTACCCTGTAAAGCAATAAGTATATAGCAAATACTTTGCACACTGACAAGCTTAGAGCAGCTAGTTGCTGATGATTGTTGGTTATGCTTTTAAATTTAGTATTTCATAGCCTAGACTGACTCCAACCCACTCCCAAGAAAAGCACACTTAATAGCCTTCTGTTTACTCTCTTATGACACATTGTAGCTCACCAGTTAGGGGACTGGACAACATGGATATGAAATGCCCTAATTTTTCTGCAGTCAGCCTGGTGGATGTGGGTATCTTGAGGCAATGTAACAATTGTCTCATGTTTACTGACAACCACTTAATCCTTAAAGTAATGGATACAATATGCAAGAGTTGTCCATTCACAATATCACTGGAGACTAAACTCTCACATAGCAGCACACATCAGGTTGTCAAAACCACACACATGGCACTCCCCACATATAACACACAGCACACACACATAGACCAACACATGCAGAAGCACTTAAATGCAATCTCCTTAACAAAAAAAGATCTCCTAGAACACCCTTCAGCAAAGATAATCCTCAGCAAACATTAAAGCATTCACCAAAAGCTACACCTAACAAGATACATATAACGTCAATCAGTGGAGCCCCAAATACAAACAAGAGGGAAAGCAAACACACTTCCAAGAAATCTAGTCATAGGAGAATGCATTGTATAACATACTGATGCCCCTATAACCAGGCTGAACAAGGAGACGATAATGGTTAGTTGCCTATCTGCAGCCAGGATCTGACAAATTTTACAAGTACTCTAGTCTCTGCACCACAGGTACTAGTATAATAACATCATAGTCCATGTAGGTGTAAATGACCTGAGAATTACCTCCCTAGACTATATGAAGACATTATAGATCTCTCTGACTATGTGTCTTAGGCTGGTATGAGCCTAGCATTGAACAGCATATTACCTTCACTGAGGATGATACACTGATGCAATATATCAATGAGGATGATGTCACAATGCATTGAGCAGCATATTACCATCACTGAGAAAGATACAATGATACAATCTATCACTGAGGATGATGTCACAATGCATTGAGCAGCATATTACCATCACTGAGGATGATACAATGTATCACTGAGGATGATGGCACAATGCATTGAGCAGCATATTACCATCACCGAGGATGATACAATGATACAATCTATCACTGAGGATGATGTCACAATGCATTGAGCAGCATATTACTTGTCACCGAGGATGATACAATGATACAATGTATCAATGAGGATGATACCAACAGCATATTACTATCACCAAGGGTGATATAATGATACAATGTATCACTGAGGATGATGTCACAATGCATCGAGCAGCATGTTACCTTCAACAAGAATGATACAATGATACAATGTATCACTGAGGATGATGTCAAAATGCATTGAGCAGCATATTACCTTCACCAAGGATGATGTCACAATAACAGTATAAGATGACTGATTTAACAATTTGCTGAGTTTATGGTGTCATTCTAAGGAGATCCCGTATTTGTCAAAATGGGAAGACATGGTTAACAGACAATTTTACATTGCCAAGGATGGTCTGCTGCAGTCCCCTCTAGGCTTTTGAATATTGTCTAAAACTTTATCATCATCCAGAGAGCCTTTTCTAAGCAATTCCAAATTGACAAACCCATCAAATATAGCAAAATCAACTCAACTGAACCTCAATATGTACTGCTTAATGCCAGAAGCCTAAACAAAAAGCTAAACTCCCTCCAAGTCCTCCTCACCTTGGAGAATATAGACATCTGTACAGTTACTGAGACATGGTTTGAAGTTACAAAGAGTACACCATCAGTGCAAGGTTTCAGTGCCTTACACATCTTTAGACCAGTATCTGTGCAGACAAGGATTAAAGGTGAAGGTGCCTTGATATACATCAATGACCAGCATACCTCTAGGCTGGTTAAACAGGATGATGCACTGGAGTTTCTATATGTGCAGGTCACTATACTGTAGATACAATTCTGTATCATATCCTAGCAAACTATAGGCCACCCTCTACATCCCATGAAACTCATAGCATGCACGTAAACCTATTGGAAATCCTCAGCTCAACTAACCATCCAACCTACCAGCTTACTTACTATGGACATTTGTCATTCTAAAGACTGGAATCCTACATTGCCCAAATCTGCAGGCACAGAGATTCCTGCACTTTGTAAATACAAACACCCTTAACCAGAAAGTGCATAAGTCCACTTCAGGTTCCAACATACTGTACCTCATACTCACAAATATGAAAGAATGTTGCACTACCCCCCAATGTCACATCTTCCCTGGTAAGGTCTGCCCATAAAGCTGTCTCCTTCAAAATCAAAATCACTTCAGCAACCCCAATAAATCCACTAACAATTAGAAACTATTCCAAGGCAAACTACCTTTTATCAAGTGATAGTTTGTCAAAATTCAATGTTCTTCCGCATCTAGAGAACATAGTGATCTATGTAAAATTATTAACAGAAATTCTGTAGAACCATGTCAATGGCTGCATAGAGGCTGCTGTACTTACTAGAAGAAAGCACAAATCTAAATCCAAAAACAAAGCATCCCAGGTTAAACAAGTTATACAGCAAAAGTAAAAATAGCATGGCTAAAATCAGGAATTGTAACTCCCATAAAGACAAGAACTCTCTCATCAAAATAAAGATGCAGCAAAGGGGGATAATTAAGTCCAATAAAGCCAGTTTTGAGGTTGAGATACCCTCCCAGGCAAATGACAAGCACAAGGCCTTCTTCAGCTATGTCCTAAATCTCAAAGGCAGCACACAGTCATATGCTAAACTGGTGGTTAATGGTACCACATTCATAGAGCCAGACCATAAATGTCAATCTGCTGGCTGACAAATTCAGTTCCAACTTTATCCCCCCTTCACCCTCAGCCACATCCCAAGAATACTTTTAAACATACCCATTCCAACTATAAATAGACAGCATGTCCTGGCTGCTCTTGCTAAGGCCAAGAATACAGCCTCAATGTGCCCCAATAATATGCTGGGATAATATCCTGAATAGTCTAAAATATGTCATATCAGGGCCACTAGAGTTACTATTTAACTATAGTCTTAAAACAAGCTTCATGCTAAGAAAATGTAGAACTGCAATGGTCATCCCTCTTCATAAGGTGGACCATCAACTGATTCTGGAAACTACAAGCCCATTAGTCTGATTAGCCTTATATGCAAACCCATAGAAAGAATTATCATAGAAATGATCAATAAATACATATGAGACCTACTGGATCCATCCCAGTTTGGTTTCATTAAAGGAACATCATCCATACAGACCATGGTAGATGTCTTTGAGAAGTCACCAAGGCAACGGATGGGTAAAACAGCACATACTGCATACTGTGACCTGGCTAAGGCATTTGATACAATACCTCACTCTGACATTGTTAACAAACTAAAAGTATTAGGCATAACCCCCTATGTAACATGCTAGATAGCCAACTGGCTCACAGGTAGGACTCAGGAAGTTAAGATTGATAATACCTTCCTCTCAAAGAGGCCAGTCATCAGTGCAGTCCCTCAAGACTCTGTAGTGGACCTGCTCCTGTTTGTCATCTACTTATCAGAAGTCGAAGCGAATGTCAAAGGCTTCTGGCTGACCACGTTTGCAGATGATTACAAACTGGGAGCAGTCATACAATCCCCCCAAGACACCAATATCTTACAAGAGGGTCTAACACAGACAAATGACTGATGCCAAAGCTACAGCTTAAAACTCAACACCAAGAAATGCATTACATACATTTTGGGAAGTTGGCCACCTGAGGAAACTATGTCATCAATAAAACTTTCCTAAGGGTTGATCCACTAGTCAGAGATCTGGAACACATATAGACAATAACCTTACCTTCAACCAACATGTATTCATTGTAATAAGGAAATCCTTCTATGTTGCTCAACATAGTGCATGGAGTCTAGTTCCAGGTAAGTCATTGTACCATTATAATAAACCGTTATCAGACCCATCACTGAGTATAAGCTCCCTTAGGTATTTACCTGACCAGACACATGCAGGAACTGGAATGTCCACAAAGGTTCCTTCCAAAAAGAATACTGGGCATAAACACAATGTCCTGTGCAGACTGACCCAAAGCCCTATCTCTATACTTGGTCCCCTACAGACTGCAGAGAGGTGATCTATGCCTGGCATACAAGACATCCCTGGATTCCACTCTGATGGACCTATTGCACATCCACAAAACAAATAGCATCAAAACTACTAGAACTAAAGACCTACATTTTTCTTGCAACATAAATAAGACATGTTGCAGAGTCAGATATGCATCTCAGAGAATTCCTTTTCTCTGGAACAAGCTTCCCATCCATGTTGAACAAAGTCCCTTCCTAACCTTATTTAAGTGGCAGTAGGACCACTGGATGAGAAATCAGAAATTCACCCAGGTCTGGTGTCCATGTCTCTGATGGAGAGAGGCAGACAGTAAATCATGTTATAACCAACAATCACCCCTATGTAAATGTCTAAAACATATAACTTGTGGTACACATTTGGGTTGCACAGCTAGGCTTATAAAGTCCCTAGTGGTCATTAGCCTAGTATACACCTGTGAACCTATGAAGTCATAGAAAATACAAAACAACTGGATCATGTGGATATTTAAACTTTGTCAATATTCACCCTTAAACCTTATTTCCTTTTTCGATGAGAAATAGGCAAGTCATGCCTGGGATGAATTTATGCACACCCATCCAGTTATTTTATTATCTTTGTAAATGAAGATAGTGTGTCACATTACTTGATCTGGAGTGGAAGTTTGCTCCGGAGAACGGGGTAGGCATTACATGACAAATTGGTCTCCCCATCATACTTTGTTTACTTGCTGAAGCATGTTCAGATCTATGGTCTTAGTTTTTATGGTATTACTTGACTTGTAAAGATACAACAGATTTTCAACTGCCAAATTTCTAAGGGGCCTGATGTCAAGGCACAAATCATCCCTAAGAGTTCTATAGGAGACTTAGTAGTGGGACAAAGTCTACAGCCTCTCTTGTTAGAGTATGTCTTTTAGGTTGCAGTCTTTTTGTGAAGATCCTTCGAGGTCTAACTGCTTATTATGTTTCACAACATGTATTCCAAAAGATATATAATTTTTGATGATCATTACAGAATATAGAGGAGGTAAGGAATTATTTGGATCTAGAGGAAAATCCCTTTGTGATTAGCTGTGCCAGATAGAACATTTCTAATTAATTTTGCAGCATGATGATCAAAAGAAAAGAAATTATCTACTCATGTTCCAAGGCTTCTCAAACATCATTTTGGAGTGGGCTGTTTTGAATACTATAAGGTGGGTAGAGAGATTGTTTACAAAATGCAGCAATATTGCATTTTTCACATTTAGTTTTAGCTCATATTCTCTGCACCTGCTATTATATTTTTATTTAACTTATTCTTTGTTAACCAGCTTAGTCCCACTAGGCTAATAACAGTCTCTGTTCAGGGTAGACCCAAGGTGGTATTTATACTACATGAGTAAATCCAGCCAGGGCATCAGAGAACCACCGATAATCATTATTGTTGTGAATGGGAGCCATTTTGGAAGAGCACTTCCTGTTTTCATTTCAGATGCAGGGCTGACCTGGAGAAACATGGAGGCAGCTGGAGAGAGAATGAGATGATGCAGTAGTGAAAGAAATGAAGGAGAAAGCATGTATCGAGACTGGAAAATGTGTGCAGGATTCTGAAGAAATGTTTCAAAGAAACCTATTTGATGGAGATGAGTCAGCAAATGATGGATGGATAGTTACAACCCTCCAGTCAGGATGGTTGCAGGATGATTTGCTTAAAGAAATGGTGGTGAACAGTGAGCCAGAAAAAGAAGATGTTTCATGGGAGGACATTATGGAGAAAATACAAAAGGAGGATGCAGAGACAATCCTGAAGAACAGTGGTGAGATGGAAAAGAAAACAAATGCAGAGAAAGTAAAAGAAGGAAAAGTGGAGCAGCAGAAAATAAGGCAGAAGAAATTGAAAATGGAAGTATGTGGTAAGAATTCAAAGTAAAAGAAGACAAGGAAATGGACCATATGAAGTGTGGGACAATTTAATAGCTCCTTTGGGTATAAAAGCACATGATGTAAGCATATTTATTATTATTAACAGACTCATTTGTGACATTATATCTGAGACTGTTTTTTCAATGGAAAGTTTTGTTGGAGAATATGATGAAAAAAAGAAAGATTGCAACCCGTGGAATCTTTATGTGATAAAAGCATTTAACAGGGAAACAAAAAAGAAGATTCATGTACAATTATGAACAGAGGTAGAAAAAGAGACTTTGAAAGGACATTTGACAGTGTTATGTAAAGAAGTTCTAGAATTGCAAATCTTTATGACAAAAGGGGTTTATGGACTGATGGCTCAGACTGTAATAGTGTGTTAAAAATATAAAGAGAAAATAATATACATATACCAAGCAGGATAAATGTGGAGGGGGTTAAGGGTGTTGTGAAATACTTGGGACAACCCAAAACATATTTCTCTTGTGGAAATGAAGGATGTTTGATAATAACTGTGACCAAAACAAAATGTTATATTACAAGGGAATGAGACATGATGCAAAAATGTGAATCAAAATGTTATAAGTTCAACAAAATTGGACATTTATGGATGAATTACAAAAATGAAAACAACACTAAAAAAAGAAAAAGAAAGAGCAGAAAATGAACAGAGAAGACATTTTAGAAGGCGAAATACAAGAAAAATTAGATGAGAAAAAATAATAGAGAGGACATAGGCGTTTCTGAATAAGTGATGAAAAACATATAAACTGCAAGGCAATAAAAGGGTAAATTACAGTAAATTAAAATTTAAAAGGATAAGGACAAAAGAAAAAGAAAGGAAATGGATGAGAATGAATATATACAGCTAAAGATGTTGGCATGTTATAATGATTAAGGTGTTTGACTGACAGACTCAAAGTACATTGTTTGATTCACACCTTTGAGAAGAAAATTGGTTAGACTTAGGATGGCCTGTTTAAGGAAGCTAGCCTAGTAATAAGATATGAACTTATGAAACCGTGGATCCAAAGAAAAGGGAAAATGAAAATTCTAGAGTGCTTTCTGTAAATGTGAATAATATTAAGAATATAGTAAGAAGAATAGGAATTTCAGAGTGGTGCAATACATGTGATGTAGATGTAATTATATTGGAAGACACAAGATTTTTAACACATGAAAAAATATTACAGAGAAACTATGGGGAGGAAAGATAATCTGGAATTTGGGAAATGAGAGATGTTCTGGAATAGCTATTCATAGGTTCATAGGTTCATACTAGGCTATCTGCCCTGGGGCATTTATAAGCCTAGCCAGATTGTGTTTGGCTTACGCCACCCCTTGATTTGAGTATACTGTGCCATTTTTAAAGTTTAGTTTACTGTGCCTCTGTCTAATAGTGACATGGAAGTAATCCGTGGGACAAACCTACGATCCCCCATCCACTCATCAAGATTCTTCTTGAAGAGAGCCAGTGAGGTGCTCTGCCTAACATGAACTGGAATTCTATTCCAGAGCGAAGGGAGCCTCTGGGTTATAAATCTGTCCCTCCAGCATGTTCTATTTATTTCTGTGCTGAGGTTCAAGCCCCTCGAGCGCATGGCTCTAAGGGATTTAGATTTACTGAGGTGGAGCATGTCCATTAATTCTGGGTTGGACATAGCTTTATATGTCAGGCATAGATCGCCTTGAAGTAGGCAGTATGCAACTGAGTAGAGCTGGAGTTTTTTTAACCAAGCAGCATATGGCATCTGTCTGAGTCCCTTGATCCTCCTGGTGAGGTACTTTTGGGGTCTTTCTAATTGCTGCAGGTGTCAGGTAAGGTACATCCCAAAAGGGGCATTGTATTCTATGATGGGCCTGATGAGGGATGAATAAAGGGGCACAATTACCTCTCTTGCTCTAGATGTGAATCCTTTCATGATGAGGTGGGCTATGTAGAAGGTCTTTCTAACCACTTTGGCAATGTGGTTGTCAAAGGAGAGATTGCTATCAACTTGGGTCCCCAGATCCCTAATTACTTTCTCTGTACGTAATGGGTTACCACCTATGTGGTAATTTGTGGGCACATTGTTTTTGCCAAAGGGTATGACTATACACTTTTTGGCATTTAGCTTTAGACCATGGCTCTGGCACCAGTTATCCGTCTCTGTGAGACCTTTTTGAAGGATGTTTGTGTCAGCTGGAGAGTCGATTATGGCACCCAGTTTGCAGTCATCTGCGAACTTGGTGAGCCATAGTCCTCCCACATTGGCCTTTACCTCAGAAAAGTAAATACCGAACAAGAGAGGTCCCAGGACAGAACCTTGTGGGACGCCACTTGTGACCGGTTTCGAGTCTGACATGGCTCCAGAAACTCTGACTCTGTGGGTTCTGTCTTTGAGCCAATTTGCGACCCATCTTGTGACATAGGGGTTTATATTTAGGCTGGATAGCTTATCTATGATGCCCGAGTGGGGTATTGTGTCAAATGCCTTTGCGAGGTCCAGATAGGCTGTGTGGACTACCTTCCCTTCATCAATGGCCTTGGTGACTGTTTCGAAGAAGTCGACCAGGTTCAAAAGGCAAGGTCTGCCCTTGACGAAGCCAAATTGGGTAGGATCTAGTGTCTGTAGGTCCCCAATGTCTTTGTTTATGAGTTCCATGATGATCCTCTCCATAGCCTTGCAGACTAGGCTAGTCAGGCTTATGGGGCAATAGTTTCCAGGGTCCGCAGAGCTGCCACCTTTGTGGAGTGGGACCACTGTTGCTGTACGCCATTCTTTGGGCATATATCCTGTAATGAGGCTGAGATTTTACAGCAGTTTTACTTGAGGGATTAGTTCTTCTTGGAGTTCATGTAGGATGCAACCCGGCACGCCATCTGGTCCCATGGAAGCAGTGTTTTTTGCTTTGGAGAGGGCGGCCTTCACCTGAGCATCAGAGATGTTTGGGAGGCTGCACTCTGCCGGGATAGATACTTACTCTTTTGGGGGGGGGGGGTGGAGACGTTTGCACTGAACCTGTCTGCCAGGATATTGGCGATGTCTGTGGGTTCAGTGTATTTTTTGTCGCTTAGAATCAACTCAGAACAAGTCTGGGAGTTGCATCCCAGGTTCTTAACATAACTGAAAATAGCCTTATGATTGTCTTTAGTGTCCTGTGCAATTTTTCTCTCAAAGCAGGCCTTGGGGGATTTTATGAGGGATCGTAATTTTTTGCTAGTACTGATCAGAGATGCCTTCCCTTTTAGGGATTTTGCTATATCATGTAGTAGCTTTCTCCTTCTGTTGTACAGTTTATTTATGGCTGGGGTCCACCAGACTGGACACCTGCCTTTGGATGACTGGGTCTTGATTTTGTTTGGGATAGCATCATCCATGCATTCCTGGAGATGTCTGTAGAATGCGTTTATATAGGATTCTGCAGTTTGGGCCGTAGTTTCCACTGGCCCTGGGGCCTTGAAGGATTCCACTTTGGTTTTGAGAAGTGTGAAGTTCGCTTTTGAGAAGTTTTTCACTTTGGTTTTCTGGGTTGGGGGTGGGGTCGGGATGTGGATATCCAGTGAAATTAATTTATGGTCTGATCTTACCAATGAGGGATATACTTCTGGTATGGAGCATAGAGTCCCCATGTAGGTAATGATCAGGTCTAGTATGTTTTCCCCTCTTGTGGGAGTGGTGACTAGTTGTTCCATAGCATTTGAGTTTATAAATTCCAGGAACCTTTGGTCTAAGGTGCTGGGGCTTGAGTAATGCTCCCAGTCTATGTTTAGGTAGTTGAAGTCGCCCAATATAATGGTGTTCGGAGAGATCTTCATGTTCTCCAATGTTTTCAGGAAAGCCGAGTGGGATTCCTGACTTTGAGAGGGTGGTCTGTAGGATGCTATAAACTGGAAAGCAGTCTTGCCCACTGTCAGTTGCACATGGATGGTCTCCGATACTTCGTGCAATGCCACTAACCTGGAGGTGTGGATATCCTTGACAAATATGGAAACTCCCCCTCCTTTTGTGGTTCGGTCTGGGTTTTGGGGCCGAAAAGCATGATATGAGGTATAACCTGGTAGTGCTGGGGTGCTCTCTGGAGCCTTGAACCAGGTTTCTGTCACTGCACAGATATCGATGTTCTCCATACTGAGGAGAGCTTCGAGTGCATGCATCTTGAGGTTAAGACTTCTGGCGTTTAGCAGCATTACCCTTATAGGTTCATAGGTTCATACTAGGCTACCTGCCCTGGGGCAATTATAAACCTAGCCCAATTCTGTATGGCTTACGCCACCCCTTGATTTGAGTATACTGTGCCCTTTTTTAAGGTTTAGTTTACTGTGCCTCTGTCTAATAGTGACACGGGAGTAATCCCTGGGACAAACCTACGATCCCCCATCCACTTATCGAGATTCTTCTTGAAGAGATTCAGTGAGGTGCTCTGCCTCACATGAACTGGAATTCTATTCCAGAGCGAAGGGAGCCTCTGGGTTATGAACCTGTCCCTCCAGCAAGTTCTATTTATTTCTGTGCTGAGGTTCAAGTCCCTCGAGCGTGTGGTTCTAAGGGATTTAGATTTACTGAGGTGGAGCATGTCTATTAATTCTGGATTTGACATAGCTTTGTATGTCAGGCATAGATCGCCTCGAAGTAGGCGGTATGCAACTGAGTAGAGCTGGAGTTTTTGTAACCGAGCAGTATATGGCATCTGTTTGAGACCCTTGATCCTCTTGGTGAGATACTTTTGGGGTCTTTCTAATTGCTGCAGGTGTCGGGTAAGGTACATCCCAAAAGGGGCATTGTATTCTATGATGGGCCTGATGAGGGATGAATAAAGGGGCACGATTACCTCTCTTGATCTAGATGTGAAACCCTTCGTGATGAGGTGGGCTATGTAGAAGGTCTTTCTAACCACTTTGGCAATGTGGTTTTCAAAGGAGAGATTGCTATCAACTTGGGTCCCCAAGTCCCTAATAACTTTCTCTGTACTTAATGGGCTTCCGCCTATGTGGTAATTTGTGGGCACATTGTTTTTGCCAAAGGGTATGACTATACATTTTTTGGCATTTAGCTTTAAACCATGGCGCTGGCACCAGTTTTCTCTCTCTGTGAGACCTTTTTGAAGGATGTTTGTGTCAGCTGGAAAGTTGATTATGGCGCCCAGTTTGCAGTCGTCTGCGAACTTGGTGAGCCATAGTCCTCCCACATTTGCCTGTACCTCGGAAAAGTATATACCGAACAAGAGTGGTCCCAGGACAGAACCCTGTGGGACGCCACTTGTGACCGGTTTTGAGTCTGACATGTCTCCAGCAACTCTCACTCTGTGGGTTCTGTCTTTGAGCCAGTTTGCGACCCATCTTGTGACATAGGGGTTTATATTTAAGCTGGATAGCTTATCTATGATGCCCGAGTGGGGTATTGTGTCAAATGCCTTTGCAAGGTCCAGATAGGCTGTGTGGACTACCTTCCCTTCATCTATGGCTTTGGTGACTGTTTCAAAGAAGTCAACCAGGTTCAAAAGGCAGGATCTGCCCTTGACAAAGCCGAACTGGGTAGGATCTAGTGTCTGTAGGTCCCCAATGTCTTTGTTTATGAGCTCCATGATGATCCTCTCCATAGCCTTGCAGACTAAGCTAGTCAGGCTTATGGGGCGATAGTTTCCAGGGTCCGTAGATGCTCCACCTTTGTGGAGTGGGACCACTGTTGCTGTACGCCATTCTGTGGGCACATATCCTGTAGTGAGGCTGAGATTGTATAGCTGTTTTATTTGAGGGATTAGTTCCTCTTGTAGTTCATGTAGGACGCAACCTGGGACGCCATCTGGTCCCATGGAAGCAGTGTTCTTTGCTTTGGAGAGGGCAGCCTTCACCTGAGCATCTGAGATGTTTGGGAGGCAGCCCTCTGCCGGGATAGATATTTGCTCTTTTGGGGGAGGGATGGAGAAGTTTGCACTGAACCTGTCTGCCAGGATATTGGCGATGTCTGTGGGTTCAGTGTATTTTTTGTCGTTTAGAATCAACTCAGAACAAGTCTGGGAGTTGCATCCCAGGTTTCTAACATAACTGAAAAAAGCCTTATGATTGTCTTTGGTGTCCTGTGCAATTTTTCTCTCGAAGCTGGCCTTGGAGGATTTTATGAGGGATTGTAATTTTTTGCTAGTACTGATCAGAGATGCCTTCCCTATTAGGGATTTTGCTCTATCATGTAGTAGCTTCCTCCTTCTGTTGTACAGTTTATTTATGGCAGGGGTCCACCAGACTGGACGCCTGCCTTTGGATAATTGGGTCTTGGTTTTGTTTGGGATAGCATGATCCATGCATTCCTGGAGATGTCCTTAGAATGCATTTATATAGGATTCTGCAGTTTGGGCTCTAGTTTCTACTGGCCCTGGGGCCTTGAAGGATTCCACTTTGGTTTTGAGAAGTGAGAAGTTCGCTTTTGAGAAGTTTTTCACTGTGGTTTTCTGGGCTGGGGGTGGGGTCGGGATGTGGACATCCAGTGAAATTAATTTATGGTCTGATCTTACCAATGAGGGATATACTTCTGGTGTGGAGCATAGAGTCCCCATGTTGGTAATGATCAGGTCTAGTATGTTGTCCCCTCTTGTGGGAGTGGTGACTAGTTGTTCCATAGCATTTGAGTTTATAATTTCCAGGAATCTTTGGGCTAAGGTGCTGGGGCTTGAGTAGTGCTTCCAGTCAATGTTTGGGTAGTTGAAGTCACCCAATATAATGGTGTTCGGAGAGATCTTCATGTTCTCCAATGTTTTCAGGAAAGCCGAATGGGATTCCTGACTTTGAGAGGGTGGTCTGTAGGATTCTATAAACTGAAAAGCAGCCTTGCCCACTGTTAGTTGCACATGGATGGTCTCTGATACTTCGTGCAATGCCACTAACCTGGAGGTGTGGATATCCTTGATAAATATGCTAACTCCCCCTCCTTTTGTGGTTTGGTCCGGGTTTTGGGGCCGAAAAGCATGATATGAGGTATAGCCTGGTAGTGCTGGGGTGCTCTCTGGAGCCTTGAACCAGGTTTCTGTCACTGCACAGATATCAATGTTCTCCATACTGAGGAGAGCTTCGAGTCCATGCATCTTGAGGTTAAGACTTCTGGCATTTAGCAGCATTACCCTTAGTTTCTTGTTCCTTGTGCTGTCTATGGGGTGGGTTTGACTTTTGAGCCTTGCCTAAAAAAGGCACTATGGGGGTGGCAAGAGCCTTTGCCAATATCCGAAAGCCCAGTGGTGACAGGTGCAAGCCGTCCCTAGCGAAGCAATGTGGCTTGTCGAGCATGTCATCCCAGGCTGACAGACACTGGATCCCCTTTGAATGACACCAAAAGTTTAGCCAATTGTTAAAATCGATCATTTTGTCTTTGTACTGTGGCATCATTCTAGGTGAGGGTTTCTTGTTTCTTGTGCTGTCTATGGAGGTGTGTCTATGAAGGTGGGTTTGACTTTTGAGCCTTGCCTAAAAAAGGCACTATGGGGGTGGCAAGAGCCTTTGCCAATATCCGAAAGCCCAGGGGTGACAGGTGCAAGCCGTCCCTAGTGAAGCAACATGGCTTGTCGAGCATGTCATCCCAGGCTGACAGACACTGGATCCCCTTTGAATGACACCAACATTTTAGCCAATTGTTAAAATCGATCATTTTGTCTTTATACTGTGGCATCATTCTAGGTGAGGGTAAGATGCTGCTCAAGGTCAGGGTCATACCGGCCTGGGCTACATGATCAGAGAGCTCCTCTATGTCTCTTTTCATGTAGTCAAGGGAGGTACATCTCAGGTCATTCACACCAGCATGTACAATGACTGAGTCATATTTGTATTTGCTTTGGAGTAACCTGAGTGCTTGCGTTATGTGGTGGATCCTAGCGCCCGACAGGCAGCTCACTGTGACCTTCTCTTTATTCAGCCTGGTGAGTGGGACTTCAGTGTGTCTGACAATAGAGTCACCTATTACAAGAGTATCAGGTGTGTTATTCAGCCTTAAGGGCTGTGACTGCTTGGCACACTGACTTTGTGTGCTATGTGTTGTATTTGTTTTGTTTTGGGGTAGCGTTTGCTTGGATGTCTGCTTTGGAGGTCTCTGTTGCTTAGGTAGATTTTTATTTAGAGCCTCCTACTATGTTTTTGTGTTTTTATGTGTTTGGTTCGCTGTTGTGGTGGGACTATGTGATACTGGAATTGTGTTGTGTGAGGTTACCTTCTCCTCCTGACTGGTTACACCAGTTTTGAGATGAGAGAGCTCAGCCTCCAGTTTGGCTATATGGTTGCATCTCTCACATATATTTGAACCTGTTTGGAGGAGGAGAGGGTTGTCCGTGTACATGAGGCAGTTGTAACATTGCCTCAAAATTCCCAGATTCACCAGCTGGACTGGAGAGGAAACCATTGACTGACCTTTGGACATGCTAGAGTAATATAGGGAACTGAATTAAAATGGACCAATAGGGGACAAGCTAATTGTAGAGAGTATAAGAGTAAGTAGTGCTTATGGTTTATTAGTGCTAACTTGTAAAATTACTTATTTGGACCAGTGAGTGGCCTTAGAATGAGAATATGGTGTTTAATTTGAGAGATAGAGCAGTTCTAAGGGAAAAAGTGAAGAGCAGACTTTGTGTAGACAGGAATAGTTTAAACCCAATTAGGCGGCGCAAAAGAGGGTTTTAAGAGAGGGAGATCAAGGAGTTAGGAATTGACCCAAAATGGCCAATAAAACAACAGTTTCAAGGCAGTAACCACTCCCACAAGGGCAGGCAGGCTGCTCAATGTTTATCACTGCCACTGATGAACACAGAGACTTTCCTTTAGCCCAAGCAAACAATGGCCTCCAAGAAACTTACAAACAGTTCAGAACAGCAAATCTGTAACTGAACTTTTTTAAATCTCAGAAAAGTGGGAAAAAAGCAAGATTTTTTTTTTTTTTTTTTTTTAAGGAAAGCAGAGGTTCACAAGTATCAACAAGTTAAAACAGTGCAGTAAATGACCCCACACTTGAGTGCTAGGCCAGAGACAGATAAAATGCAAGTTTTAAGAAAAAAACGATTTTAAATATAAGTGCAGGCAGGAAATTCAGTAATCAGCTCTAGGTTGTGTTCTAAATACAGTTACCAACACAGAAATCAAGTTTAACAAGCCAAAAAATGCTCAAAAATAGGCGACAATGCAGAAAAACTTAACAAATAATCTGAAGCAAAATACTTAAAATCTCAAAAGTGGCTCTTTTCTTTTCTCAGCATTTTCTCCTCTTGGTGGGTGCTTCACCAACAGCCAACAAGTCCAAAAAGATGCCAAAACCATGAGGCAATCGGGTTTTAAGAGAGGGAGATCAAGGAGTTAGGAACTGACCCAAAATGGCCAATAAAACTACAGTTTTAAGGCAGTAACCACTCCCACAGGGGCATGCAGGCTGCTCAATGTTTATCACTGCCACTGATGAACACAGAGACTTCCCTTTAGCCCAAGCAAACAATGGCCTCCAAGAAACTTACAAACAGTTCAGAACAGCAAATCTGCAACTGAACTTTTTTAAATCTCAGAAAAGTGGGAAAAAAGCAAGATTTTTTTGTGTTTTTGTTTTTTTTTAATGAAAGCAGAGGTTCACAAGTATCAACAAGTTAAAACAGTGTGGTAAATGACCCCACACTTGAGTGCTAGGCCAGAGACAGATAAAATGCAAGTTTTAAGAAAAAAATGATTTTAAAAATAAGTGCAGGCAGGAAATTCAGTAATCAGCTCTAGGTTGTGTTCTAAATACAGTTACCAACACAAAAATCAAGTTTAACAAGCCAGAAAATGCTCAAAAGTAGGCGGCAATGCAGAAAAATTTAACAAATAATCTGAAGCAAAATACTTAAAATCTCAAAAGTGGCTCTTTTCTTCTCTCAGCGTTTTCTCCTCTTGGTGGGTGCTTCACCAACAGCCAACAAGTCCAAAAAGATGCCAAAACCATGAGGCAATCGGGTTTTAAGAGAGGGAGATCAAGGAGTTAGGAATTGACCCAAAATAGCCAATAAAACTACAGTTTCAAGGCAGTAACCACTCCCACAGAGGCAGGCAGGCTGCTCAATGTTTATCACTGCCACTGATGAACACAGAGTCTTCCCTTTAGCCCAAGCAAACAATGGCCTCCAAGAAACTTCAAACAGTTCAGAACAGCAAATCTGTAACTGAACTTTTTTAAATCTCAGAAAAGTGGGAAAAAAGCAAGATTTTTTTTTTTTTTTTTTTTAAGGAAAGCAGAGGTTCACAAGTATCAACAAGTTAGGACAGTGCAGTAAATTACCCCACACTTGAGTGCTAGGCCAGAGACAGATAAAATGCAAGTTTTAAGAAAAAAACGATTTTAAAAATAAGTGCAGGCAGGAATTTCAGTATTCTGTAGAAATACAGTAAAGATATTAGATGTAACTTTAGCAAAAATGGGAAGATTAGCCATTGTAGATTTAAAATGGAAAGAACAAGTATAAATAATTACAACATTATATGTTTATACTAACTGTAAGGGAAGGGAAAGCTTTGTCATCAAATTTTAGACTATGTAGTGATAAATATGAATATTATAATAACAGCAGACTTTTTAGAAGTTGTAAGGTGTGGTACGTTAAAATGTTGGGACAAAAAAATGGACTTTCAAAATGGGTATGTATAGAACTAAATTAGATTCTTTTAAAGAATATGAACATTTAGTTGTAGTAGAAGGGAAGGTAATTGAAACAGGATTTTCTGATCATCTTGCAATATGGCTAGAGATAAAAGAAAACAAAGAATATATAAAAATAGGCAAAGGGATAAAAAGATAAATGATAACGCATGGGGTGAAAAAGGAAATATTTTTGTAATACAGTTATGGAAACATCATATTAGCATGAGAACAATTTATTAAAAAGGTCTGAATGGTGGATGATATTTAAGGAAAAATATAAAAAACATTTTTTTTACAGTGGCAATGTCATGAGACAAAAGTAGAGAAATAAAACATGTAAAATTGCATATAATGATACATTGGAAGATTTAGAACATAATGATAGAAAGTACTTTGACAAAGTAAAAGAGTTATATGAAAGAAATCAAGAAAATACAAGAATTGTTATATAAACATAGAAATTTTACAAGGAAAAATAGAAACATTGAGTTACTTAAGCACATTAGTAAAGGAAGATGGCAGTGTAATGAGAAAAATAAAAAATATATATATATAAAAGGAGAAATAAAAATAACTCAGTAAAAGATTGTGAATAGTGTAGTGCAATATGTACAAGTAATGTTCAAAGAAAAATTAAAATAGTGAAAGAAACATGGAAAGTAAAAAAGTTAACAGAAAAATAGAATAAAGAGTTCTTTAAATGAGCTAGATAAAGTATTGGGACAAATAAATACAGATTTGCTGCAGGCCCAGATGGAATACAGTATAAAATGTAGAAAGATTTAAAAGACTGGCAAAGAAAAACATATTTTTTAAAGATTTTGAATGAATGGTTAAATTAAGCTTTTATGTATAAAAATATGTAGTGGAATATTTAATTTCATATGGAAGAAGGAAGATAGTACAGCATTAAAAACAAGAGACCAGCAGTATAGAATAATAATTATTGTAAGATCTTTATGAAAATAATACAAAAGAAATTTGAAACTAAAATGGAAAATATTATGGAAGACAGCATATATAGTATAAAGGGGAAGGGCTGTCAAGAATTATTGATAGTTAGAGAAATTGTAGATAATATTATGAATAGAAAAGAATAAGTGAAAATCATGATAGGATACCTTAATAAGGAATTTGAAACAATTGGACATGAAATCTTATGCGTAATAATGAAATAATATAATATAAGTGAGAAAGTTAGAAAATTGTGTATGTCAACATATAGTAATAATAAAGTAAAATACTTGTAAATGGCTGGTTAAGCCAAGAGGTACATGTGAAGAGTATTGTAGAACAAGGATGTCCAATGAGTTGTGTACTTTTTGCATTAGTTATAAATGTAATAGTATGTGAAATAAATTACAAAATGAAGGTAGCAGGGTATATATAAAACTCAAAGGGTTAAAAATTCCATTTCCATTAACATATACAGATGACATAATAATTGCAAAAGACAAAATTTGGATAAAAGAAGTAATAATTTGCACAAACAAGTGTATCTAGATGATATGGATGGCTTTAAATAAATAGAAAAGTAAAGGTTTAGGTGATGTAGTAAAGATTGGGAGTATATATTTTACAACGAATGAAGTTTCTGTGTTAGGTATAGAATTTGGAAATAAATATGTAAGTAGAATTCAATGGAAAAAAAAAACAATAGAAGAACAAAAGCAAATGTCTTTTTCTGGAGAACATAAATTATTATTCGTATTACGTATTATCGCAACCGGATTTTCATGACAACAGTGGTTGCTTCCGGATCAGTGAATGTGCAAGTTAATGTGCTTGAAATGGAAAACGGTGTGTTTTCTTTAACAAAATAGGCTGTTTTCCGGAGTGCTACCAACACAAAGTACACAACATACTGTTGTTGTTTCTTCATGCTCTTTACTGGCGGCAGCATGTCGCTGCATTGCAAGGCCGCCCACTGAATGTTCTTTGTCAGCCCATGCTGTGAAATAACGACCATTCTACGTACATTCTTTTCAGTTTGGCTTCAATTGTCAGTGCTGCTGTAGCATCCTTTACCACCGTAGCTGAATGCAAGAATTGGCTAAGGCATTCAGTAGCAGCTTGCCAGTAACAGCAGGTATTCAGGCTTCTGAGGAATGCGGTTATTTATTTACATGTGCATTTTTTAAGCGTAGTGGAAAGTTGTCGGATCAGAGATATATGCATCTTTTTTGAATTTGGCACCCTTGCTGCAATGTTTTGGCCATTTTTCCCCCCAATTCCAACTTATATGACATGACTGAACTGATTTTATTTGGAAATCAAACACAATACCTCTTAGCACTTGGATCCCGATCATTACAAATGTTCATTAATGTTGATAAAATGTAATACAGAGTGTTTTCTTTTAACAATACACCTTATTTTCTGGACTGCTATCAGTACAACGTGCAAGACATGCTGTTGTTCTTTCTACTGGCACCCGTGTCGCTTCCTGCAAGTCTGCCCTTTGAACGATGTGCCAGTAAACACCATTAAGAAAGAACAACAGCATGTCTTGCACATTGTATCGATAGCAGTCCAGAAAATAAGGTGTACTGTTAAAAGAAAACACAGTATATTACATTTTAACAACATTAACGAACATTTGTCATGATCGGGAAGCAAGTGCTATTACTGCGAAAATCTGGTTCTGATAATACGTAAGTACCAAAAAAGCTTATTTGATAAATTCAATACTGATGGGAAAATAGCATACTTACAAAGTGCATTTATGTTGCCAACAGTATTTGAATACTTAGCAAGGGTATATATGTTAACAACAGTATTTGAAATTTAATTTTTGCAGATAATTTTTTTTCATCTATACGGGGTTCTAGATTAAATCCAGTAAAAAGAGGAGTTTTGAATATAAATAAAGAAGAAGGTTTATGGTTTATTGCCCCAGTGGTATACACTGCTTCATTAAATTTATACAAACTGTTAAAATGGATAAATGAAAAAGATGAGAAATTAGTAATAAAACAGTATAAGTATAAGTAAGATAAATTGCGGGGTATGGTAAAAAAGAGTAAATGAGAAAAGAATATATAAATAAAGAAATAAAATGTTACCAAGAAAAATATTTTTGTGGAAAAATTGAAGATATAAAAAATGAGAGAAAAGTACAATGCAATGATAAAACATTACTATGTAAAACCACTGGAAAATCTAACAGATGAAAAAATTAAAGCAATAAAAATAAGAAGCAAATGGTGTAATCAAAAAGTAAAAAGTCAAGACTTTTGTGGCGACTAGTAATAGATGAATTGCCAGCAAATGGAAATATGCCATATAAAAAGAAAAGTGATAGAATATGTTTAAATTGTCAAGAAGAAGAAACTATGGAACATGTGTTTCTGAAATGTAAAAGGGTAATTTATTTTTATTTAATTTATTTTATTTTTATTTTACATTTGTTAACCGGGGGTGTCTGACTGAGCCGAAAAGGCCCTTTTTCAGCAGAGGCCCGGGGAGAAAAGCTCCACAAAGAAAAATTACAGACACATTTAGTTATTTAGACATGATCAGTATACACACAAATTACAAGAGACATGTTTTTACAGTGGTATGCAGCACAAACAGTTACAGTGTAGAGAACAATCAAAAAAATATTAATTTTAAAAATAAAGGTAAGTAATAGATTTGTGGTTTACAGCTGAACTTTGGAACGTAGGTAGAATACATACATAGTACACAGGTACAGTACATATATTGTAGATTAGCCAGTGTTTGTGAGTAAGATTGAAAAACTATTATCAATTGCTCTAGATTTACTATGTATATGTTATCCGCTTTCACTAGCCTGGGGGGCAATCATGGCACTGCCAACTTTGCTTGAGATGTTGCCCGATGAGGTCTTTAAAGGAGGCTTTGGATGATGTGTTTTGAATGCTAGTAGGGACAGAGTTCCATTTTTTAGCCACCGAACTACTATATAGTGGAAAACACTATGTAAGGAAGATTTTTTTGAAGATATAAAAGAAGTGGATAAAATAAACATGGATGAGATTAAATATGGGTATTATAAAAATAGACAAAGAATATATTAAAAGAAAAGGTAAAATTTATTTTATATAAAATGGGCTATATGGAATGAACGAATAAACAAAAGTATGTTTAATGGTAAATGGATTTTAGCAATAATATTAAGAAAAATCAGATGGTGGTTATCGAAAAAGTAGTGAGGGTCTAATAGTGATGAAAGTTTAGCATGAATGTAAAGGAAATTATGAATGCATGAAAACAATTTTATATATTATATATGTTTGTACATACATAAATGTAAATATGTAAAGATTTTGCAAGTTATTTTTATATATAAAGGACCCCTACTCCTTTTGATAGGTGCCATGGGACCATTCACATCCACCTCAACTACCACCAACTCAGACAGATGGGACCTCAGTTTAACATCTCATCTGAAGGATGATACACTCAAGAATGTAGTAGTCCTTCTCCATAGTGCACTGCAGTGTCAGCAATCTATCTACCTGATGTGGGAATAAAACCCACAGCCTTCTGCACCAAAGGCAAGTGTGCTACCTGGTGCACCACTGACATTTATATGAGCGAGTTTATATTGTAGCTTCTGCATATCAAAATAAGATTTGATTATGGTACCCAATTTACAATCACCTACTAATTTAGTTTACCAGAGATCCCTACTTTTGATTTGGAGATCAGAGCAGTATATGCCAAATAGTACATATCTCTCTGGTTGCTGCAATATTCTCTTTGGACATGTCTACCACCCTCACTGTTTGAATTTTCGTCTTCCAAATGCTATCCTCCTAACTACACAGGACTGAATTTAATATTTAGCTTGTCTGTTATGTTAGCATGTGATATGGCATGCTCTATGAACAGGGTGACACTGTCCATGGATTACGTTTCCCTCTCCAAAAATGTTTAGCATATTTATTATGCAGGATCTACCCTTAACAAAGCCAGACTCTTGGTGGTCAAGTCAAACTATTTTTAATATCATAGTTTATCAGGCGAGTTATGGCCTTGCAGATAAAGCTGACTACTACACGTCAACATTTTGGAAATTACAGTTATACTAGAAATTTGAAACTTCATAGAATTGTAGGAGATTTGTACATATCAAGCTTTTATGTGGTGTGGGATTTGCATCTCTTGGTTTGGGGATATTGAAAGAAAATGTTACCATTCTGTTGTCAGACTTGATTGGGGATGAATATACCAGTGGGATAGTTTATAGAAGTGATTTATTTGTAAGGGCCAAGTTGAGAATATTTTGATTTCTTGTGGGATCCTTGACTATTTGAGCCAGGAAATTACTGTTTATGAAATCCAGGATTTTTTGGGTATAGTCCATATTTGAGGTGGGTCCCCTTCACATGATCGACTTTTCACAAAGTTGAAATTCATATGGCCGAGACCATATGATCGACTTTTGAAAAGCTGACCATCGGGAACTGCTATCTCATTACAGTGCAGAATGGGAAAATTTCCCTCTTCCGCACTGTAGTGCGATCTCGGAGTTGGTATAGTTAAGTTATGGGGGGTGGGTGCAGGGGGTCTTGCCCCCCTGCTAACAGTTTTAAGGTAAGTGTTCATTGTGTCTTTTGTGTTTATTTTACATAGTCAGCTTTCCAAATGTCGATCATATGGTGTCGGCCATATGAAAGTCGATTTTGTGAAAAGTCGACCATGTAAAGTAGACCCATTTGAGGTATAGGTCTCCCAGTTTATTAGTGGTAGATAAAGTCAGTTAGGATGATAATGTTTTTGTGTGTTTGAAGTTTATCTTATACATTTAAGAATCAGAAGTGTTTTTAGTGTCATGAAAGGAGCTAAGTAACATGCTATAATCAAACAGTTTTTATTTAAACCAAGTTGAATCAATAAGCTTGATTTGTGGATCTATAGAAATCTATTTCTAGGTAATGTGGCTTTCAACAAATACGGATACTCCATCTCACTTATTAAATGAGTGGTATCGTATTTTGCCTTTTTTTGTTCTAAACACTTACTTGAAAATGTGAACATTTTTATCTTATTTGGATGTTGATACCTTGATATCTAGTTTCTAATGTAGAAAAATGCTATTTCTAATGTATCTTAAGTATTTAGTATATTAGGAGCTTTTCTCCTTGAGAATCTGCTGTAAAGGCGTCTTGTATGACCAAACCAGACTATCACAGTCACAACAATGAATACAAATAGACAGATAGATGGATAGACAGATAGATAGATGGACAGATAGACTAATAAATACCTATATGAATGTGCTTCATATGTAGGAGGACTTCAACGTCTGGCTACTTGCTATATAGACTTGAAGAATTGAGCAGCACCAGATTCACATAGTGCTTTGCTTATGTTTTTCTTTTTAGGTTGAAAGCTCCATTAGCTGGATTCTTCATCAAAAGGCAATATAGGGAAAGCAAATGCTTTAGCCTGTATGCAGAAAACCTGAACTGAGAAGTGTAAGCAATCCTCCATATTGCATTCTGACATCTAGTGGATCCTCCTAGAATGGCACCAGTTATTCAGCCAATTGCTTAAATTTATATTTTCTTTGATCTCAGCATCATTCAAGGAGACAGAAGAGACTTTTCAGCATTTTCGACATGCATGGAGAGCTCAGAGATGTCTGAATGTGCATATCCCTCAGGATTTTGCACACTGTGTCATTATGTCTATGTGGACCACCACCACAATGTTCTAGTCATACTTGCTCATCTTAAGGGTCTTGAGGGCCCTTGAGACTTTGGAGATCTTGGCACCAGAAAGACAGCTCACTGTCTCCCTATATTTGTGCAGCCTTATGACAGAAGAGTGTGTATGCCTCAGGTCAAGTTTATTAACAGTGGATTTAAGTAAACTTGGTATCTAACAGATTTTGTCCTCATGAGTCTTAAGATGGATGTGGTAGTATCCATTGTGGTGCGTAATTCCTGCTGAGCTGTAGTGTTGTTTGAATTTGGAGACTTAATGACTTTTTTTACAGCCTTAGCATATATGATAATTTTCATGTATTTGAGTGGAGTGTTATAAAGTTGTTGGGGCTCAAATAATGTTCTTTTGTGACAGTATTGTACCAATTTTATTTCTCACAGGTACTTCATGACAATGTCTGCGAACATCAGGCAGTAGCTACAGTGCCTGAGCTTAACAAGTATTATGAGGCTGGCAATGGAAAGAAGGCATGCTGGCTGACCTTCCATTTATTTCTAAGAGTGCAGAAAATTAGGGATATAAGACAAATGTGTGGGAATTTGATTTGCAGAAATACTTTTTTCTTTAATTGCTCTTTATGAGTATCTTAGGAGTACACAATATTAAATGCTTATTTTCCTTAAATAAACTCTTATGAGTACTGAATATTAAATATTACTGCATACTATAAAAGTTTTTATTATAATACTTAATTACTGGAGGTGATCTACCAAGGTAAAAACAACTTACAGTAAATTAACTTGATCCTGAATTGCGGGACAGTCATGAAGGCAGCCTACTAGTATATATGACTGTAAGCAGGCTTGCTAAGAGTAAAAGTTCATTTCAAGTGCATGAATCTATCAAGTGCAGGTCTGCTGACCGCTGTGCATGAATCTATCAAGTGCAGGTCTGCTGACCGCTGTGCATGAATCTATCAAGTGCAGGTCTGCTGACCGCTGAGTAGGTGCAGCTCATTTTAATACAGCGAAGCTAAGAATTTAAAGAAAGCAATCAAAAAATGGGTTTGGACTTCAGCCAATAATGATAGCTTACTAAAAACAAAAGCAATGTATCTGTCCCCACAGAATTGCCACTACATTTTCTCCTGCTGCCCCACACTTGACTAAAAGATTGTTGTAACAGTCACTAAATTGTAAATACTTAAAATGGAGGGGAAAACATATATTTAGTAGATGGATATAACACAGAACTAATTAAATCAGTCTAGTGACAATAGAAGCACACCACTTCAGCTAATGAGCATAACTGTTCAAATACCACAAAGCAAATAGTGGAACTCAACAAGTTACAATGTGTGAAAACTAAATAAGTACTTTCCTGATTTTTGGCTTTGAAATGAAGTGAAATGCCTCTTTTAGTGTATTTCGGCATATGTGCAATAAAGTCATCTCTCTGATGTTTTGTATTAACATCACCAAAATCGGCTCAGTGTGTACAATATAGCGATGTGATGCATTTGTGCTACACTGGTGGCTGAGAAGAAGAGTGAAAAGTAATGTCACTGCGAGTTTCATTGTGCGAGCTGAAGCTGAGCTTTTGTTTCAGTTGGGACCCCTTTCTTTACTGTGATATGACCATGGATATATATATATATATATATATATATATATATATATATATATATATATACATATATATATATATATGGGTGTCTCGGATGTTTGCTCGAATGAGCAAATGTGCAAAACCCAAATGGCCAGACATACTTACGCAAAAGTGCTTTTCACCGAAGAAGCACTTTCGCGTAAGTATGCCTGTTGCTGAGGCCGTACTACAGTGCTGATAAGGGAAATTCCCTTTTCCCCCACTGTAGTGCGGTCATGGAGGGAGAATATTAAAGTAGGGGGAGTGTGGGACACAGCCTCCCACATCGGGATGCAGGGGGGTGAAGCCCCCTGCTAAAACATTAATGCAGTGTTTTTTTTTTTGTAACACACTTTAATGAAAGCGCTTTCATTAAAGTGTGTCCAGTTGTTATGGATTCGATGTTTGCTCATTCGAGAAAATGTCCTAGATCCATATATATGTATAATTCCTAGCGTGCCCCCCACATTGAGGACTGGGTGCAAGGGAGGCTTGCTCCCTGCAAAAAATATTTTTTGTTTGAGTGTGTTTTTTTAGGTTTTTTGGCTCACCATTTTGGAATGCAATTTGCCTGAATGGTGAGCCATAAAATCAATATTAAAAGTCACAAAGGTAAACCATGCAATATAACTGAACTAAGAATTTCAAGAAACTAATGAAAAACAGCTTTTGACTTCAGTCAATAATGCAAGCTTCCTAGAAATAGCAGCTTTTTGTCTAAGCAGAATTTTCACTACTGTCAGACTGTCTACAACTTGACCAAAACTTTGCTGTAACTGTAATTAAGTTGCAATTGGTACATGTTACTTAAATAAATCAGTCAGGTGACTGTGAGAAAACAGCACTTCAGCTTCCAGCAAAGAAAAAAAAAGGAATGTAGTAGTTCTGTGACACTAAAACTACACAACATTTAATAAATCAGTCAGATGCATACCACTCCAATGTCCAGCAAACTACAACACAATGAGGAAAACGGATTCATAAACACAAAACTGCAGAAATCAACAAGGGCTAAATCTTTGTGTTATGATGTTAATACATTTAGCCAGAAATTATGTAAGGCATCTGGGTGTGGTGTTTTCAAGTTAGGAGCTTTTCTTAGTTTTGTTTCAGTTTCTATGGCTATTACTTCATCCAAGTTCATATCCTGTAGATTTGAACTTCTTACTATTTGTTTTACTTCTTCTGTCCATTTAGCATCTTTGTTAATTCCATCCATAGGGTCTTCATAGATATTTCTCCAAAACATGTCTATTTCTTCCTTTTTTTGGTGGTGTTTCTATTCCTGTTGTTTTGAAAATTATTAGCCTTGCCTCCTTTATAAGTTTCTGGCACTATCTGAAAACATCACCTCACTGTAACTCGTCTCTAATTTCTTCATAATTTCAACATCTGATCCAGCTTTGTTCTTTTATGCCACACAGTTTTGATGATACATATAGGATCATTTTCCACATAAAGCATTACCTTCTTCAAATATATGGAAACCTTTTATCAGACATATTTTGAGGTCTCTTCCTGAATTTTCAGGACAGCTATATTGCAAGAATATTAAGCGTTTTAATGTAGTCCTCATTGCGTATTGAGTTAAAATATTGTAGACAATTTTTCTCAGATATTTTCTAAACTATAATGTACATTTAATTCAAAGCACATCGAGGCTTTTCTTTCCTTTTTCTGTTCTAGGTAAAAACCTCTGCTAAGAAACATGTGGCTTACTATCCTATATAAACAAGCGACTGTCCTGTATAAACAAACAACTGTACTGTACAAGCAGCTGTCCTATATAAACTGCCCCACAATAATACCTGCCCCATAAAAATAAACTGTCCTGTATAAACAAACAACTGTCCTATATAAACTGCCCCACAATAACAAATACCTGCCCCATAAAATAAACTGTCCTGTATAAACAAACAACTGTCCTATATAAACTGCCCCACAATAACAAATACCTGCCCCATATAAATAAACTGTCCTGTATAAACAAACAACTGTCCTATATAAACTGCCCCACAATAACAAATACCTGCCCCATATAAATAAACTGTCCCACATAAACAAACAACTGCCCTATATAAACTGCCCCACAATAATACCTACCCCATATAAATAAACTGTCCTGTATAAACAAACAACTGTCCTATATAAACTGCCCCAAAATAACAAATAACTGCCCCATATAAGTAAACTGTCCTGTATAAACAAACAACTCTCCTATATAAACTGCCCCACAATAACAAATACTTGCCCCATATAAATAAACTGTCCTGTATAAACTGCCCCACAATAACAAATACCTGACCCATATAAATAAACTGTCCTATATAAACTGCCCCACAATAACAAATACCTTCACCGTCCGGCCTCAGTTACCAGATCGCAGTAAAAAGGGCAGAGGTGTATCCATATTCATCAAGGATACCCATATTTCCAGGTTAGTAGCGCAGCATGATGCCCCAGAGATCATCCATGCGCAACTATCAGCAGGCAAAACCACATTTCAAGTCATAGCCGGTTATAGATCGCCCACCATGTCCCAAGATGCTCACTCTGCATTCCTTGAGACATTGGAAAATATAAAGGTCCTACCCAACACCATAATCTTGGGTGATTTCAACTACTCTGGTATAGACTGGGCGAACTACCAATGTTCCAACTCCTATGCTCAGCGATTCATAGAGTTTATAAATTCAAATGCCCTTGAACAACTAGTATGTTCCCCCACTAGAGGGGACAACATATTGGATTTAATCATCACAAATATGGGTGCCCATTGTACCACACCCATTATCACCCCCTCCTTGGTCAGATCCGACCACAAACTGATAGCTCTGGACATCCTCACCCCTCCACCTCCCCCAGTCAAAGAAACCATAGTCAAAAACCTCTCCAAAGCAAACGTCAAACTACTTGCATCTGAAGTGGAAAGCTTCACTATTCCCTTGTAGAAGGATAATAATATCCAGGATGCGGAATCCTACACCAAGGCACTCTGTATGCATCTTCAGGATTGTGTGGACCGTGCTATCCCAAATAAAACCAAGACTCCTTCCTCAAGCAAGAAGAAACCAGTCTGGTGGACCCCAGCCATAAGCAAACTTTACAATAAAAGGAGGAGACTTATACAAAAAAAGGCCAAATCTCAAGTAGAAAAATCATCCCTGATCAGCATTAGTAAGAAATTGAGGGCCCTCATCAAGTCAACTAAAGCTAATTTTGAAAAGAAAGTTGCCAAGGATGCCAAGGATAACCATAAGGCCTTCTATGGCTACATCAAAAACCTAAATGGCAACGCTCAGTTCAGTTCTGAGCTAGTACAAAATGGAACAAAATATACTGACCCTTCTGACATTGCCAACATCTTGGCTGACAGGTTCAATGCAAATTTCTCCCCACCTCACCACCTACAGGGCCTATTACCATTCTAGGGGATTGTATAAGTCCAATTATTACTGATATGTTGGTTAACAAGGCTCTATCTAAAGCTAAAAACACTGCCTCCATGGGACCAGATGGTGTCCCAGGCTGTGTCATACGCGACCTCCAAAAGGAATTAACCCCGCATCTTAATACCCTGTTCAGTCTCAGCCTCACCACAGGATATGTGCCCATAGAATGGCGCACGGCAATGGTGGTCCCGCTACACAAGGGTGGGGCCACAACTGATCCCGGGAACTACCGTCCAATAAGCCTGACCAGTCTGATCTGTAAGGCTATGGAGCGAATCATTATGGAACTCATAAATGGAGAGATTAGGAACCTCCAGTCGCTGGACCCCACACAGTTCGGCTTCGTCAAGGGCAGATCATGCCTCCTGAACCTGGTGGATTTCTTTGAGACAGTTACTCAGGTTATAGATAAGGGAAAGGAGGTACACACGGCTTACCTTGACCTTGCTAAAGCATTTGACACCATTCCCCATTCAGGTATTATTGATAAGCTCACCAGCCTGGGCATAAACCCTTATGTCACAAGATGGATCGCAAACTGGCTCTCAGACAGATCCCATAAAGTAAGAGTAGCGGGATCTATGTCCAAATCCAGACCAGTAATGAGTGGTGTGCCTCAGGGCTCTGTCTAGGGGCCCCTCCTGTTTGGCATATACTTCTCAGAAGTACAGGCAAGCACGGAAGGGCTGTGGCTGACTAAGTTTGTGGACGACTGCAAACTGGGTGCTATAATAGAGTCTCTGGTCGACATGGAGATCCTCCAGAAGGGCCTAAATGAGACTGATGCATGGTGTCAAAGCCATGGTCTCAAGCTAAATGCAAAAAAATGCATAATAATCCCCTTTGGAAAAAACAGAGTACCCACAAACTATAACATAGGAGGTAATCTCCTGAAATCTTCAGAAGAAATAAGGGATCTAGGGACCCGAGTAGATAGTCAGCTTTCCTTTGATAACCATGTTGCCAAAGTGGTTAGAGAATCCTTCTATGTGACCCATCTGATCAGGAAAGGGTTCGCATCAAGATCTAAGGATGTAATGGTGCCCCTCTACTCTTCCCTCATCAGACCCATTATTGAGTACAATGCACCAATTGGAATGTACCTGGCTAGACATCTCCAGCAGCTGGAGAGACCACAAAGGTACGTAACCAAGAGGATTACTGGCCTCAAACAGTTGCCCTATGCAGCACGATTGAAAATGCTAAGACTGTTCTCTGTTGCATACCGCTTTCTCAAGGCGATCTCTGTCTAACGTACAGAGCCATGTCCAACCCAGAATTGTTGAACATGCTCCATCTTAGCAAAACCAAATCTACTCGAGCTACACGCTCTAGGGATATAAACCTCAACACAACAATGAATAGAACATGCTGGAGGGATAGATTCCCTTCGCAGAGACTTCCCTTACTATGGAACAGGGTCCCGATCTACATAAGACAGAGCCCCTCACTATCACACTTCAAGAGGAACCTTGATGAGTGGATGGGTAACAGAAAGTTCACACCAGGGATCACACCAACAGCACTACTAGATAGGGGCCAAGGGTACTAGCTGCTAGTACAAGGATCTAGAGAACTACTAAAGGGGTGGCGAACACCGCACAATGTGGCTGGGCTAATATATGCCTTCGGGCAGATAGCCCAGTACCAACCTATGAACCTATGAACCTATAAACTATCTGTCCTGTATAAACAAACAACTGTCCTATATAAACTGCCCCACAATAACAAATAACTGCCCCATATAAATAAACTGTCCTGTATAAACAAACAACTGTACTGTATAAACAAACTGTCCTATATAAACTGCCCCACAATAACAAATGCCTGACCCATATAAATAATCTGTCCTGTATAAACAAACTGTCCTATATAAACTGCCCCACAATAACAAATGCCTGACCCATATAAATAATCTGTCCTGTATAAACAAACTGTCCTATATAAACTGCCCCACAATAACAAATGCCTGACCCATATAAATAAACTGTCCTGTATGAACAAACAACTGTACTATATAAACAAACAACTGTCCTATATAAACTGCCCCACAATAACAAATACTTGCCCTATATAAATAAACTGTCCTGTATAAACAAACAACTGTCCTATATAAACTGCCTGACAATAACAAATACCTGCCCCATATAAATAAACTGTCCTGTATAAACAAACACATGTCCTGTATAAACAAATAATTGGTCTATATAAACAACAGTCCTGTATAAACAAACAATGGTACTATAGAAATAAACAACTGTGTTGTATATACAACTCTCTTGTATAAACCACTACCCCGTATAAACAAACAATTGTTTTGTATAAATAACTGTCCTGTGTAAAGTGCTATCAACTATAAATTAACAACTGACCTGTATAAACAGTCAAAGTCATTATAAACAACAGAAAATGGCTTTTGGAATGTGCAACTGCATGTTGAGTGTTTTCCATCAATCACAATTATCAAAGAAACGTTAACATCTACTACAAAATGTGACTCAGGGTTGTATAAAAATGAATTATTTGTTCCGATTTCTTCATCTTACTTGAATAGTTTGCCCATTCTGAAAATGGTTCCATGGCATGCCACCTCGTTTTGAATGTGTGTTTATAGTTGTGTTTCTTTACTCACCAGATGTGTCCCTTATCTCATTTAAAGATGGAATTTTTTTGACTGTCAGTCTCCTCACATCAGAATGATTTGTTGTTGCTCAACATGCTGTTTAGCCATTGTATACGTAAGACATTTCTCATGCCTACAATTTTTATGGCTTCTTTATGTTGGCAATGAATCCGTCTACCATCCTGCTGAAAAAAATCGAGTCATCTTTCTGTGTGCCATTCCTTCACTTTTATAAAATTGCTTAGATTGTGACATATTAAAAAGAGATCCACCATCCAATACTTTAGTTTTTCATACTGAAAAAATTCCAAAATCTTTGTCATAACCTGAATTTATTGCATAGGCCAATGTGAATTTGGCAGAATCCATAATCTAACATCTTGAGTATTCTTCTATCATAAGTAAATAGTCTCCCTTGTAGACAGAACAATAAAAATGCCAACTGATGGTAGACTGATGGTAGAGGTGGGGTTTTTTTGTATCAGACATCTGATCAGGTACAACCTTGCCTTACTGGATTCTGCTCTGCTGTGTGTGTGTGTGTGTGTGTGTGTGTGTGTGTGTGTGTGTGTGTGTGTGTGTGTGTGTGTGTGTATATACATATATATATATATATATATATATATATATATATTTATTTATTTATTTATTTATTTTATTTATTTTTAACAAATACAGCTCATTTTGCTAACAATCTATATAAAGCACACATCTTCCCACTGCAGAAACTGGTGAATAGAAAAGTAGTTTAAATGTATCTTAAAAGTTCTTTGAAGATGAAGTTCCCAGCATACAATGAAAGTTTTGACACCTCACAAATAATGTGGGAGAGGATTTGGCAACACTTGTACTAAAAATTGGAAACCTTAAAACACACAGCGAGGCTAGTTTATTTTGTTGAGCATTTACAACAACAGTTAAAGATGTCCGAGCTGCTCTGAGATCACAATCAGAGGAATTCAAGCAAAAACAGTGAAAAGGAAAATAGGTTCCAGAAGCTGTGTAAGATGCCTGTGTCCCACATTACTGTCATTCCATTTACATGGAAGTTAAACAAATGACTTCCTTATGTCTTTTATAAAGAGGCTTGATGTGCATTCTGGGAAAAAAAGCCTCCAAGATCACTTTAGACCAGCAGGTCCAGTGAGATGTAAAAATCATTCCCACTTCGTTATGGTGCATTGAAATAGCCAGAGTACAAAGATATAATGAAATAACTGAGGTATAGTGGCAACCATCATTTATTTATTATTTATTTTATTGACATTTGCTGATCGGGAAAGTCCACTGGGCTTGAGACCCATTTTCAGTGGAGGCCGGAGAGAAAAGCTCCAAGTTACATGAAAATCATTACATGAATTTGTAAGGAAACAATTACTTATAAAGCAAATGAAATGCTACAGAAAACTATCTAAACAGCAAATTTGTTATAAAAAGGCACAATACAGTAACAATAGAACATTAGCATGTAGGAAAATTATACAGTTAAAAATATTTAACAATACAGCTCAATTTTTTGGGGGGTGATAGGAAAAGGGAAAGATAGAATTAGAGAGTTAAACTTAAAGGTAAGACAGATATAGTTAGAATCATACAGCTAGGTAGTGTGAATAAGTAGATTATAGGTGGCATATATTAAATAGTAGTATTAAAAGTAGAAAGTGACAAAGAAGAGAAAAGCTGTTAAGATGGTTGCATTGATGTGTCGACTATGATACTAAAGATTAGGGATAACTCATATGGTGTAACAGCATAACATATACATAAGTATATTTGCTATGTGAAACAGTTTTGCTAGATTAAGGAGGCTGCGGAGCTGTTGCATGTGCAGCTGGGGTTATCAGTGAGATGTTGTGCTAGTTTTCTTTTAAAGGAGATTATATTGTGTAATTCTGTAACTGATGATGGGAGGGCATTCCACAGCTTAGTTATGGAATGGGAATAGTGGCAGCTACCTGCTCTTTTACTAGGTTTTGATACTTTAAGTAGGTGTTTGTTGTTAGAGCATAGATTTCTGGATGGGATGTAAAATTCAATTATATTTTTCAGGGAAGGGCAACACTCAGGTTTATAAATGAGTTTATGGACAAAGGTAAGTTGTGTGTAATTTAGGTACTGTCTAAATTCTAGCCAGTTTAGTTCTTTAGTGGCCTGGCAATGCTGGGTGCAATTTGTTTGGGCTGATGCTAATTTTACAGTCTTATAATAACAGGACTGTAGTTTGTGTTGCAAAGAGTTGTGGAGATTGGTGAAGATAAGAGACCCATATAGTAAGGTTGGAAGGAAAAGACTTTTTGAAAGTTTTATTCGGATGTATTTGTCTAAGTATTGTTTGTTTCTGTAAAGTTTGCCTAATTTGAAGTGAGTATTTTTTATTGCGTTATTAGGTTCATAGGTTCATAGGTTTATACTAGGCTATCTGCCCTAAGGCATTTATAAGCCTAGCCCAAATTATTGTGGCTTACGCCACCCCTTATATGAAAAAATACTGTGCCCATTAGTTTGTTGTGCCTCTGTCCAGCAGTGACCCAGAGATGATTCCCGGGGTAAACCTACGATCTCCCATCCACAGGTCTAGATTTCTCTTGAACAAAGTCAGCGAGGTGCTCTGTCTCACATGGACCGGGATTTTATTCCACAGCATAGGGAGTCTCTGAGTGATAAATCTATCCCTCCAGCACGTCCTATTTATATCCGTGCTAAGGTTTAAGTCGCTTGCTCTAGTGGTTTTGGTGGATTTGGATTTTTGAGGTGGAGCATGTCCATTAATTCGGGTTGGACATGGCCTTGTATGTCAGGCACATGTCACCTCTGAGCAGACGGTATGCGACTGAATAGAGCTGGAGTTTCTTCAATCTGGCAGCATATGACAGATTTTGGAGTCCCTTTATCCTTTTGGTGAGGAACTTTGGGGTCTCTCCAATTGCTGCAGATGTCGGGTGAGATACATCCCGAATGGGGCATTGTACTCGATCATTGGTCTGATAAGTGAAGAGTACAGGGGAACAATGACCTCACTAGATCTGGATGTGAATCCCTTCATGATCAGGTGGGCAATGTAGAAGGTCTTTCTAACCACTTTAGCAATGTGAGTGTCAAAAGAAAGGCCACTGTCAACCTGGGTCCCCAGGTCCCTGATAACCTCTTCTGTGCTTAGTGGATTGCCACCTATATGGTAGCTTGGGGTTACCTTGTTTTTCCCGAAGGGTATGACTATACATTTTTGGCGTTTAACTTCAGGCCATGGCTCTGGCACCAGCTATCTGTTTCCGTGAGTCCCTTCTGAAGGATATCCGTGTCCGATGCACTTTCCACTATGGCGCCAGTTTGCAGTCATCTGCAAACTTTGTCAGCCAAAGTCCTCCCATGTTGGCCTGTACTTCTGAGAAGTAGATGCCAAACAATAGGGGGCCAAGGACCGAGCCCTGTGGGACACCACTTGTGACTGGCTTGGAGTCTGACACAGCGCCAGCAACTCTAACCCTGTGGGTTCTGTCCTTAAGCCAGTTTGCAACCCATCTTGTGACATATGGGTTTACATTTAAGCTGGTAAGTTTTTCTACAATACCCGAGTGGGGTATTGTGTCGAAAGCCTTTGCAAGGTCAAGGTAGGCTGTATGGACTGCCTTTCCCTCATCAATGGCCTTGGTGACTATTTCGAAGAAGTCGACCAAGTTCAAAAGGCATGATCTTCCCTTGACAAAGCCAAACTGGGTCGGGTCCAATGTCTGCAAGTCCCCTATATCTTTGTTTATGAGCTCCATTATGATCCTCTCCATAGCTTTGCAGACTAGACTTGTTAAGCTTATGGGGCGGTAATTACCAGGGTCCGTAGAGGCGCCACCTTTGTGGAGTGGGACCACAGTTGCCGTACGCCACTCCTTGGGCACGTATCCTGTGGTAAGGCTGAGATTAAACAGCTGCCTTATGTGCGGGTTTAATTCCTCATTTAGCTCGTGTAGCACACAGCCGGGGACACCATCCGGTCCCATTGATGCTGTGTTTTTAGCTTTAGAGAGAGCAGCTTTCACCTGCGCATTTGAGATGTCCGGGAGGCTACACTCGGCTGGGATAGTTATCTCTCCTTTAGGGGAGAGGGGTGAAGTTTGCACTGAACCTGTCTGCCAGTATGTTGGCAATGTCTGTGGGTTCAGTGATTTTGTATCATTTTGGACTAATTCTGAGCATATCTGTGAGTTTCCACCCAGGTTCCTAACATAGCTGAAAAGGCCTTATGATTGTCCTTTGAATCCATGGCAATTTTTCTCTCAAAATTGGCCTTAGTTGATTTTATGAGTGCTCGTATTTTTTACTAATAATGATCAGGGTGACTTCCCTTTTATGGATTTTGTTCTATCATGTAATAGCTTTCTCCTCTTATTGTAAAGTTTGTTAATGGCTGGGGTCCACCAGACTGGACGTTTGCCCTTTGTGGAAAGAGTCTTGGTTTTATTTGGGATTGCCTGATCCATGCAGTCCTGGAGGTGTTCATAGAAGGCATTTGTAAGGGCTTCCGCAGCTTGGGTTGTGGTTTCCTCTGACTCAGGGGCCTTGAAGGATACCACACCAGTCTTGAGTAGTGTGAAGTTTGCTTTAGAGAAGTTCTTCACTATGGTCTTTTTGTTTGGGGTGGGGCGGATGTGGATTTCCAGTGAGATTAGTTTATGATCAGATCTCACCAATGAGGGATATACTTCGGTGTGGAGCATTTTGTCCCCATGTTTGTGACAATGAGATCTAGTATATTTTCTCCTCTCGTGGGAACAGTGACTAGCTGTTCCATGGCATTTGAATTTATGAACTCCAGGAACCGTTGGGCTAGAAAGTTAGGGCTTGAGTAATGTTCCCAGTCTATATTCGGGTAGTTGAAGTCACCCAATATGATGGTGTTTGGAGATACATTTATACCCTCCAGTGTCTTCAGGAAGGCTGTGTGGGGTTCCTGAGTTTGAGAGGGTGGCCTGTAGCATGCTACAATTTGTAGAGCAGTTTTGCCTATGGTTAGTTGCACCTGGATGGTTTCCGAAGCTTCATGCGTTGCCACCAACCTGGAGGTGTGAGTATCCTTTATGAATATGGATACACCCCCTCCTTTTGTGGAGTGGTCCGGGTTTTGGGGCCGGAACGCATGATATGAGGTAAAACCTAATAGTGCTGGGGTGCTCTCAGGAGCCTTGAACCAGGTTTCAGTTACAGCACAGACATCGATGTTCTCCATACTGAGAAGGGCCTCGAGTGCGTGCAACATGCAAGTCAAAGTTAAGTTTGCTGTCAATAGTAATTCCTAGCAGTTTGGCCTGATTTACTAACTCTATTGTTTCTTTTTTTTATAGAGAATATAGTAAAGTCTGTGGGAACAGGTTTAGATGCAAAGATGAGTAGTTTAGATTTATTAGGGTTAAGTAATAGCTGTGATTGGTTTTGCCAGAGTTCTATGGATGTAAAGAACTTTTGTGTTAACTTTTGGAGGTCTACTTGTTGATCTATTTAGACTATAGAAAACTAAACTTTCCAGCCCACTACAAGGAATAATAAAGAGAAAAACTGTACCAAGGAAATGCAGCAACATAACCCATCTGGTACTCTATTTCTGGTATGCTGAAATAACTGCAATAGAAACAATTTAGATTTGAAAGTTTTGGAGTACCGTCATACATTTCACCTTTCAGCTTACTATTTTTTAACGCCTTTATTAAATTGTCACTTTAGACATAGGTGCCTGTACATTAATAGAATAGAAAACAAAACAATATTAACATTATTTTCCATTTACATACATTATACATTACCTATCTTTCTTTATAACAACTGTGTTTCAGTCCAACATTATATACCTCTCAACTTATTTGTTCAAGAATGTTGGACAAAACCAAAAATACTGAAGGGGACAGAATCAGGAATGATTTTAAATATTACTGTAATTCACAGAAAAAGTTAATAGAACATGTTTTGCATCAATGCACATTTTCTGTAAAATAAGATGTATTAAACTCTAATGCCTGGCATTACTTACTGACTGTAATCAAGAATGATTTTCCAGAAAAATCAAAAATGTCCTGAGTGACAGGATAAACTTTTGAAACAAAATCAAGGAAATTAAGCAAAAATAGGGAGAGATACAAACATAAAAACAAGGAGGATGGTGCTACTAAAACCAAGAATAATTATTTAATCAATTAAGTGCTTTCATCTCCAATCAATTACAAGATACTTCATCAGAATTTAAAAAACCCAACAGTCCAGTCTTTTAAACCTTCCAGTCGGCCATGTGACAAAGACTAACCAATCAGGAATAATAAACAATGTACATAACCATAGTAACCTCCTGTCCCTCAGGGTTGGGAGGGTGGCCTAATGGTTAAGGTGTTTGCCTTGCAAACACAAGGTGCAGGGTTTGAGTCTCACAGGGGATAATTGGCTAAGTTTAAAATGGCTCGAAAGGGCAATTAGCTTAGTACTAATCTATGAACCTATGAACCTATGAATTACATGAAAACTTCCAATAACCACTAAAAGCACATCATAAAACATACCTTTCACAGCATGTTAAAATACAATAGATATAACTAAAGAAAACCAAGTGACTTTAATTTCAAGATGCAATTAATAGATAATGTACCATTTACACTAAGAAATTGCATGGCATTTGTCTTAATCTGACAAAACAATTCCCAGAACTCTAACCAGAGGTCAGCTGCACCTCCTTGGGGTTTTATGTAGGTTTTCCAATGATGAAAAACAAGAAATTATAATCCTTATATTCAAAAATGTGTTTTGCAAGGGCATTGTTACTACTGCCTCTATTACTATGGAAGCTATGTTCATACATTCTTTCTTTGAAACACCTGGTTGTCATACCAATATAGAAGCTATCACATTTGGCACAATGCCACATACACTAGCCCTTTTGATCTACAATTATATTTAAATTTAGATTGAATTTTTATGTCCCTAATCTTAATAGAGGTGTGCTCTATGATATGCCTACAACAACTACAACAGCCACATTTATAAGTCCCATATCTGTTGTTAGTATGTCCTATATTCTTCCAACCTACACTTTCCTCTCTATTTTTAATACTCACACCTCTTTCAGCCACAATGCTTGGGAATCCTCCTATTTTTTATTCATTCCAAAAGGATCAAGAATGGCCCAATTTTTGGAGATACATCTTTGTATTTTCCCATAATCAAGACGAAAATTAGTTGTGAAAGCTGAAAGCATGTTGGATGATGTACCCAGTTTTTTAAAATTCATACTACTACATTGCATTACATCAGGGTTACCTCATCCAAGAGAATATCAACTAAAGTTACTGGATACCCTCTTCTTATACACATTGCTTTCCAATGAGATACTCTTGTACAGAATCCTCAGACTAGGATACCATTTTTGCTACTTTTACCAGCTGTCCTTTGACAACTGCTGTTTTTGTTTGAGAGATTGGCAGCTGTCTTCCCCACCTATTCTAATTCCTTCCTGCATTTTGAAGTAAATCATTTAACCAGATAGTTGTCCTGGGTTGCCACTTTACCTGGTCTAAATGATAGAAAAACAAGATCATGGTCAAACTGGGCTGTAAGCAGAGTAATAGAGCAGACAGTCTCATCACAGCCATACCAGTATCCTATTACTTCCCGGTTACCAAACACACTGCTGACACCTGGCAGTGCACACTCTATTTTCTTCTTTACTTTTACACAAATCACAAATATTTGTATCTAATTTAAAACTGTTATAAAAAAAACAAAAATGACAGTTATTTGATGAACATAATACTCTCACATAGAAAACAGACAGCCTGAGCAGCAGTAAACTTGTCTTTCCTTGAAATTCATATTTATTGAAAACGCTTCTGGCATTCCATTAAACTACAGCAGATTTGCACGAATTATTCATAACCAAACAGGATATTGTAAAGCACTAATGAGGGGCTTTCTAAAGGGTGCAGAAATTCAAAAGACAGACTTCAAATTAATTTGCAATAGGTCGAGACACTCTACTAGACACACGTGTTTCTTTTCAGGGGCAGCACAGGAGCACTGTTTGGTGAAATTACTTGTTCAGACTCACACTAGACAAATGAAGGCTGAAGGAATCAAAAGCTGCACAACAAGAAGCAGCTCATTAACAGCTAACTTGAACGCATCCGTGCTGAGTACCAAACTGTTGTAGCCTAAGACAGTGCATTCCACACCTTTGTGCCTACAATAAACAAATTAAATTAAAATGCATTCAGCATTAAACTTGTAAAGGTCATGCTGTGTCGTTTATTCATAGAAGCACACACTGCCAACAGTCAGCAAAGCCAGGAAACCAGGAATCGTATACAAAAAACATGGCTCATAATGAAACCCCTGTCTACTACAACTGATTCCGTGCTTTACACCATAATTACTCCAAGAGATGTAGGATACACAAAAAAACACAAACACACAAATGTGACCATCAATTACAGTCCCTTAAATCATTGTTATATATACTATATGGAAAATCTCCCATGTCATACCTCTCCATAAAGGAGGTAGTTCCACTGAATTGTCAAACTTTAGACCCATAGCTATTCTATCACCTCTAACTATAATTATGGAGAAGTGTGTACACATACAGCTCATGCACTACCTCACACTGAACAAGCTGTTGTCCAACTTTCAGCATGGCTTTAAGCCACACCACAGTACTACTTCTGCCCTCCTCTCTTTCATTAACCACAACCACAGTAATAACAAACTATCCTCAGCACTCTTTCTAGATCTATCCAAGGCTTTTGACATGGTTGACCACAAAATGCTTATAAATACCTTGAAGGCCTTCTCCTTAAACAACCATGCACTCCAGTGATTTCAATCCTACCTGCATGGCAGGCAACAGGCAGTCCTATGGCAGGACAAGCTATCATCTCGCCTACCTATCACATTACGAGTCCCCCAGGGCTCAATACTAGGAACACTTCTTTTCTCCATCTTTATCAACGACCTTCATTCAGTCGTCCCAGATGCTACCTGCATTCAATATGCGGATGACTCTACCTTGATTTGTTCTAACACCTCACCGGCTACTTTATGCACATTAACCCAAATTACCTTCAATACAGTGGAAAAATGGCTCTCCAATCAACATCTAATCCTAAACCCCAACAAGACTAAGTTGCTCCTCTTCTCCCCCACATGCAGGACCCCCCTGCCAGCCTTCAACATAACTGCTAACAATGGCACTATCATCTCCCCAGAAGTCCAAACTAAACTACTGGGTGTCATAGTTGATAACAACCTGAAGTTTGATGTGCATATCAATCAAATTATCAAAACCATTAATAAAAAACTTGTCTCTCTTGACAGAATAAAACCTTTCCTTACCCCACTTGCTAGAACTGCAATTGCCCATTCCCATCTGCTATCAACTCTTCTCTGTGCCTCACCTCTATTCTCCAACTTAAACAAAATAGATCTTAATAAACTATCATCCTGCTATAACCACATTGCCAGATTTGCTACTGGCACAGCCTACCGGACACACTACTGTCAGAACCTAAATCGTCTAGGATGGTTTGAACTGCCAAGCCTACTGCAGTTCAGCCAGCTAATAGTGGCACATAAAGTCCTTTACCAACCAGAAAATACACATGCACTAAAAATATTATCAGCCCCTACACCAGCACCCTGCCACTGCGATCATCCACTAGACTCCTAGTTCAAACATACAAATCCAACTACTAAGCTGAGGACTCTCTGTTTGCCAACTCTGTTGGAAAAATATGGAACAGACTCCCAGCTGACTTGACCCTAGAACCCTCACTAACTCAATTCAAAAACAAACTCAAGAAATACTTCAAAACTCATTGGTTATGTCCTTGCACTAACCCCGACTAGTGACCTCTCTCTTTCTTAGGTGCCTTACCTTCAACTACTTCTAACGTTTTTCTACCACTCCATTTCAGGAAGGGTCAATTGTATAACTGCTGCTCAGTGTGTCTTAAACCTGAATGTAATGTTATGTATGTTTAACTTTGAAAATAATGTTATGTTTTGTAAAGTGTTTTATAATAAGTACTATATGTGTTAAATGTTGGTATTTGCTTATGACTGTAATCTGCTTGAAACTAGCATTTACTAAATGTTCAATGTGTAGTATTATCTTGGAGCTTTTCTTCCCGGGCCTCCACTGAAAATGGACATGTATCCAATCGGACTATCCCGGTCAACAAATGTAAAATAAATAAATAATTGTGTACATTCAGATGTTTGCTTGTAAAAGAATGAAAAAACAATTGCAGAAATAATGACCGAGAAATGTATTTCAGTTCGCTACTGTGAGAATGATACAGTGCATCTCATGAGATGTGTATTTCAGCTCACTGCTTTTAATTTTTTCAAATCTTTTGGGTTTCTAATACCATGACAGGGATGGACCCCATTCCCAAGTCAAAGTACGATTAAAGTTTATGAAATTAATATTGTTTCAATTTTTGATGTCAGCCAGAAGAGCTCTTCACAGCAACCTGCAATGTGCCCAGTAATGACTCTTTCTGCAGTTCGTACACAATTACATGTGTCGGTAACATATCTAAACATGACTGTAGATTCTGTTTTATAAGACCCACTGCTCCTACTACTATTGAAACTGTCTGGGTATCTTTCTTCCATATTGCTGTTGTTCCTGCCTGCAAATTCTGATATTTTGTGATTTTATGTCTCTCTGTTCACAGGATACTGTAGTCACTGGGTGTGGTTATTTCAATGATCACTGCTACTTTTGTCTTCTTTTCATGGACCACTATATCCACTTTTCTAGCATCTATCTTTTGAACTGTTGGTAATGGATGATCCCATGTGATATAAACTTCATCATTTTCTATGATGCTTTATGGCTCATATTTCCAGTGTTTTTCAGCCACTTCAGTATCATAATGTTTGCACAATCCCCAGTGCAACAGTCTTGTCACAGTATTATCCCTTGCAGTATACAGTCCTTCTTCCATTAGTATTTCACAATCAGCAACAAGGTGTGCAACTGTTTCCAATTCGGTTTTACAAAATCTACATTTGTCTGTTTATCCCACATGTTTAATGGACTTTGTGAACCAGCATGTAAATAGTCCACTGTCTTGTGCCACCAATATTATCCTTTCATCTCTTGGTTTGAATTTGCCTCTCCTTAACCAGTCCTGCAGTCATTCCTGATCAATGAGGTTCTTCCAGATGCCCGAGTGGACAAAACCAAACTGGGTTGGGTCCAGTGTCTGGAGGTTTGCTATATGATCAATAGAGACATAGTAAACTTCCAGACACTGGATCCAACCCAGTTTGGTTTTGTCAAGGGCAGATCATGCCTATTCAACCTGGTGGACTTCTTTGAGAAAGTCACCAAAGCAATGGATGAGAGCAAAATGGTTCACATGGCCTACCTTGACATGGCCAAGGCATTTGACACAATACCCCTCACAGGCATTGTTGACAAACTCAAGAGATTAGGTACAAACCCGTATGTCACCCAGTGGATAGCCAACTGGCTCACAGACAGGACCCAGGAAGTTAGAATTGGGGAGTCTACCTCTACAAAGAGGCCAGTCACAAGTGGAGTCCCTCAAGGATCAGTCCTTGGATTGCTCCTGTTTGGCATTTACTTCTCAGAAGTCAAGGCCAAATGTCACTGGTCTCTGGCTGACTAAATTTGCAGATGATTGCAGATTAGGAGCAGTGACTGAATCTCACACTGACACAAATGTTCTCTAGGAGGGGCTGACAGAGACAAACCACTGTGTCAGAGCCATGGACTAAAACTAAATGCCACAAATGCATAATAGTATCCTTTGGGAACTTATCCATCCCTGATAACTATCATATTGATAACATGCCCCTTACAGTTGCCCCACTAGTCAGGGACTTAGGGACCCACATAGATAGTAATCTAAACTTTGACCATCATGTGTCTACAGTGGTGAGGAAATTATTCTATGTTGCACAACTTATAAACAAAGGTAGGGCATCTAAGTCCAAGGAAGTCATTATTCTACTGTATTCAGAATTCATCAGACCTATCATTGTGTGCAATGCCCTCTTTGGTATGTACCTAACCAGGCATATCCAACAACTGGAATGTCCACAGAGGTTCCTCACTAAAAGAATATGAGTTGTAAGTAAAATGTCCTATGCAGACCGCCTCAGGGTCCTACCCCTGTATTCTGTCTCCTACAGGTTTTTGAGGGGAGATCTATGCCTAGCATACCAGGCATTGTCAGACCCCACTCTAATGGACCTCCTGCATATCCACAAAACAAGCAGTACTAGAATTACCCATTCCAAAGACTTAAACCTTGCCTGTGATATAAATAGGACCTGCTGAAGAGATAGGTATGTATCCCAGAGACTACCCCGTCTATGGAACAGGCTCTCCATCCATGTGAGGCAGAGTTCCTCTCTAACCCAATTCAAGTGTAACTTAGACAATTGGATAGGATACCGGAAATTCATCCCTGGTTTGGCACCCATGTTTCTAGTGGACACAGGTAACCTGTAAATGGTTCATTTCCCAGGCCCATGCTTACACTTATCAAGGGTATCAGAATGTTTCAGAGATTTGGGATGCATGGCTAGGCGTAAAAAGGCCCTTGTGGTCATTAGCCTAATGAACACCTATGAACCTTTGGTAAATCAAATATCCCTGCAAATTATAATATTGATAGCACATCTGTAAAAGTAGACCTAGTGGTGAGGGACCTAGGAAAACAGATATATAGTAACCTAAACTTTGACCACCAGGTAGCTATGGTAATAAAGAAATCCTTCTGTGTAGCTCAACTTATAAATAAAGGCAAGGCATCAAGATCAAAGGAAGTCATAGTTCCATTGTACTTGGCCCTCATCAGGCCCATAATTGAATACAGTGCTTACTTCTGCATGTATCTAAAAAGACACTTATACCATTTGGAGTTGCCCCAGAGGCTTCTCGCTAAAACCATGCAAAGCATAAGACACATTTCTTATGCAGAGCAGCTACAGACTTTATCCCTTTATTCCATTTCATATCATTTGTTGAGAGGGGACTTATGTATTCTCTGATCCAGCCCTGATGAAAATGTTATATATGTGCAAGAAAAATTATACAAGAGTTACATGTTCCATGGACCTGAACCTCATTTGTGACTTTAACAGAACTTGCTGGAGAAACAGATTTGTATCTCAAAGGCTACCTAATCTATGGAATAAACTTCCCATCTTCATAAAACAAAGCATATCTCTCATTCTCTAAAAAATTAATTTGGATAAATAGATGGGGAACCATAAATTCACTCCCAGAGTACTGTCCATGTCTCTTATGGACAGAGGCAGTCTGTAAAATGGCTCAGGGCTCCAACACCCAAAGACACCATCCCAAACTGAATTACGATATAATATTGTCATATCTGGGGTATTATTGGCTAGGCTTGTAAAGGCTCTTGGGCCATTATCCTAGTAATCACTTATGAACCTATGAACATACAATTATATTACATTTATTTTGCTAAACTGTTTGCCTGAGGTCCCTTAAAGATTCTCTCTGAAAAGTTGTTTTTGAGTGTGACAGTTATACAACAAACAATAATAGCCTTAGAGCTAAATCCTTTAGTTGTGTCCATCACTGAATTTTCCTATGAATATTTCAAAAATTTCCCTTTTAGTTTAAGATAATTACTTACTGACAAAAGGAACCTGTTAAGTAAATTAGGGCTTGCTATGAGGTTATTCTATGCCAATACTTTTTAGGTACTCAGACTATACTAATAAATAACTATATGCCTCATGAGAAGCACATTTTCTTTTCCAGAAGAGGTACAGGGTGCTTGTCCCCTGCAAAAAAAGTTCTTTAAATATAAACAAGGGCTTTCAGCTTCTCTATTAGTTGTGTTACTTTGTATTTACAGTTTCATAGTTTTGTGATTCACATTGTCAGGTTTCAAACTTCCCATAGGGAGCCCACTAAGATCTGTGCATAAAAACTTATGCTAGCGTAGTAAATGACAGCTCCAACCCACATGTATGAGGGATCTGACACATGCAGCACCATAACACTGAGCCTGTGGTCTTTGTCTACCTGTAGATTCTTTAAGGAATAGTCAAGTTTGGGTTATTGCCTGTTCCACCTCTCAAAAGGGAAAAGTACAGTCATTCAGACATTTAGTCCATTCCCTGTCTCTTCGAAGGAATGTAAGGACAGGAGAAAAGAAGACAGAATTAGAAAATCACTCAGGAAAGACTGATATCAAAATAATTGGAATACAAGACAGGGATTGCATGACAGTGAACGGGACCAATTTGTAATGTAGCGATTACATGAGACATTTGTGATATCAGGAAATCAAAAGATGGGAACACAGAGCGGGAACACAGAGCGGGAAAGCAGCAAGCAGGAGCAGAAGGTGGTCCCAGGTGTATTTTGCAAAAAAATAAAATAATAAGGCATGCAAAACTAGAGAAAGTTATCCCATTTTCAGGGATGTTCATAAAGGTGATTGAGGATTACTTGGAAACACTCTATAGGAGAAGGATGCTATACTGGAGGTATTAAATGAACTAAGAATGCATAGAACACCTGTGTAGGTATTAAATTAACTGAGAATGAATGGAACACCTGTATGGTTGAAATACCCCGCAATTCTGGAAATACAGCAGGAAGGGGATGGGTCAGGCTACACAATATGGAAGATGTTCAAATGTTTAAACAAAGGTATTACAGACAGGTAAACAACCCAGGCAGTACAAATCTGAATTGTCTGCTAGAGATTGACAGGTAGAGCAACTTTAGATGGAGCATTTCTCCCCGGGCCTCCGCTGAAAACAGGCTCTGTGGAACCTAGTCGGACATTCCCGGTCAACAAATGTTAAATAAATTAAATAAAAATAAAAAATAAAATATATAAATAAAATAGATGTAAAAGTGATGCAGGGACACTGGAGGGATTTGCAGCATCAGATTCCGAATCCTCTACAGAGAAGAAGACAAGACCAGGAAGTTCAGAAGGGTTGCATGCCAGTAAATAGAACAGGAAATAAACCAGTCATAAAGGTGACCACAAGGAGATGAGAATATCTCCATACATGTCAAGCAGAGTGCCTCTTTGGCCCTCTTCAAAAGGAACCTTGATGATTGGATGGGAGAAAGGAAATTCACCCCGTGGATCATGTCAGTTGCTCTGCTAGACAGGTGTCAAGGGAAGTAAATATTGTGGGAAGAAATAGCCAGGGAATTGTTATGGCTAGGCTTGTATAGGCCCTAGGGCTGATAGCCTAGTACCAACCTATGAACACAGTCAAGAGGATGGAGGAACAGTAAAGTTTAAAGCCTCTCCCAAGGAAGATTTAGGTACAAAAACAGAGAAAGAAGCAAACATAGAATCAGACAAAGAACAGCTCTGAGGAGATGGGAGACTGGATTGTCAGGTGTTTCATGCAGCTCAGAAGGGAACTGGAAAAATGAGTGACTAAACAAGCCAGATAGAGGCATTTATGATGGATGGCAGAATCAAAGAGCTGGAAGGCAGGACTACAGAAGGAATAAAAGTGAATGGAGAAAGAAAGAAGCAATAAATAAGTGGCAGGGATGGACACTGAAAGGCAGATGACTGTAGGAAGGGCAGAAAGGATGTACTAAATGAAACTTGCAAACCACACCCCAGTGAGCATAATATAAGAACTTTACAATGGGAGGATCTGAATCAGTTCCTTGGGGAATGATTGGTAAAACAGTCAAGGGGGCAATGAGGCAAGCAAGCCTCCAAGTTGGGCAGCATCATTTTCCTAATTAGCTAATAATGTACACTACTCTGCAGTAAATATATTTAATATCTAAGGCTAGTAAGGAATAAGCAATACTTGCCTGATGTAACAGCTGGAAGGGGTGCTATGAAAAGGAATTTATAAGGAGAAACAGGGGAAAGGTAAGGTAAATAAAAACCCAATAAGAAATATAAAATAAAGGAAAGATGGTGGGTAAGTAGCATAGTTAAGAGCTAAACCAACAAAGACAAAACTGTTGGACTATGCCACTAATGCTGGCACACCAGACCCCCAAGCAAGACTTGGCAGGTGGAGGGTAATGAATGAAGAATGTTATAATATAAAAAAGGTTATGACATCAATACTGGGTGGGCATACATTGTATTAATGTGTGGTACACTGGAAGGGAACTGTGACACCCGTGCCCTGGCCCAACAATCAAGGAGCCTCAATCCTCACCACTAACACCAGAGAGGGCATCTCATATATGAGGAAAGAATAACAAATACACACAGTAAAATGCAATTTCCCTTAAGAGCACACAAAGATCACAATCAGTCTGGGGCTGGTCACCCCCTTGCTCTCCAGGTCCCCAATAAGACTCCTAACTGGCACAGCTATAGGGTCCAGATCTCAGCCAGCTGGGCAAACTAAAATCACTAGCACCCTCTCTGTCCAACCAGTGCTTCATGTCCCTGCCCAAGTAGCTGACACACACACACTTTGAAATAAGAGTTAATACAACCACACAGGCACTCCTGGGGAAGGCTGGCACAGGTTCTCCAGCTGTGCCCCTTTTACCTAGACTGTAGGGTAGAAATCCCTGCCACCACCCAGCTAATATTTATCAGCTACTCAAAGGCCCTTAAAAGGGTGTCCAATTATTACTGTGTAATATTATTATCCAATTGGTAGCATAACTAAACAGTCAAGGCTTATTAGAGTGACTTGGTACAGGATCCTTATATTCATGCAATGTACTCTTAGAGCTTAACTTATCTCTACACAAGCCAGCCACAGTTAAAAGGTTTTAAAATATTTAATAATAAATAAGAAAAACACAAGACCATACTTCTTACTACACAGTGCTAGTCAAGGGTTCAGAGATCAGACAGAAATACTTAAAATAAATCAGTAGTACAGTTCTGACATCACAGAAAACACAGTCTAATCTTTCTAGTTTCTAGCAATTTCTAAAAGAAAACACAAGTCTAAGATAACTTACATATGATCAAGACAGTGCTGTGAGTTGGATAGTCGAGACAAAAACGTTTAATGATCTCTGGTTCTCTCTGTTTAAATTGAAATTGCCGTTCTGATAAACATTACATCATTCTTCACCCTTCCTGGGGTTCCCAGGCCAACAGAAACTGCATTTACATTCTTTTACACGTAGGCAGAAACCAGAGCAATAAAAGACATTCCCCATGTAAATTCTAGTAATTATTCCTTAAGTTAAAACAATAGGCAGGATGCTTCACTCCAGACTCATCAACTCCAAATTCTAACTTCAAAGGAACATGCATGAAATAATTTCTTCTTCAAAGGACAGACAAGAAATGCTTGGCTTAGCTTTCTTTACAGCAGAGGGCAACGTTGTTATATTTTTTGAAGTTCAACATTTCACAGTATATTCTTTCATTTGAAAAAACAGGCCTGTATTTCAACATTTATATTTACAAATGACAGAATTATCTATAAATGTATATCTGTCTAGGCTGGCAGCCTTCACAGGAACAAAATGGAGTCTTTAAAAGGACTATGTCTAGGGCATACCCAGGTACATGCAAGAGTTAAAGTCAGGGATCCAGAGGCTGGGGGTGAATTTTTCATCTGAGAAAAGGCAGCTGCCAAAGAGCACAATGTTCAGCTCAGAAAGTACACCGGGAGGAGGGGCTATACTGGGGGTAGCCACTGGGAAAGTGGGGATGGATAGGCAAAAGCAACAAGGAAGATACAGATTATTACATAGAACATTGGGAGTTTGTCAAATCAGAAGAAGGAGAATACAGAAAAAGTTAAAGATGATGGGGGGATTATTCTCTTACAAGAAACAAGTCTGAAAGTCAGAGATAAGGAGTAGATACAATGACTATTCAAAAAGAGAAACAGACAGCATGGCAGGGAGCAAAGAAGAAAGTATCAATTCTAATTGTTAGAGAGCTTTTTGACCACCCTGCAGAATGTGATAAAGAGCAAGATAGGTAAATGGATTATCTGTCAGGGAAGGGTGGAAGGTACGTGCTCGGCACTAAGATACATATGTGCAACATACAGCGTGAAGAAGGGTTCTACAAAAATTTGTTTGCTATTTGGTAGAGAGAAGAGAAAGAATAGAGACAATATGGGAGGCCACAGTGCCGCCATTGAACCTGAAGAAGACATGTTGTATGGAAGATGTGAATATAATAAACAAGATGAGACAAGAACTGTACCAAGGAATGAAAAAAGGAAGGAAAGGTATGCAACAAAGATGGAAGACATCTTTACTAGAAACATTTTGATATAGGTAAGTACATTGGACAGGCTTTGGAGGGAATAAAAAACTAATAGAAATAATGGAAGAGATGCAAATAAAAGACAGATGCATATCAAATCATACAGCAGTCAGACTTAAGTGTGCAGGAACAGACAATAATAATAAGGGGGTGGAGGTGGGCTAGATATAAGAAGAAGAAAACGGAAGACAAGGAAGCATAGCAAGGACTAGTAAAAGATTCACTACAGGGCAATATGAAACACAGGGGCAAACTAGAAGAGGACTTCTGGGGTAAGATCGTGGTCATGATGAAAGGAAAAGTAATGAGTGCGGTAGGAAAGAAGAAAGGGTGCATAAGAATCGGGAGAGAGAGAGAGACATTAAAGGAAAAGTGATGAGTGCGGTAGGAAAGAAGAAAGGGTGCATAAGAATCGGGAGAGAGAGAGAGACATTAAAGGAAAAGTGATGAGTGCGGTAGGAAAGACGAAAGGGTGCGTAAGAATCGGGAGAGAGAGAGAGACACGGGGAACCAAAAGAAGTTAAAGGAGAAGTGAAGCACTGCAGACCAGAGACAAGCAAGAGCAATATAGAAAGCAACATTATTATAGAGCAACAAATTCAACAATGGTAGGTGACGGACTGCTGGTGGATAGTGGGGGACTGAAAAAGAGAGCAGAGGGATACAGGGATGAGATGGAGAGCATTTAGAAGAAGACTTGTTAATCAGGGAAAATACTAAGGAATAGTACAGGAAGATTTAAAACCAACATCTTCGAGTAGAACTGGGTAAAGAATATAGAGGGATATATACTGGAGGACAAACAGGCAGATGGAATGCAGATGTGGTAAGAGATGAGATAAGATAAGCCATATAAAAGATAAAGGCTGGAGGGCCAGATAGATTCTCCCTAGAATTTTACAAATGGACAGGAAAGGAAATGTGGACAATCCTAATGGTGGAGACTTGGGCAAAATATCAGCAGATATAAAGTGGGCCAGCATTACCATGATAACTAAAGGGGAGGAGAAAGGGGAAAAGTGGACAAGTCTAGGCATATCTCTTTGTTTAAGGTAAAGATTAACATGTCAGCAAAGGTATTGGCAGGAAGACCGGATAAAGTATTGCCAAAAATAATATAAGCAGGTCAAAATGGCTTCACAATGATAAGGAAAGCAGGGAAAAACATTTGTGAGTGGTGAGGTGGGAATTCAATAGGAATGTCCATCCTTTGGATACAGGCCATATACCAAAATTCAGATATTGAACTACTACTAAAGGGAGCCAAACAGGGATACCCAGTATCCCCCAGCCTTTTCATACTTGCGATCGAAAAGCTGACAATTGAAGTCAGACACAATTTAGCAATGCTGGAAGAAAATGGAAGGGATAAAAACTCAATGTGTTATACATGTCAGTTATTGCATTTTAATGGCAGAGTCTGTGGCTGCAGCAATGGGAGCTATTCATTCATTCATTCATTCATTCATTCATTCATTCATTCATTCATTCATTTATTTTACATTAGTTTATCAGGAAAGTCTGACTCAGAACAAAGCCAATTGTCAGTGCCAGCTTGGGGAGAAATGCTCCAGACACGTCTTTGTAACGTGGGAGGAAACTGAAACACCTGTAGAAAACTCACACAAATACATGGAGGACATGCAGACTCCACACAGAAGGCACCCCAGCCAAAAATCGAACCAGAAAACCTTTTGCTGTGAGGTGAAAATGCAACCACTGCCACCAACCACTATCAAACAGACATTAAAGAAGTTTAGGGAAATGGCAGGATGTGGGTACAACAACAAGAAGATAAAGGTTGTGAGACTAGGGAAAGGGAAGAGAAAATGGGGAATAGGTGAGATAAGAGAGGAAAAGGTCCGCAAGTATGTAGGGCTGTATGCTGGGAGCATGGTGAGAAGACAATAGCGTACAATGAGAACGTTTAGAAAAACTAAGAGATACATTCTTGAAATGTGTATGTGTGTGGGGGGACTTATACACTGCTTAGGAGAATTAATGCAGCAAGCATTATTATACAATCAATATTTATTTATTTCCAGTTTGATCTCCGGGGAGGTCCACTGGGATGAAGGATCCCATTTTCAGTGGAGGCCCAGGGAGAAAAGCTCCATATTACGTACAAGTAAACAACAATGAAATTATACAAAGTAATGTGAAAATGTACAAATGTATAATGGCAAGACAATTCTTAAACATATTTACAAAGTTGTTTAGAGAACTATTTGTACAATAATTAAGTTTACATAGTTAATAAGAGTTCACAATTATAGCGAAAATAGTTAGTTGTAGGTTAAAAATGTGAAGCTTGTAGTATATTTAAGTTTAGCAGAAATGGAAGAGATGAAGGTGGGAAGTACACTTAGTAGAGCATAGATTATAGTTTCTGGAGTATTCATAGAGAGGTAGTTGAACAATAGTAAAAGTGGAGTTCACACATGGAAGGTGTGATTGCCATAGTTAAACAGCATCAGCTAATATAGGTAGTTAGTAAAGATTAATTGTCCTCAGTAAGGGGGGATGAGATCAAGGACTATATACAGTACTTACATTATATACATTTAAAGTAGAAATGCAATATTAATAGTGTAGTATTACATTTGACTTAGAGGGAGGAAGATGTTTAGGAGGTCTTTAGATTTAGAGTGAGGTAGCTGTTATATGAACAGCCTGGGGTGGAGGAATATGTAGAGGGGTAGCTGTTTAGGAGAACATCCTGGAGTGGAGGAGTATGTACAGAAGTTGTGTGAGGAAGCATGCATAGAAGAGTCTAAGCAGGTTAAGTAGGGAGACTACAGTTACATTTCCAATGCTGGGCAAGGTAGGAATGAAGCTGGGTTTTAAAGTATTCATAGTTTTCAGAGAGTCTATGAGAAGAAGGGAAGGAGTTCCATTTTTTGGCTAAAGAAGAAGATAGAAGAAGGTGAGCAGCAGGACATTTAGGTTTGTATACAGAGAGGAGATTCTGGAGTGCAGATCTCAGGGCTCTAATGGGGGGTGTGAAAGGGTAAGATATTTGCTAAAGAAGGGCATAAAGTTGGTTTGAAAATTAATTTGTGGGCAGTAGTGAGTTGAAGGTAGTCGAGTTGATTGGGAAGTTCTAGCCACTTTAGCAGGTGGAGAGATGTGCAGTGGTGGCTTTAGTTGCGAATTTAGCGATTTTGTTGTAACATGTTTCTAGTTTTGAAGAGATGGAAGAGGATAAGTTGGTAAGTAGGGAAGCACCATATAGAAGAGAAGGTAGTAAGTAGGTGGTAGCAAGAGTTTGTCTGGTAGATGAACAGAGGAATTGGGAGTGTCTATATAGCATGCCAAGTTTCTGGTGAGTTTTTTTTAATGTTTAGCTGAATATGTGTGTCAAATTTTAGGTGTTCACCTATGGTTACTCCAAGTAGTGTAGCAGAAGGGACAATTTCTATAGAGGAGTTAATATGGCTGATGATACTGAAAGACTGTTTGTCAAGGTGGAGGGTTTTTGAGGGGGAGAAAAGAAGAATTTTGGATTTATTAGCATTTAGGGAGAGATGATTTTGAAGCATCCAGTTTTCAGTAGTTGAAAAGGCCAACTGAGTTTGTGCTAGGAGGTCACGGAGATCAGAAGCAGAACAAACTAATGTCAAGTCGTCTGCGTATCACACTATTTTAGTGTTAGGAATGGCAGCATGAGAATCATTAATAAATACATCGAAGAGCATTGGGCTGAGTATGGATTGATAGATAGAAAAATGTTTACTTGTGATTTCATTGCTATGACTAACTATACCAGATATGTGCTAAATTTGTGAGTAAAATTACAAAGTAAAGTAAAAAAAAACTGTAATGTTCCTCAATTTTACTTGTAAATTCTCTCTTACTGTAAATAATATTGTAAATGTGGAGCTTTTCTCCCCAGGCCTCTACTGAAAATGGACATGTGTCCAGTTGGACTAGCCCGGTCAACAAATGTAAAATAAATAAATAAAATAAATAGATCCCTGGGGAACTCCAGTAGGGGTGGGTAGGAAGGTTGAGGTGCCAGTTTGCCATTTCACAGCTTGGGATCTATTAGAAAGGTAGCTGTTGAACCATAATATGATGTTCTGTGAGAGATTAAGATTAGAAAGATGATTTAGAAGATGGGTATGGGAGAAACAGTGTTGAATGCTTTGGAAAGATCTAGAAGGATAATGGATACAATTTCTCCAGAATCACGGGAATGATTTACTAAGTCTAAGAAAGAGAGAAGAGCAGTTATTGTTCTATGTCCAGGATGAAAACCGTGTTGTGTTGGGGTGAGGAGGTGATTATCAGTAAGGTAAGGCATGAGCTGGAGGTGGATGCATTTCTCAAGTATTTTTGAGATTGGGGAGAGAATGGCTACTGGACGGAAGTTAGAGATGGCATTATTTTTACCTCCTTTATTCAGGGGAAGGATAAAGGCTGCACGCCACAGTTTGGGGACATAAGTCTCCTGTATGGATCTACAGATGAGAATGCTGATGGGGATGGCAATGCCATCAGTGGCAAGCTTTAGACAGAGAGAGGGGATATTGTCTGGGGCGGTGGAGTATGGCTTAAGTTTAGAGAGAAGTTTTTTATGTAGGATGTGGAGATGGGCTTTAGATGAAATGGGGGGTTAGGATTGGGAGGTTGGGAAGGTGTGGGGGATGTGGGTTTGAGGAGTGGGAGGAGTTGTGACTGGGGAAGGTCTTGGTGAGTTCAGTTGTGGAGTTGGTAAAGAAGGAGTTGAATAGGGTGGCCAATTCAGTGTCAGTTTTACTGGTGTCAGGACAAGGGCTGCTTTTTGTACCGGGATTTAGTAGAGAGTTGATGGAGGTCCATAATTGTTTAGGGTTTTTGGAGTGATTGGACTGGAGTTTAGTGTAGTTAGACTTTTTATCTCTTATGATATGTTTTTTGGTTAGGTTATGGAGTTGCGTATATTTAAGAAGCATTTCAGGGAGTTTGTGTTGGTGATATAGTTTCCAGGTCTTGTCTCTTTGTTGCATAAGCATTTTAGTATCCTTAGATAGCCAGGGGCAGGGTTGGATTTTATTTGTTTAGTTCTAGGTGGGGCATGGGAGTTTAGGATATCTAAGAAGGTTGCATTGAAAAAATCTACAGTGTTATCTAGGGAAAGGGTTTTTAGATTATCCCAGTTTGTTAGTTTGAGGGTGTTAGAGAAACTTGAAGGATTAAAGTTAGTGAGGTTGCGAGTATGGATATATTGGTGAGGGTGAGGTTTCGAGTGGGTTACCCGATGGATAAAGGCAGGATAGTGGTCACTCATGGTCTTTGGTAAAGGCACTTGAGTGTAAGATCTTATTTGGGTGGGAGGCTAGGATCCAGTCCAGAGTGGAACCTGGGGGGTTGTTTTTATTGGGTCTGGTGATGCTATTAGTAAGTTGAGTGAATTAAATAGATTAATAGATATAGATGGATTGGTGTCATTGATTTTGTTCCAGTCGATGTTTACGTCACCTAATATATAAGTCTTCAGCTTAATATTATTTGAAGCCCATAGAAGAATGTCTTCTAGGGTGGTAGTGTTGTTACCAGGGGGGATATAAAGGGCCATAAGACAAATGCTTTTATAGTTATTCAGTTTGAGTATCCCTATGACTAATTGTGCATTATTGAATTGAAGAATGGGGCTTTGGTAAGGAGAGATGGAGTGTAGGTTTGAGTAAATTAAGGCTACTCCTCCACCTTTTTTGTTTGGGCGGTCGCATCTAAGAGCCTGAAAGCCTGGGGGTACGATTTCAGAGTTGGAAATCTGGGGGTTTAGCCAAGTCTCAGAGACTGCTATTATGTCTGGCAGGGTATAGTATAGCCAAGCATGGGAGAGGGCTGTTTTGTTTTTTAGACACTGGTCGTTTATAGTAAGATGTTTTAGGAATTTTTGGTTAGTAATATTGGATGAGATAGGAGGAGTGGGATTGGTGGTATTGGTTGTGATAGGAGGAGTGGGGTTGGTATTAGTTTTAGGTCCAGGGTTTGGATGAATATCTCCTGCTAGGGAAAGGCAGAAAGAGGAGGTGATACCTTAGAGAGAAATGACTGTACTACTCTATGCAGGGACAGTGAGTTTAGAGTGTGGAATACAACACTGAGAAAAAGAAAAATAATACTATCACTTACTAGAGATGCTACACCTGGAGGGCTTTCAGCTGCAATTAGAGCAAATATGGCATCCAGGGTTTACCTTTGGTGTGTTGTACCTGAGCAATCACTAAAGTAGCAGGGGAGAATCCAAGGGACTCTGCTAAACCTAGCTAATTATCAAGGACAGCCAAGGAAATAAGGTAAACATACAGGCACCATTGTTCAAGGACTGGAAGGTTTCTCCAAGAAGAACTATGTGTAGGAATACACCACAGGTGGAAGTTGTATGCTGCTTACTAGTCTGCAATGGCAGATTTTATTCTCTTTTATATTTGTATTCCCCTTTGCTCATTGTTTGCTGCACACAATGTAGCTAAAGATAAAAGCAGCTGGAGACTTTGCACCTCCATTTGGTGTTTAGTGAAGAACAAGTATTGAGGAGGAGGGACTGAAGGCTATGACTACTGAGAGGGGCTAAATACCTTCACTTATAACAAATTATCAACAGTGAAATGAAATGAAAGGGGTGGGGGTGGGCTAAGAGGAAGAAGGTTTGCAGCTGTTGCCCCTGGGGTATGCACTCTAGCTGACTGTAACAGATTTTAACAAGGCATAACAGTAGTTACAAAAGCTGGCACCTACACTACACAAGCGGCAACAATAAGGTTCCTGGAGTTAAACCTGGGGCTGCAGTCTATTTTTGGATGATTGCTGGTTAGAGATTTCTTTGCTTTTAGCTGAAGTGAGAGGATTCCTTGCTCACACAAGTGGGGTGGGGCCAAAGCGATCAGGTGCTCAGTGGCTTAGAGATGCTACACCTGGAGGTCTTTCAGCTGCAATAATCCCCCATCTACTCTGTAACACACAAATAGATCCCCCAGGGGCAAAAGGCTATAACAAGTTCAAAAAGGAATAGAGGACTAGGTCAATAAAGGCAAGTGAAAAGAATGATCAAGGCAAATATGAAAATGAATAGGAAACAAAGAATAATGGAGGCTTTCCCAATTCCTTATGGATATACTGAGATGTAACAACATTCACTGGATAGAAGCAGAGGTTAAGCAAAAGGGTCTGTGGAGAAAGTGAGAAGCAGAAGCTTACCAAAGGACATGCATGAAGCAGCACTAAAATAAATGGGATGCATAAAGTGCGTTCAAAGGATTTTAACAAAAACTATGGGGAACAGAAGTGGAGAGAAAAATAAGAAAGAAAAATGAAGAAATCTGGAAGAGAAGTGGAATAGTTCAAGAGGAAAGTTAGCATGCAGACAAAAGGAGGTGGGGAACGAATTAAACAGTTAAAGACAGAACAGCAAAGGCCCAGTGGTGCAAATACTTGGTGCACAGGGATACCGGGGAAAAAGAATATGGAGGAGAGGACAACAGGAGAAAGGTAGGGCAACAGGAGAAAGGAAGGACAACAGGAGAAAGGTAGGGCAACAGGAGAAAGGAAGGACAACAGGAGAAAGGAAGGACAACAGGAGAAAGGAAGGGCAATAGGAAGAAGGAAGGGCAAAAGGAAGAAGGAAGGGCAACAGGAGAAAGGAAGGACAACAGGAGAAAGGAAGGACAACAGGAGAACGGTAGGACAACAGGAGAAAGGAAGGGCAACAGGAGAAAGGAAGGACAACAGGAGAAAGGAAGGACAACAGGAGAAAGGAAGGGCAACAGTAAGAATGATGCCACTCAGGAGAAAATGAAGGTAAGGGAGACAAAGGATCAAACAGATAAACAGATGGTATGAAATATGAAAGGAAAGAAGAAGGGATAGAAGGGAGCTGCAGGATACTGGCAGGAGATAATGCAGGCAGTAAGACACACGGAGAAAGTACCCCGAGTGGGATATCAGAGCCTGAGAATACTGCACAGATGGAGGCACATGAAGAAAGTACCCTGAGTGGGATATCAGAGCCTGAGAATACTGCACAGATGGAGGCACATGAAGAAAGTACCCTGAGTGGGATATCAGAGCCTGAGAATACTGCACAGATGGAGGCACATGCAGAAAGTACCCCGAGTGGGATATCAGAGCCTAAGAATACTGCAAAGATGGAGGCACATGCAGAAAGTACCCTGAGTGGGATATCAGAGCCTGATAATACTGCATAGATGGAGGCACACACAGAAAGTACCCCAAGTGGGATATCAGACCTGAGAATACTGCACAGATGGAGGCACATGAAGAAAGTACCCTGAGTGGGATATCAGACCTGAGAATACTGCACAGATGGAGGCACATGCAGAAAGTACCCTGAGTGGGATATCAGAGCCGGAGAATACTGCATAGATGGAGGCACACACAGAAAGTACCCCAAGTGGGATATCAGACCTGAGAATACTGCACAGATGGAGGCACATGCAGAAAGTACCCCGAGTGGGATATCAGACCTGAGAATACTGCACAGATGGAGGCACATGCAGAAAGTACCCCAAGTGGGATATCAGACCTGAGAATACTGCACAGATGGAGGCACATGCAGAAAGTACCCCAAGTGGGATATCAGACCTGAGAATGCTGCACAGATGGAGGCACATGCAGAAAGTACCCCAAGTGGGATATCAGACCTGAGAATACTGCACAGATGGAGGCACATGCAGAAAGTACCCCAAGTGGGATATCAGACCTGAGAATACTGCACAGATGGAGGCACATGCAGAAAGTACCCCAAGTGGGATATCAGACCTGAGAATGCTGCCAGATGTGATCTAACCCCCATGAGATTTCTAAATGAAGGCACAGAGGAGGAGGCATGATGGAGGAGTCAGGAGGAAGCGATAGGATTGATGCAGGTGTTCTGGGACTGTGGGTGGGCATGAGCTAAAGCCACCATCATTCAAAACTGGAAAGGGACAAAAGCAGGGGATTAAAACAGTACAGGAAAATACATTACACGGGAGTTTCATAAACACGGGGATACGATGGCAGGAACTGACTAGAACGAGGAAAGGAGACACGGGGATACGATGGCAGGAACTGACTAGAACGAGGAAAGGAGACACGGGGATACGATGGCAGGAACTGACTAGAACGAGGAAAGGAGACACGGGATACGATGGCAGGAACTGACTAGAACGAGGAAAGGAGACACGGGGATACGATGGCAGGAACTGACTAGAACGAGGAAAGGAGACACGGGGATACGATGGCAGGAACTGACTAGAACGAGGAAAGGAGACACGGGGATACGATGGCAGGAACTGACTAGAACGAGGAAAGGAGACATGGGGATACGATGGCAGGAACTGACTAGAACGAGGAAAGGAGACACGGGGATACGATGGCAGGGACTGACTAGAACGAGGAAAGGAGACACGGGGATACGATGGCAGGAACTGACTAGAACGAGGAAAGGAGACACGGGGATACGATGGCAGGAACTGACTAGAAAGAGGAAAGGAGACACGGGGATAAGATGGCAGGAACTGACTAGAACGAGGAAAGGAGACACGGGGATACGATGGCAGGAACTGACTAGAATGAGGAAAGGAGGGGAGAGAAAAAAAGCAATCGGAAGAGGTGATGACATATGGTGCACCATGCATGAGGTTGTATGTGATTCTAACATACTGAATGAAGCTTATGACAGATTTAAAAAGGTATGTTAATAGCAAGGGTAGTTAAATTAGAAAGATGTATTTTACACTGCTTACTGCCTCACTATCCACAATTTTAGAACATTTTTCATGTTATATATACTCATATTGTTTAATACATCTCTTATGTTACTTGTAAGTAGTTAAACATTTTTTATAACATTGTTGAGTACACAAAGCTATTTTATAAGGGAGATGTATTCATTCATTTTATTCTCTTATTACCTGTTTAATTCAATCAAGTTGAAAAGAAAGCTGAAGCCGATGTTAACAATCAGTGGGCACAAGAAAAGGAAGTACATCCTGTACAGCACCCGTCCTATTACAGGATGAAGATACACATGTACATGCATGTGAGTTTACACACACACACACACACACACACACACACACACACACACACACACACACACACACACGCAGACACACACATACACGCACACAAACACACACTTTGACACACACATAGAAATGCATATGCACAGATACCACACACACACACACACACACACACACACACACACACACACACACACACACACACACACACACACACACGCACACAGACGCACTCACACCTATCATGCACACTAGTGGACAATTTAAACAATTAACCTAAGAACTGGTATAAATCCCCATTGGATACAGGGAGTACTTTGTACAAGGCATAATGGTGTATAACAGAAATGGAGAACAAAGCACAGTAATGTGGTTGTGCTAAGCCCTGCACTGTCATACATTTTAAATATGTACCGTGCCATGTAGTTTGGCTGGATGCATTTATTATTCTTCATCTGTCTCTATAGTCTCCTGTGCCTCCACAAAATGGATGCTTCATGGAAGGAGTGAGATTGGTTTGACACTGTAATGAAACAAATTAAAATATCAATATAGAGAGCACAAATAAATTGATGAGTAGAAAATAATAACATTGTATTTCCCATTAAAAATCAATGCAGCTAATGCAATGCATGTCACCACATGAAGAAACGTGTCCAGGGTCCTGTTTTATAATAACATTGACAGCAATCTTCATTAATGCTATTAATATAACAATAACAAAACTGAAATTAAATTGCAATAGCTGAAATGAGACATAATAAAAGGATATGGCACTATCCAGGGATTTTTGATTCTGAGCATTGTGAAGACTGAAAGCACTTCTCATACTGTATAATAATTTTCTGAGCTACGAATTGAATTGACATGCTTATCAAATGGAAGCCCTTGACCGAGCCAAACTCCCAAGCTGTGAATAAAGGGTTTTAGCTACAATTCTCTTACATGGAGTAACATGGATTGAAAGGTAGCTTTATAAAGTAGGCCCCTGGTGTCCAGAAATAATAACCTCTGTCTTGGTGATATTCAATTGGAAAGAATTTACAGTACACTCGTCCAATTCTGTATGCAGCCGTTGTGTGCCTGTAGAGAGGCTGCTCTAAGCCCTTTCCAGTGCAACAGAGCCCTGAAGTACAATTCAATACTGTGTAAAAGCTGCAGTGCATAAGCAGAAAAATGGAGATTTTAATGCTGGATTTCTGGGCTACATCTTCACATTTATTTACAGCAGATGATTAAAATCTCAGACATAGAACTACTTAAATTAATAACTCTTTATTTTCATTATGAAAACAAATTATTTAATGTGCTTAATTAATAGGTTTCCTCAGGTGGCTACTTAGTTGAATTTTCGTGTTCTACTCATATTTCTTCCAGAAATCTCTAAGAGCATTTTAAAACCTTAACGTGTTCAGTCCTTTTATAATTATTAGAACAGAAAATGTAGTACTGTCCATTACTGAGGACATGTCATGGTTTGTTAATCTGCTAAAAAGACTCCCATTGTTCCTTTTCTATTCCACTTACACAACTGCACATATATGTAGCTTGTTAGCTCTTCTATGTATATGTCTGATTTTCTCTGCTTACTCATAACATGTAACCTGCTGTTATTTGCTTACTGTATGTTGTTTTTGTTACTTTATGATGTAACCCAGGCGGAACCTGTACCTGGAATTTGTTTGATTACTGTTGTACACCAGTAAACAAATTTAAATAGATAAAAATAAACTGGTGCAAGAATCTCAGTCTGATGAACTTGGAATATATGGTGCTTAGATTTTAAGGCAAAAAGCATGCCTTCTGGCTGAGGTGGGGTCTCCTTATCTCCCTCTCTCCATCTGTCTCTCTCTCTCTCTCTCCTTCTTTCATCTGTTTCATTTCAAGTGTATGGATGTATCCTTGCATACTACAGAAGGAATAAGAAAGAGCAAGGTGTTTAAGCAGCAACTTAATTGATCAAATACTTAATAGAATATTTGTAAGTATGCAAGTATATTTGTGCTTATCTGTGTGTGTGTGTGTGTGTGTGTGTGTGTGTGTGTGTGTGTGTGTGTGTGTGTGTGTGTGTGTGTGTGTGTGTGTGTGTGTCTGTGTCTATATCTGTCTGTCAGTGTCAAATTAAGGTTTATTTACAGGGTATAAATAAATATATATTTTTTGTCAGAATAGAAACTAATAGAAAAATATAATTACAAAATCTGTTTCATCGAGTGGTCTTACAAAATGCAAGGCCATAATTAGGTCACTGACCACTATTCAGCTCATACCTTTAGCATCTGTTCCAAAGCTAGAAGGAAACAGAGTTACTTACAAATATCAATTGTTCTTTTCAGCAGGACTTACCCAGCAGTCTGTGCCACTCAGCCATGGGAAATTCTCTCAGTGTCTTCTTCTGCAGGTTAACTTCTCTCTATAAATAGCACAAGGACAGTATCAAATATTCAGTTCCATGGACACTTTCCAAAATATATTTATACACATCTCCCTAGAGATTTTTTTTTTCTGACCCTTTCTAGATCAGAAGAAAGGAATTGTGTTGTCTCCAAGGGCAACAGCTCTGATACACTTCTCAAGGCAGGTGCTTCCTATTAATTGCAAAGGAGTGGGTTTACTTGCCTGCTACAGACTGCCTGCCTCCTTTTAACTGTCTAATATACCCTTTTCTGCAGTCAGGGGTGTACTTTCTTGACTTAACAGTCACTATGCTACAGTGCACATGTACACATACACACACACACACACACACACACACACACACACACACACACACACACATATATATATATGGTTCTACCTGACATAGTCGAAACCACACAACACCGACAACGACATCACCGACACCACATAATCGACAGTGCATTAACACAAAACCTCACATACCCGACAACGAAATAACCGACGGTACACAAACACGAAACCCCATACACTGCACACACCACAGTAACAACAATAAAACAAACACATCCCCATTCCACAAACCACACACACAACACAAGCACACCAAAATCCTTACAAACCCACACTAAACCTTACATACACAACTATCGACAACCCTAACCCTAAGGTCCGTCACTATCGCATTACCTAACCCGCTCTAACCTAACTCACTTAACCCCTAACCCAAAGTCTATCCCTACCGCACACTTACCTAACCCGCTCCCTAACCCTAACTCACTTAACCTGCCCCTATCCCAAAGTCTATCCCTACTGCACACTTACCTAACCCGCTCCCTAACCCTAACTCACTTAACCCACCCCTATCCCTACAGACCGTCAATATCCACACTTACCTGACTCGCACCCTAACGTCCGTCACTACCGCATACTCACACAGCCTTTTCCCATGTCGGCATCCTCGGTGTCGGTGTTGTCATCCGTCGTGTCGGCCTTCTGCATTGTCGATGTTCTGGCACTCGCAATTCGCGTCGGTCTTCTTCATTGTCGATCTTCTGGAGCTCGGGATTCCGTTGTCGGTGTTCTACGCTGTCGACTAAGTCAGGTAGAACCATATATATATATGTTTGTGTATGTACGTATCTATGTATATCTATGTATATCTATGTATATCTATCTATATATATATATATATATATATATATATATATATATATATATATATATATATGTATGGATCTAGGATGTTTACTCGAATAAGCAAACGTCCAAATCCATAACAACTGAACACACTTTAACAAAAGTGCTTTTATCGAAAAAACGCTTTCGTTAAAGCGTGTTCCAAAAAACCCCAAAAAACACTACATTAACATTTAGCAAGGGGGCTTTGCCCCCCTGCAACCCACACCCCCTGTACTTTAGTATTCTCCTTCAAAGACTGTACTACAGTGGGGAAAAGGGAATTTTCCCTTACCCGCACCGTAGTACAGCCTTGACAACAGGCATACTTACACAAAAGTGCTTCTTCGGTGAAAAGCACTTTTGCGTAAGTATGCCAGCTGTTTGGGTTTATATATATATATATATATATATATATATATATATATATATATATATATATATATATATATATTTTTTTTTTTTTTTATTTAGTTATTTTTTATTTCATTGCACATTTGTTGACCGGGAATGTTCGACTAGCCGGGATGAAAAACTTCAAGCAGTACAAACAGTTTAAAATAGCATAGAAATCTCTTGGTAATTTAAAATCACTTACAGTACTTACAAAAATTTAGAAATATAAAAATGAAGGACAGATAGCTAAGCATAGTAAGTAACATGAGGCAGTAAAAAGATTTTACAACTCTAAATGCAATTAGCTGATAACAAAGGCTTATTAACTTACATCAAGAGCATAGGGAGTAAGCTGTGTATCCTATATATTATGCATTACAGAAACTGTTACAGTAACTTCAGAGGTATTTATAGGTATGGAAATAAGAAAGTTAATTAGAGGTAGTTAGGGAAAAGTAATAGTGCAGTTAGGTTTGCACAGATAGGGTGATTGTGTGAATAGTGCAGTTAGGTCTGCACAGAAAGGGTGATTGTGTGAATAGTGCAGTTAGGTCTGCACAGATAGAGGTGATTGTGTGAATAGTGCAGTTAGGTCTGCACAGATAGGGTGATTGTGTAAATAGTGCAGTTAGGTCTGCACAGATAGGGTGATTGTGTGAATATTGCAGTTAGGTCTGCACAGGTAGGGTGATTGTGCGAAGGATAGTAAGGAATAATGGAGGTAGATGGTTATCATGTAAGATGGTTGTGGTCAGGGAGGGTGAGTACAGAGGCAGGTTCTATGCTTATTAAAGTACTCTTTGGTGACTGACTTAAATTGTTTGTGGTGTGTGAGGTTTCTAATTTGTAGTGGGAGATTGTTCCATGCAATACAAGGGTGGTAACTGTACAAGTTGCAGCCAGTCTTTGACTTGGGTTTGTAAACATTTAGTAGATCTTGGGATGAGCTTCGGAGATGTCTTGTAGGGGAGTAATAGGAGATGAGGGATGATAGAGTTGGACAGATAGATGGCAGACATAGAACAGAGTGTATGATCTGGAGCTGAGATTGGAGAAGCAGGTGAGGTAGCTGTAGCCAGTTCAGGTATTTTAGGGAGAGAGTGGTGTGATTTATAGGTTTGTTGAACTGCGATTCTAGCTATCTTATGATAGATTACCTCTAACTTGGTAAGTAGGGAGGAGTTAAGATTTGTGAATAATTGGGAACAGTATGTTGAGCAAGGTAGAAGGTAAGCATGCATAAGAGTAATTCTAGCTTCAGTGGTGAGGAATGTTTTATTTCTATGCAGGAGTCCTAGCTTCTGATGGGGTTTCCTGATGCAATTATTTATGTGTAGATCAAATCTTAGTTGATCATCAGTGGTGATACCAAGTAGTTTGGTGCTCAGTTCGACTTCAATGGGAGTATTGTTTAGAGACATTATGCAGAAGGAGTATTTGATATGGTTAACAGTCTTAGGAAGAAAAAGTAGGAGTTTTGTTTTTTTTGGGGTTGAGGATGGTTATTTGTGAACCATGTTCCTGCAGAGTTAAAGGATGACTGGGTAGACGATCAAAGTTCTGAGGGTGTGTTGGCAATAGTGATGACAGCAGAGTCATCTGCATATTGGACAACAGTAGACAGGGGTCAGGAGGAGTGGAGTAAGTTGGTGAAGATATTAAAAAGTAATGGCCCAAGAATGGATCCTTGAGGGACACCCATTTTTACTAGAAGGGGAGTTTTTTAGTGCAGTTTGCCATTTCACTGATTGCTGTCTGTCAGTGAGGTAGCTAGAGAACCATGCAACTATATCAGGGGAGAAGTTGAGGTCTGTTCATTTGTTTAGTAGCACAGGGTGAGAGACCGTATCAAAAGCCTTAGCGAGGTCAAGGAATAGACATGATATGAGTTTGTGATCATCTTTGGCAAGGGAAATAGTGTTGAGAAAGGAAAGTAGAGCTGTGGTGGTACTATGCTTGGTTTGGAGGCCATGCTGAGTGGGAGTGAGCTGTTTTTCCTGAATAAGATGATGCGTGACTTGTTTATGTATGCATTTCTCAAGAACTTTGGAGACAAGGGAGAGGATAGCAATAGGTCTGAAATTAGAGATTTCTGAGGAGTTACCTCCTTTATGACTAGGAAGAGTGTAAAACTGTTTCTAGATTGATGGAACTTTAGATTCAGAGATAGAGCGATTTATTAGGATAGATACAGGCAGAGCAAGGGATTGAGCTGCAATTTGGAGAAAATAGAAAGGGATATCATCAGCATATACAGAGCATGGTTTTCATTTAGAGAGTAGAGTTTTGATATAGGTAGTGGGAACAGGTTTAAGACTGAAGGAGTTTTCAGACTTGGTAGTTGAAGAAGGCTCAGGGAGGTTAGTAGTACTGGTGTTAGATAGATTGGTGCTAAATAGTTTGGATATTGATTCAATAAAACAAGTGTTGAAGATGTTAGCAGACTCATCGGGTGATCTGTCTAGGCATGGATTTAAGCTGAAGGCCTTAACTGCATCATCTAGTGTTAGTTGGGTAAGGAAGTTCCAGTTAATTCTAGAGAGGAGGGTTCTAAAAGTTTCATGGTTAAAACTGGAAAGTTTTCGGCAGGTGATAAACCTATGAGGTTTCGGGAAATGGGGATTATGTCTGAGGACTTTTATTGGTGAGTGATCATTCAGGGACTCTGGCATTGTTTCTGGGATGTGGTATTTGCTATGGTTAGAAACAAGTATCCAGTCGATCAGGGGGCTTGAAAAAAGATAGCTACTGTGATGGGTAGGTTGGGAGATTAGTTGAGTAAATCCATACAGATTTATCTGGTAAGGAGAGTTAGGATTGTTAAAGATTTTCCAGTTAATGTTTACATCCCCAAGGAGGATGGTTTAATTTGGGATGTGTTGGGAGAGATGTGCGAGTATGTTTTCCAGTAGGGGACTGTTGTCCCCTGACTGTAATGGTAGTGTAGTTGTTGAGTTTAAGGTTTGCTGCCAATAGTTCAGCAGGTGAAAAGGAGGGGACTGGTTGCTTAGGATGGGAGAGTGTGAAGTTATTGGAGTAAACTATGGCAACTCTGCCACCTTTTTTGTTTAGGTGATCCAGGCAAAGTATATTGTATCCAGAGGGAGTATATCTTTATCTTTATTTTGGGGTTTAAGCCAAGTTTCAGTTACAGAGATACAATCTGGGGTATGCTGAGATATCCATGCATGAAAGTGGCTTACTTTGTTAAGGATGCTACGAGTATTG